>NC_064615.1:425486715-426086715 GCF_023898315.1 Schistocerca nitens | reverse complement strand
AGACGGCAGGTGGGCAGATGGCGCGCACAATGCGAGTGAGCCCGGAGCTTAGCCCGAGGCGGCGTTTAGTGGCGCTAGCAGCTGGCAGCTGGCGCCAGTAGACCCGCCGGATTACAGATTGAAGTAGAGGCTGGTGCCAGCGACGGCGGTGGGTTGTGGCGATGGCTCATCCTGGATGCGATAACAGCAGCGGAGCTCGAGACCCTGCAACGACGCAGTGCGCTGTCCCTCGCCCGAATCTCGGGTGGATCTCCCCTCCCTGACGAGATGGCCGTGCACGGATGAGCACGATAAATTCCACAGCACGCTGCTAGAATGTACACAGAAGATTGGTCATTATCTCACAAGTTATTAATTTTTGCACCCATATGTACATTAATTGATAAGCTGACTGCCTACCGTTTCAAAAGAATTCTTTACGTTTACTGCGTCTGCTGCATATTTGAAGATTGTTACTCCTCGGCAGAGCAACGTCTTCTTTCGTAACGGCGTGGTGGGCGTGTCTGACATACAGAGGACACGGGCTCAGTTTTCTATGCTGCGAGCGTATTTTACGAAACTCCCAGTATTTTTAGTTTTTTGGAAAGGCTGGAACAAGTAGGCTTACGATAAACACTGAGAGGAAAACTGAACAGCTTCTTCACTGAGCAGCAGCGGATCCGATGTCTGAAAAATAGAAAACGGCTCGGACATCAGTGTGCGGAACTCAAATCCATCCATACCGAGCAAAAGGCGCAATTTGGTAGGGGATCACGTAATCTATCGAGCCTTATCGTGAAGTTACTATTTTTGATAGCATAACCGATGTACAGTACCATAAAAATAACAACAAATAGTTATTTTTCAGTCTCCCCGAGCGCTTCATACAGTGTATGCAAAATTCGACAGAAAAAGTTCAGGAATAAACTCCTCATACAACAAGAAGAAAATAATTCGACCAATCTTGGGCTCTAAAATATACACACCAAAAAAGTTTTGCATCCCTCCCAGTTCCCAGAACTCCTGAAGATAGACGTTCACTGTGGATATTGTATCACAGACACAGTCCCTTTGACTGTTCAGATATGTCAGTAAACCCGCCCAAAGATGTAAACAACCATGCATAAGCAGCACCTATTAGACGGAGGGGGTGTGACAGCCGATCAGTTCCATTCATTCC
This sequence comes from Schistocerca nitens, assembly GCF_023898315.1. Classification (NCBI taxonomy): domain Eukaryota; kingdom Metazoa; phylum Arthropoda; class Insecta; order Orthoptera; family Acrididae; genus Schistocerca; species Schistocerca nitens. The sequence continues at coordinate 426,085,556 of NC_064615.1, read as the reverse complement.
ACCGGGAAGGAAGGTACACAGCTCGTGTCGTCTGTAGCTCAGCCATGCCTAGACCGTCAACACCGCGGTTCGATCGCGTCCTCATTGTTACTGTGTGCCAACAAGGTCTCTCAACAAGGGAAGTGTCTACATCTACATATATATTTATACTCCGCAGGCCACCCAACGGTGTGTGGAGGGGGGCACTTTACGTGCCACTGTAATTACCTCCCTTTCCTGTTCCAGTGGCGTATGGTTCGCGGAAGAACGACTGCCGCAAAGCCTCCCTCCGTGCTCGAATCTCTCTAATTTTACATTCGTGATCTCCTCGGGAGGTATAAGTAGGGGGAAGCAATATATTCGATACCTCATCCAGAAACGTAGCCTCTCGAAACCTGGACAGCAAGCTACACCGCAATGCAGAGCGCCTCTCTTGCAGAGTCTGCCACTTGAGTTTGCTAAACATCTCCGTAACGCTATCATGTTTATCAGATAACCCAGTGACGAAACGCGCCGCTCTTTTTTGAATCTTCTCTATCTCCTCTGTCAACCCGACCTGGTACGGATTCCACACTGATGAGCAATACTCAAGTATAGGTCGAACGAGTGTTCTGTAAGCCACCTCCTTTGTTGATAGACTACATTTTCTAAGGACTGTCCCAGTGAGTCTCAACCTGGCACCCGCTTTACCAACAATTAATTTTATATGATTATTCCACTTCAGATCGCTCCGTACGCATACTCCCAGATAGTTTACAGAAGTAACTGCTATCAGTGTTTGTTCCGTTATCATATAATCATACAATAAGGGATCCTTCTTTCTATGTATTCGCAATACATTACATTTTTCTAGTTTAAGGGTCAGTTGCCACTCCCTGCACCAAGTGCCTATCCGCTGCAGATTTTCCTGCATTTCGCTGCAATTTTCTAATGCTGCAACTTCTCTGTATACTACAGCATCATCCGCGAAAAAGCCGCATGAAACTTCCGACACTATCTACTAGGTCATTTATATATATTGTGAAAAGCAATGGTCCCACAACACTCCCCTGTGGCGTCTCGGAGTGAGCCAAAGCGATGTTGTTCAGACGTGGAGGAGATACAGAGACAGGAACTGTCTATGATACGCCTCGCTCACGGCGCCTAAGGACTACTACTGCAATGGATGGCCGCTACGTACAGATTATGGCTCTGAGGAGCCCTGACAGCACCACAACCATGATGAATAATGTTTTTCGTGCAGCCACTGGACGTCGTGTTACGACTCTAACTGTGCACAATAGGCAGCATGATGCGCGACTTCACTTCCGACGTCCATGGCGCAATCCATCTTTCCCTCTGCCACACCATGCAGCGCGGTACAGATGGGCCCAACAGCATGCCGAATGGACCGCTCAGGATTGGCATCACTTTCTCTTCACCGATGAGCGTCGCGTATGCCTTCAAAGTGAGAATCGACGGAGACGTGTTTGGAGGCAACCTGGTCAGGCTGAACTTTAGACACACAGTCCAAGAAGTGCAGCAAGTTGGAGGTTGCCTGCGGTTTTGGGGTGGCATTTTGTGGGGCCGACGTACGCCGCTGGTAGTCATGGAAGACGCCGTAACGGCTGTACGGTACGAGAATGCTATCCTCCGACCGATAGTGCAACCACATCTGCAGCATATTGGCAAGGCATTCGTCTTCATGGACGACAATTAACTCCCACATCTTGCACATCTTGTGAATGACTTCCTTTAGGATAACGACATCGCTCGAATAGAGTGATCAGCATGTTCTCCAGACATGAACCCTGTCGAATGTGCCTGGGATAGACCGAAAAGGGCTGTTTGTGGACGACGTGACCCACCAACCACTCTGAGGGATCTACGCCGAATCGTCGTTTAGGAGTGGGACAATCTGGACCAACAGTGCCTTGATGAACTTGTGGATAGTATGCCACGACGAATACAGGCATGCACCAATGCAACAATACTTACTACTGTGTATTAGACGTACCGGTATGTACATCAATCTGGTCCACCACCTCTGAAGGTCTCGGTGTATGGTGGTACAAAATGCAATGTGAGGTCTTCATGAGCAATAAAAGGGGCGGAAATGATGTCTACGTTGATCTCTATTATAATTTTCTGTACAGGTTCCGGAACTCTCGGAACCGAGGTGATGCATAACTTTTTTTGATGTGTTCATTTACCTTAAGAGCTACAAGCATAGCCGGCCGCGGTGGTCTCGCGGTTCTAGGCGCGCAGTCCGGAACCGTGCGACTGCTACGGGCGCAGGTTCGAATCCTGCCTCGGGCATGGATGTGTGTGATGTCCTTAGGTTAGTTAGGTTTAAGTAGTTCTAAGTTCTAGGGGACTGATGACCACAGCAGTTGAGTCCCATAGTGCTCAGAGCCATTTGAACCATTTGAAGCTCCAAGCATATGTTCATATTAGATACTGTGTATTGGCTCCCATGTTTGGGGAGAAAGTAGTGTGGAGAAATACAAGAAAAAAAATCCAGTAAACATGGCCTCTAAACTGCATACATTAAGAGCTATGGTCCACAGGTACTAATCATAAACGTCCTCGCTAAAATTATCACCAATGCCGGTCAAAGTCCTCCTCGTTCAGCCAGCGTCCTTGTGAAAGAGGATGGAGGAGTACACGCAAGTTCAGGAGTGGGAAACTGCTCCTAAAGGTGGAAGGATCAGCATTAACCACTTTTATGAGGATGCAGGACGTAATGGAAACTACTGCGTTAAAGAAGCATAATGTGTATCAACAGGACATGTGACCCGTAACTGAAAGAGTGTCATGATAATCTCTCCACTGGCAAACGGTACCGGAATTGTACCCATTAGGATCTCCAAGAGGGGAGTGCCAAGGAGGAGGTGACCATGAGAAAAAAAATTGAATAACTAACGAAAGGAAAATGTTCTACGAGTAGGGGCGTGGAATGTCAGAGGTTTCAGCGTAGTAGGGGGAACTAGAAAATCTGGAAAAGGAAACAATAAGACACAGTTTAGATAGTAGGGGTCAGTGAAGTGAAATGGAAACAAGACAAGGTTGGTTGGTTGGTGTGTGTGTGAGGGGTGGCGGGGGGGGGGGGGGAGGCCATCGGACAAGAGAGGGATTGCAGGCCGTGGGAGTATAAGATAAAAGATATTATCGGCAGCAGCAGAAGATGGTTTAACGGAACTAGGATTTGTTATGAGTAGGAAGGTAGAGCAGCGAATGAGCTGCTGTGAACAGTTATTTGATAATGTTGTTATTATCAGAACTGATAGAAAACCAGCACCGGCAACGATAGGTCCGGTATACATGCCGACGTCACAAGCTGAAAATGAAGAGACGGGGAAAATACACGAGGATACTGAACGGATAATTCAGTACGTAAATGACGATGAAAATCTAGTAGTCATGGAGGACTGGAATGTGGTTGTAGGGGAAGGGGTAGAACAAAGGATTACTGGAAATGAGGGTTTCATCCTAGGAATGAGAGAACAAAAAAACTAATTGAGTTCCCCAAGAAATAAATTAGTTGTAGCGAATACTCTGTTCAATAATTGCAAGAGGAGGATGAATACATTAAAAACGCAGGGATATACAGGAAGACTTTAGTTAGATTACATTATGGACAGGAAGATATTACGAAATCAGATTACGAGCTGTAAGGTGTAACAATGATGAAGAGCAGGCAGAAGTTTAAGCGTTTCGTCAGGGACAATCAATGCGCTAAAATGTGGGATACGTAAGTACTAAGGAATTAAGAGACACGCTTGTAGTTCCCTCCTGAGGCTATAGCTACTGCGATAATGAATAGTTGAGTATGCAGTTCAGCTGATGAGGAACGGACATCCCTAAAGAGGTCAACCACAGATGATGGAGAGAGAAACGTAGGCAGAAGGAAGCAGCCACGGGATAGCAGAAGAAGTACTTCAGTTGGTCGGCGAAAGAAGACAGTACAAAAGCGTCCATCATATTTCAGAAATGCAGAAACAAAAGCCACTTAGGAATGAAATAAGTTGGAAGTGCAGGAAAGCAAAGGCGAAATGGCTGCACGAAAAGTGTGAAGAAATCGAGAGAAATGTTTGTCGGAAGGACTGACTCAGCATATAGAAAAGTCAAAACAATCTTAAAAGCAAGAGTGGTACCTTTCAGAGTGCACCGGGATTTCCACTGTTAAATGCAGAGGAGAGGGCGAATAGATGGAAAGAGTACACTGAAGGTAAAGACATATCTGATGATGTCATAGATGAAGAAACAGGAGTCTATACAGAAGAGATACGGGATCCAGTATAAAATTCGGAATTCAGATGAGATTTGGAAGACTTAAAATCGAATAAGACAGAGGGGAAGGATAACATTCCATTTCAATTTCAAAAAATCAGTCAGGAAAATGATAACAAAATGAGTACTCATGATGGTGAGTAGAATATATGATTCTCATGATGTACCGTGTGGCCTTCGGAAAACCATTATCCAAGCAATACCGAAGATTCCAATAGCTGACAACAGCACAGTCAGCTTACCAACTCATACATCTAAGTTATTGACATGAATAACATACAGTAAAATGGAAAAAATTGGAGATGTGTTGGATGACAATCAGTTTGGCTCTAGGAAAGGGAAAGGCACCAGACACGTAGTTCTTAATGAAGACTAAAGAGAAGTCAAGACACGCTCACAAGATTTATCGACGTGGGAAAAGAATATGACAGTATCAAATGGTGCTAGATGTTCGAAATTAAGAGGGAAATAGGGGTAAGTTGTAGGGAGAGGCAGATTATACACAACATGTACAGGAGTCAAGAGGAAACAGCAAAAGTTGAAAATCAAAAAAGAAATGCTCAGATTAAAAAGTGTGTAATACAGTGATGTAGTCTTTCGCCCCTACTGTTCGTTCTAGACACAGAAGAAATAAAAGAAAGGTTCAAGTACTGGATTAAAATTCAGGGTGGAAAGATATCGGTGATAAGATTCACTGATGACATTGCTGTTCTCAGTGAAAGTGAAGAGGAATTACAGGATCTGCTGAATGGATTAAACAGTGTAATGAGTACAGAATGTCGATTGAGAGTAAATCGGAAAAAGCCAAAAGCAGTGAGAAGGAGCAAAAACGAGAACAGCGAGCAACTTAACATCAGGGATAGTGAGCACAAACTAGAAGAAGTTTAAAAAAATTCTGCTACCTATTCAGCGAAAAAGGGCATTCCTGGCCAAGAGAAATCTACTAATATCAAACGTATGCCTTAATTTGAGGAATAAATTTCTCAAATTGTACGTTTTGAGCACAGCATTATATGACAGTGGAACAGGTACTGGGAGAAAACCGGAAGAGAAAAGAATCGAATGATTTGGGATGTTGTGCTACAGAAGAATGTTGAAAATTCAGTGGACTGAGAAGGTATACAATGAGGAGGTTCTCCGCAGAAACGGCGAGTCAGGCATATATGGGAAACACTGACAAGGGCGAGGGACACTGTGGTAGGACAACTGTTAAGCCATCACGAAATAACTTCCGGTAACTAGAGGGAGCTGTGGAGGGTAGAAAAGAGACAGAGATTGGAATGCATACGGAAAATAATTGAGGATGTAGGTTGCAAGTGCTACTCTGAGATGAAGAAGTTGGCACAGGACAAGAATTCCTGGCGGGCGGCATCGAACTAATCAGAAGACTGATGATGAAAAAAAAAAAGTGCTTCCAGCACTTATTGAATAGAAGAGATGTGTTGCACAGAGCCGAAGATCAGCAAGTGGTGCATAGCTCTCAAGGGAAGCATTTTAGAGGCTATTTTTAATGCACATTTTTTCCTTCATTCGGTCGATACTACCTCGTCCCAAAACATCGCAAGCAAAGAGCTGGTAATGGAAGAGATTTGTTTCACAGAGCCGACGATGAAGAGGTGCTCATAGCTCATAAGGCATGCATTTTAGCAGTCACGTTTACTGGGCTTTGTTTGTTTTTGTTATATGAGGAATCCTATCCTAAACCTGTGCCGTTGAGTTTTGAAACGACCCGCGTATACTGTATGAAGGACTCAGGGAGACTGAAAAATAAGTATTTGTTTTTATTTTTATCATATGAGAAACAATCTTAAATCCTTGTAAGGGAACGTTTTGCTCAGAAGTAACTGTTAAGAAAAAATTCAATTTGTTCCGGCGTTTCCGAGTTAATTATCATTGGATTTAGCCAGTCAGATGGTTGCGCGCGTAAATTCAAGCGGCCCGCCGGATACTGTTAGTGTCAGTTGTTCACATAGCGTCGATAATAGCGCACGAGAATGCTCAGTCTGCGGTTCGGGTTCGATTCTTACTATCATCCAACGTACAATTTTTGTATCGCTCTGTTGCTCAATTTTAGGAAACAAAACGAAGAAAACGTTTGACGACACCGTCCCTGGCTGACCTCTTCAATTTGCGCTTCCAACGGCCTGATTCTGTAACTTCAATCGTAATTAACTTGGAAACAGCATAATTTATCACATTCGTACCTTAACAGTAATTTTCCAGGAAAGCACCCTTACTAGCTACTCAGATTGTTTCTCACCTTATATTTATGGTATTTGTTTGTACAATATTTCGACAATTATCCATCTTTCCACCATAACGTGTAGCTATCAGTTATGTTTGTTCAGAGGAAATAATATTAATAAAATAACCGCATAGCATTGCCGACTGCTATGGTCAGCTCCCCAACAGGAAAGGACACACAGTGACGTCATTCAGTCGAATATGATTGAATTGTGTCTCAAGTACATGTGTTACGTGTAGATGATTCTGTTGTGTGTGGAGGTATAGGATAATATGTTATAGTAAAATGATTTGGCTCTTTAACAAAGTAGTTCCTTGTCGAGCAACTGTGGCAACCATAAACAAAGGGTTGGATGACCCAAATGGAACCTCCTATGGAGCCACACTGGTGTGCGAAACTGTTGGATGAAAGTAGTCTTAGCATGATGTGTCACTGCCAAGCAACGAAGTTCGATTAAACTTGAACATACCTACAAAGAACTGCTTCACTATAGTACAGAAGGTAATTGAAAGAAATACTCAGTGAGGCGAACAGAAATGTCACTCTTATTCAAAGACAATAATTACACTGAAAATATAGTGATTCGTGATGGTTCTCTGGTATTACGAAAGGCGGTACATGGTTCTTAATAGCTTGTGCAATCACCAAGGATGGCAACTGAAATTTGGAAATTTGTGGTAAGGTTTTATGGGACAAAACAGCTGATGTCATCGGTCACCTAAGCTTACACACTATTTAATCTAACTTAAACTAACTTACGCCAAGGACGACACACAGACACACCCACTCATGCCTAAGGGAGGACTGGAACCTCCGACGGGGGGGGGGGGGGGGGAGGGGGGAAACAGCGCGGACCGCGACAAGACGCAAACAAATACCAGGCGCGGCAACTGATGATCTGAAACGTGCTCCCACAATGGCCGCAAAGTTAGTATGGAGATTTTGTGTTAGGGCGTTCCATTCCTCCACGAGCGAAGCGGACAACTGCTGGATTGTCGTTGATGCCTGTGGACATGCTGAAAAAAATCTCTGCATCGCATCTCACACATGATCGATGGGACTTAAATTGGAGGATTGGGCGGGCTAGTCCATTCGCCGATTAAACTCTCGTTCCACGAGATCGTCCTTCTGCACTGTTCGATGTGGTCGCGTATTTTCATCTGTAAAAATGAAGGCAGGGTCGAATGGTCCTCTGTAGGATCGCGCATGGGGAAGGAATGCAGTGTCTCAATAACGTTGACAGGTGAGTGCACCGTGCCGAAAGATTTGGAGGCAGGGAGGCCCATGTAACATTGTGCCTCCCCACACTGTAAAACCCGGACCACCAAACCGATTATGTCCGACAGTGCTTAAGGTACCCGCATACGTCGAGAGTTGGAAAACAGTAATACATTCAGGAACTCTGCCGAACATCTGTGTTTTGGTGGTCCAGGTGTGCAGTAGGCCCTGACTTCATTTTTATGTGCAACAACGCATGATATCTTCGAACAGCGCAGGCGCAGGAGCTCTTGGAGCGAGAGGATTTTAGGAGAATGGACTGGACTTCCCGTTCTCCCCGGCTTAAATTGCATCCAGCACCTGTGGGATGCTTGTGGAACGTATTTCAGCACGTTGACGTGCACGAGCGACTATAAAGCAGCTGTCAACCGCGGTTTTGGAGGAATAGAATGTTCTACCCCAAGAACTACTTACGAAAATCGTCCCCATCGTGTGAGCACAATGTGCTCCGTCACCCGTGGTGGTCACTCATCTTATTCAGAGCCGCGCGGGTTTAGTCGAGCGGTCTCAGGCGCTGCAGTCATGGACTGTGCGGCTGGTCCCGGCGGAGGTTCGAGTCCTCCCTCGGGCGTGGGTGTGTGTGTTTGCCCTTAGGATGATTTAGGTTAAGTAGTGTGTAAGCGTAGGGACTGATGACCTTAGCAGTTAAGTCCCATAAGATTTCTCACACATTTGAATTTGAACATATTCAGAGCCATGTTCCACCTTGTGTAATGTCCAGGAGACCACCATGAATAGCGATGACTGAAGTTTAATTGTTGTGTATAAGATAAAGTCTCATTTCTTTTCGTCTCATTCCGTATTTCTTTCAGTTACATTCTGTAATATACTTAAACAGTTCTTTCTGTATGTCTTCCAAGTTTCATCTAGCTATGTTATCTGTCACTGACACACCATTGTAATGTGTTGAGGAAGTCTGTGGGATCAGAAGTCAGTAGACGACGCACTGAGACTGTAAAAAGAGCACCAGCTGTGTTTCAACGGAGTATACTATACGTCGCTTTATGGTCACCAACCGTCTTTTGTCTGTATCAGAACCTCATGTATTAGCTTAGAGTAGAATCTTTCATTCAATCAAGAGTCTGTTGCACAGTTCAAAACATCTATTTCATGACGAAATAACGACATTCGAAACTCACTACAGCGAAAACATTTTGACAGACGGAGATTATGTTGATAACTATTTTTCTGTACGTGCAATACATCTTATTTATCATCTCTCTTGCCAAGATTTACGACTAAATCAATTTAAGAATCTTCATACTGCCATGATATATTCTGAGCTAATAAAATTTAATACACAAACTTTAATAAGTACGCTACATGTTTCACAGTGAAATTAAATTCATTATATACACTCCTGGAAATGGAAAAAAGAATACATTGACACCGGTGCGTCAGACCCACCATACTTGCTCCGGACACTGCGAGAGGGGTGTACAAGCAATGATCACACGCACGGCACAGCGGACACACCAGGAACCGCGGTGTTGGCCGTCGAATGGCGCTAGCTGCGCAGCATTTGTGCACCGACGCCGTCAGTGTCAGCCAGTTTGCCGTGGCATACGGAGCTCCATCGCAGTCTTTAACACTGGTAGCATGCCGCGACAGCGTGGACGTGAACCGTATGTGCAGTTGACGGACTTTGAGCGAGGGCGTATAGTGGGCATGCGGGAGGCCGGGTGGACGTACCGCCGAATTGCTCAACACGTGGGGCGTGAGGCCTCCACAGTACATCGATGTTGTCGCCAGTGGTCGGCGGAAGGTGCACGTGCCCGTCGACCTGGGACCGGACCGCAGCGACGCACGGATGCACGCCAAGACCGTAGGATCCTACGCAGTGCCGTAGGGGACCGCACCGCCACTTCCCAGCAAATTAGGGACACTGTTGCTCCTGGGGTATCGGCGAGGACCATTCGCAACCGTCTCCATGAAGCTGGGCTACGGTCCCGCACACCGTTAGGCCGTCTTCCGCTCACGCCCCAACATCGTGCAGCCCGCCTCCAGTGGTGTCGCGACAGGCGTGAATGGAGGGACGAATGGAGACGTGTCGTCTTCAGCGATGAGAGTCGCTTCTGCCTTGGTGCCAATGATGGTCGTATGCGTGTTTGGCGCCGTGCAGGTGAGCGCCACAATCAGGACTGCATACGACCGAGGCACACAGGGCCAACACCCGGCATCATGGTGTGGGGAGCGATCTCCTACAATGGCCGTACACCACTGGTAATCGTCGAGGGGACACTGAATAGTGCACGGTACATCCAAACCGTCATCGAACCCATCGTTCTACCATTCCTAGACCGGCAAGGGAACTTGCTGTTCCAACAGGACAATGCACGTCCGCATGTATCCCGTGCCACCCAACGTGCTCTAGAAGGTGTAAGTCAACTACCCTGGCCAGCAAGATCTCCGGATCTGTCCCCCATTGAGCATGTTTGGGACTGGATGAAGCGTCGTCTCACGCGGTCTGCACGTCCAGCACGAACGCTGGTCCAACTGAGGCGCCAGGTGGAAATGGCATGGCAAGCCGTTCCACAGGACTACATCCAGCATCTCTACGATCGTCTCCATGGGAGAATAGCAGCCTGCATTGCTGCGAAAGGTGGATATACACTGTACTAGTGCCGACATTGTGCATGCTCTGTTGCCTATGTCTATGTGCCTGTGGTTCTGTCAGTGTGATCATGTGATGTATCTGACCCCAGGAATGTGTCAATAAAGTTTCCCCTTCCTGGGACAATGAATTCACGGTGTTCTTATTTCAATTTCCAGGAGTGTAAAATAAAGGCTGGAAATAATAAAGTTACACATTTAACGAACGGAGTCACAGGGAAACTAACACAAAAAGTTTCTAAACTTTTCCTGTGGGTACTTAGGCTGTTTAATTGACAGAAAAATGTAACTAAGAGACTGGACCTCTTTCACTTCAGTAATATCAAAGAAATTGCGTAGAAGGAATGGTAAAACGTGACTGCCAGTGAGTCAAAGAAGACCAGTGATAGAACTAGCAGGGTTGTTTTCCTTCTTTATATGTAATTTGAGTGAACTTTTACGGCGACTTTGATTTCAGTTGTGTGCTCAAGCGAATGCTGCTTCCTGCGTCCTCACCGCCCCATTTTGAGATGCCAGGCTAGATTCTCTGTCTTATTTTCGTATTAAATATTCTTTGCTGTGGCTGGTGTGATAAACCTTTTGCATTTCCTTTATGTTTTCGTCTTCTTTAAAGGCAAAGAGAGAAGATGAAGCGGTAGCCCATCATAGAGCCTATGCCTACCGTCATGTATTTTTTGACTTTCAGTTGTTAAAAAACAGAGGATTTTTTCTGGTACCAGTAGGAGGAAGGAAGGATTCGCGCTCACTAGTGAACGAGTGAGAAGCACGCCAATTTTTAACGAGTAATTGTAGACCGCCATTTTGAGGTCGCTATGAATAAGTGAGGAGTATGTATTTCATATGTGCACCGTTTAGAAAAATACAGTATTGTTTTATTAACAGAAAGGTCGTGTGAGTTGTTATTTCAAATAGTACAATAATTACAAGAACTGAAGCCCACCTGTGTACTTTGGAAAATTACGAAGATCCGATAAGCTTAATGGGAACACGGTCAAGACTTCAAAGGTGAACACGGCGACCAAACGTAGCATTATAAAGAATGGTAAGCACAAATCTACAGCGGAGAAAGAAACTACTTCGCCCTGCAAAATAATATGAACTAATACGAACTTATTTCCAGGCATAGTTCAGCTTATTGTGCTTGTCGTTCATGCCGAATAATTAATCTCATTAATTCAATATATTTTAAAAAGCCACGCATTTCAACATTTTATTATCATCTATTCCATTATTTTATTATATTATACTGGTTAAGCTAATTAAGCGATGAAATTCCTTTTTATTCAGTGAATTACACCAAAAGGAGCACATATGATAAAACAGAAGCTTAAGCCACGCCATGTCTAACACTGGTAGTGGTTCGAATAAATATCATAGGTAACAGGTTGGTCTCTTTCGTGACTGAATTTAAGGGCGTTGTGTTGCTTTAAACTGGAATAAACTACAATCCTGCCATCCATCCCTCATTTACTGATCTTCCTCTTTTACTAATCTCCTTGTTTTTTGCAGATACTATACGTTATTCGTCTGTCTCTATACATTACCTTCATTCGACTCAGCACTTTGCTTGCATAAACGGAGGAAGGCATTACACCTCAGTTTAATAAGGGATGCTGTAGTAATATTGTTCGTTAAATGATTTAGAAAATTAAGACATTGTCTGTCACACTCTTTGATTGCCAGACTTAGTAGTATAATAACTGCTACAAAGGAAAAGACCTGAAAAGTGTTCTACCGATAATGAAAGCTGCACGAATTCCTTCACAAAAACTAGTATACCTTATACTATTACCTGATTAATAGAAGCCAGAGAGACTCATCCTTAAGTATTTCCTAAGTATGGTCGTAGCCGGCCCTCATTTTTAGGCAGAACGGCTCTTAATTTGGGCGCTGCTCGCTGGATGTATCGTTCGCACTTGCTGGCCCCTAGATTCCAGTAATTAACTGCGTTACTTCCTCATTACGCGAACCCCGGGCCGGAGGCCGTTCTCATTCCGCAGTCGGAATGGCTTCCCAGCATCACATTAATGTTTCCGCCGCCGCTCTTAGGCGCTCCCAGCGGCCCTCTTGGAATTGCAATTAAAAATCCCGTCGGAAAAACTTGGCGTGTAGAGCAGACTCGTTTCCCAGATATCCATGGGCGCCTTATTTAATTTGAGTCCTCTGCACTAATAAATCTTCGACCCTTTCTGGAGATCAGTCTCGGTTTTGGAGAAAAGAAAGTAAAAATAAAAGGACGTATTTCGCGATATTTATAGTCGTTAGCGATACCAAGTATTAGTGGCAGCTTGGAAAATGCGATCAGTATACGACACCCCAAGACAGAATACGGCATTCCAGTGTACGCTGATATTTGAGTGTCAGTTGTTTCATGTAGCATTTGACGGTAGCAGTCATGCATTGCCGATTACAGGGATAAACTGATCGCCAAAACAGTAGTTATTATCTTAATCTCGTGAGCCTAAATACTAGTCACTCTCTTAATAGAGCAAACTAGCCTCTCTGGAGCACTAATGACGGTACAGATCTGGTACTAGGTGGCTGAATGTTCCTCCATCGCAGATATAGCTGTGGAATTAGTGATTGTGTGTCAAACGGTTGCTTCAAATCTATGTCGTAAGATTGATCGACGCGCAGATGAGACAGTAAGGAAGGAACGGGCTACTCTTTTAGGCCGTACCCATCACCAAACCGTGAATAAAGTTGCTCGATTTGTCGATGTGATAACGTAAACTGCCCAATGTGGGCACATGGTACGATGTATCACTGACAGCTATGTAACACGGCTTAACAACAGTGGGTGTAAAAAGATCGTAACCGGCAGAGACAGCAGCGGAGTGTGACGCCTTGCCAGTGATAAACGGTTCCAAATCCTACAGGAATTACTACTGTGGGTGAATGCAGGTCCACCTCAACCAATTTCCGTGAGAACATTGTGAAGGGAACTGCATGTGGTGGTGGACATCTCGCGCTATTTCTGTGTTATTTTTTTGGCTGCTATTTACCTTTAACCTCCCACCTATAGAGGAATACAGGTTGCGTTTGCACAGTACTGAGTTACACAAGTACATAAAATGAATCTTTTGTGGTTTCTTAGTATTTTAACAAATTTTTTAAAATAGTTATAGCTGAAATTACTTGTTAACGCTTAAAATTAACTGTAAATTTCAGACTTTGGCTGCAAGTGGACTTTGATGGAAATCAATGGGGGAAGTTGAAAATGTGTGCCGGACCGGGATTCGAACCCGGGTCTATGCAGATGCTTGGACACTTTTTTTTCTTTTTGCCAAATTGGGGTATAAAAGAGGATGTCAGCGGGGGAGAGTGGTCTCAACCCGAGGCCTGCCCACGCTTCCTCATCACACCGGCACAACTTCCGGAAAAGAGGGAGAAGGGGAAGTATGTGGCAAACCAAAAACCAAAGAGAAGCATGGTAATGCACAGCCACAGAGCAACAATTATATTATTTAATTTTATTTATTTATTACATTTATTAGTATTTTTATGTATGTATGTAGAACCAAAGTCGAAGACCTATGGCACACCATGCTAGGTCGGACGGGGAGAACTAAATGACAGTTATCACGCATTAAAACACTGAGGAGAAAAACGAAAAAGAAAGTAGTAACAGACACGGCGGAAGTGATGCACCATCGTATGTGACGAAGGATTATCCAGCGTGTCCCCTCGTTACAGTCCGTGTTGTGCCAAGATCGTTCTTAAAGTATATGATCAGTCATTTTGAAACGTCCCCTTTGAACAATTATGCAAGACTATGCTTAAACTGACACACAATATTTTTAGCGCAACGGAATCTGACTTTCAATAATCCCTACAAAAGATGGCCCTGACTAACATTAACCTATACCTTTCACAAATCACTTACCTCACAAAAATCTTCGTTACTCGAACTACTTCAATACAGCAAGCGCCACTACTACCAGCTAAATAAAAGATTCAAATTACTGAAGGCACTAACTACTGATAGGCATAGTTAGCAAAAGAAAGATTTTGATAGAGAACAAACAATGTATTTACCTTAATAGTGTTCGAAAGTCATAATATGTATATCAGTTCATGACATCCATTCTTACAAATGTACTTTTTCTGATGGACACACGTCCAGATCATCCGCTTTCAAAAATCCGCCATCTCACTTCCCCACATCCACCACTGCTGGCGGCTCACCTCCAACTGCGCAACGCTACGCGCTGTTAACAGCTAACTGCCCAACACTAGAATAGCCAACAACAACGCAAACCAGCCACAGACTGCACGCAGCACAGCCAGTGATTTTCATATAGAGTGCTACATGGCGTTACCAATATAAATACCTAAACAGCCTACTTACGTAGCCCCCATGCTCCCCACAAATAATTTACAAATTGTTTTGGGCAGTGGCCAGTATTGATTTGATAAAATTTTTCATAATTACAATAAGAAAGATATCAAATGCACACACTTATTGATACAATGTTGGTCAAAAGCTAAAATTTTCTCACAGTCCATAAAGACAGTCCTGATCATTCATCACAGTATAATTGCAGTTTTTTTCTCAAAGTCTGACCAATAAAAGAAAATGCACATGGAAGTAGTGGATTTCCATGCAGTCTTGAAGAAGTAGTGTTGTCCTTCCAACAGAAAGACAGTGCTCACTCTTGACATGCAGACAGGTAATGGTCCATAACAGAGCAAACCCACAGCAGAGTCAGTCGAAGTTCTGAAGAATATTGGTAGGTAGGTCATCACAGAGTAGACCCACTGTAGTCCTGGTAGAGATTATGGTATTGGTGGGCCACCAGAGGTGCAGACCCACTGCAGTCCTTGTAGAAATAATGGTATTTTTGGATCAACAAAGGTCCAGACCCACTGTAGTCCTTGTAGAGACGGCCAGCAGCCATCTGTTGCGACTGTGCAGGTGCACAATCACCGTCGAAGAGTCTTGCGGAGAATATAGCAAGTCCATAAACCACCACTTGTGCACACACAAACTTTTTGGAATTATCCTTAGAACCAGTAATGCTGTTAACCAGTCCCTTGCTGAATAATCAACACACGTGCAAACACTAACGGTCCCAACTTCTCACATATTGTGCATATACTCTGACCAACAGAAACGTGTGCAGTGAAATGATACTTAATTTGAAGAACTGGTGTCTATACAATTATAAATTTACAACATAAGAATACAATTACAAAGGTACAGAACACATCATTAAAGAACATAATAGTACAGGTAACATTTGTAGTAATACAGGCTTTACAAAAGAATAGAAATAAACATGTACATCAGTGTTACAAGAATTATGACATAAGTAAATATATAAAATGTCAGAATAACTTTCGAAACATCAACTTCACACGTGAGCATTAAAACAAAACAGAATAAATAATGTCTAAACATCTTTACAAAGTAAATAACACATTATTAGAAAAATTCTATAACATATCTCTTATCGGATAAACACATAAAGACAGGAAGAACACAAATACACAATGGTACACAAACACATAGCGGAATAACACAGGAGGAAAGGACAGGGTTTGTTTTCAGTGTAACATTTGGTACTGCAGTCCAACCCAAAACTTCATTCCATAGATCTTTCGTTTTATTTCAACATTTGTTTCCACAAAAAAAAATCCTATCCAAGCGTGCTTTCTGTATTTATACGTTCACATATTTCTTACCTCACTATTTATTTTCCATTATCTTACTTCATCATCTATTTCCAAGAAAATCCTACCTAAACCTGTTGTTCCTAAACCCTACTTTTTTGTTCATATCCTCTTTCAAAATACTTTTTTTGGCCAAACCATTTTCTTATAGCTTCTCAATGCATTTCTTCCAATTAATCACAACTCGTTCTCTTATATAGCCTACCCCATCTTAAGCTAACTTAAATCTACTAAGCTCAGATGCTAAACTAAGGGATGAGGCAATGCAGCAGCACAAAACAATTAACACAAACAACAATGACAAAAAATGCAAATTGGCAAAGCAAGCAGCAATAAATATAAATCAGCAAAACAAATGCAACATTACAACTAATATAAGGCAATGTGCAGCAAATAAGAAAAATAACTCAGTAGTAAAACTGGCTTAACAGAGTAATACAAAGTGAAATTCAGTAGCTCTATGCCTGGCAAACAGCAGCAGCAAATGCAATAACTAATATCTAAACATGACAAAGCTCAAGCAGAAAAAATAGTACACTAAAGCAACAATGCAGATAAGGGAAATGTATATTCACATCTTAATGTCTATGTAAGTAAAGTGGTGCACCACAACTTATTCTGCAAAATAAATTACCAAGTACTTGAAAAGGAAATTATGTATGCAGTTCCTGTGAAGCGAAATGTCTTTTTGTGCTCCCTCATTTTTTGGAAGTATATCATAAAATTATTATTTACTGGATCTGTAGATAGAAAATATTTATATGAGTACATCTATTAAATTTTATTTTGACCAATGCTGAAGTGGAGCTAGAAACTAGATATTAAACAAATTGAGCAATCTCTCAACTAGAAACACAACAGATCTAAAAATGATTCTCATCATTTAATTAGGCATTTTAGTAAATATCATAAATTAAGAGCTCCACAGTGTAATCATATGTTTTCACGTTTGAGCGTGTCGTATTTGCGATGCTTTCTACAAAGGAATGTCAATAGCGAGGATAATGGCGTCTGTTTTTTTTTCACCTATGCCTCTGAAAGGCACACACTAATGGCTTTTTTCCAGGCGACTGTCACGCAGCTGGGTGCCAATGAAGCATTACGTGAAGGAGGTCACTTAACTTTCTTACCGAAATATTTATGACACCAGTTTGCACTACAGTGACAGTCTCATATAAAATATTTCACAGGTCGAGAATTTGCGTTGCAAATCTGTAGAAACAAAATCCTATAAATATAACAGCGTCCAAAAAATATTCGTCGGCATTGTGATACAGATACGCATTTATACACATTTCATATCTCTTAAAGTACGATTCTTGGTTTCCAACATCCTTTTTCACAAGTCAGAGTCCCTAACCACTTCTCATTATTCCTTACCTTATTACACATATACATATTCGCCGACACTTCTTCAATATTTCATCATAATAAATACGTAGCATAATCAAATTCCTCATATAGCATCAGCTTATTGATCATAAACATACCTCAACTGCATAATACACATTGTCGTCGTAATAATAACACCACAACACCTCAGCAAAATCTCAAAAACGTCGTAGCTTTCTGCAATAATTTCAAAACAAAAAAAATTCTCTGCTCATTTCAATAATGTCATCTACCTCAAACGTACTTTAAAAATCATGACCTCATACCAAATACGACATTCAAAGCTCTCATAGTATCACAATCGTTCCAAAAAGATATGAACAGTTCACAAAGTACTGACAAAATACAGTTTCATAAATGTGAAGATATCCAACTGTGTAATTGTGTAAATATGTGTCACTGATGTAGTAAAAAAATGTTTGTATCTCTGTTAAATAATCAGATAGCTGTGTAATTCTGTGTTGGAGAAATATGATACCGATGTGTAAAGCTGTATAAGCAAATACCATATTAGCTAGGGCTCCTTGTGCTTGCCACACACATGGTATACAAAGGAGCGTGTACCCCCCAGAGGATTAATGTAATTATACCCTCAGGTGTTACAGATTACAGCAATGGAATGAAATGTATCACGAAAACTTTCTTTGTAATTCAAAAATCTTGAAAAATAAATGGTTTAAGTACAACATTAATCACTCAAATGCATGTCCTGTAGCGCCAAATGTGCGTCTTGCTGTAAGATAATTCTGTGGAAGTGTCGTAGTTATCATCCTCCGAAAGCTAAGTTCTGCATAAGTCAATGTACTTACCTCATGATAAACAAAAGTAAAATGCTTTGCGTATAGATATCTTAATTATTACGCTAATTGCTGTGATGAAGAAAGTACTGTGCTACGAGTAAGGCAGTGTCTTTGTAGCTATACCACAAAGTTACTACTAAAACATGTTTTACTTTTCCGAAGAATCCAGAAAAACTGTGCTGATATAAAGCAGATACAGCACAAAAGCAACAATGTAAATTGTGTCACACATTAGTAGCGTCGTGATATAGTCATGTAGCTATCAAAGAAACTAACCACTGTGTCATCTGGTATCTCTCAGAAAGCACTTTAAATCCATAATGTATTTTCAAGTAAACCAAAATGATGCAGTAAAATCTCATTAGCAGTACCAATATATGTTCTAAGTATGTATGCCTGACAGTCGTTACGTAATTGTGCAACTAACAAGCAAGAATGTACAAATAACAACACAGTGTCGTCTGTTCACTATAACAATGCATTCGTAATTTCTATTTAAAAATGTTCCCTAGGTTCTAGACTGGATAGTTAACTTCAAAACATTGTTGCATGTTAACAGTTTGTAAGTCTGACAAAGCAAACTAGTAATGTAAAGTAAAAATTTTATAGCAAAGCCTAAGTTAAAAAGCAGATTATCTTTCAATAAACGGTTTTACATGTGAAATGTGGTGCAGTCCTTTACTCTTTCTAGTGCGCAGAGTTTCAATTTCAAAGTAATTATCATGTTGTATACATCGGTAAGGAATGCTAAAATTTTTCTCAAGGCTATCGTCTATGTTATTTTTCGCTGAGCCAGCCGGCGCACGTGGCTGCCCTTGATGCGAGTCACTGTCTGTCTCTTTGTTGGCGTGCGTCGTTATTGGGATTAGGAGACCTAACTTTTACAAATTCACCTTGTCGAGACGGCCCTGCCCTGTTTGAATCACGCCAGTTCTGATGAAATTCAGGTCTGTCGTTTTGTCGGTAGTTTACATAGTTTCTTTTTTGTTGGTCATGTGGTGGAGAATTTCTCATGGAATGGTAACTGCGCGGTGGACCGTTGAGTCTGACGTTATTCTGTCTCCCTTGATAATAATTATTTTGATTCCCATATTGTCTGAATCTATGGTTGTCTCAGTGATAGTCATTACTGCAGAGAGGTGATCTTTCCCTGTAATTATTACTACTCTGTCAACGGTTGTCATACGGGTGGCGTATGTTTTGGTCACGATGTACGTTGTAAGAATAGCCTTGTCGTGTCCAGTTATTATTTCTTTTATCACGGAGTTGCGATGGATGTGACCTGTAATTGTTGTGTTCCTGTTTTTGCGTTCCGCGATTGTCAATGTGAATTTTTAATTCTAGTAAGAGTCCCTGAAAAGTTTCAATGTCGTCTTTGCAACGTCCTGCCAAAATAATATGTCGCAAATGTTCAGGTAATTTGATTAATCAAATGCGGATGAGTTCTGAGGGGCTGTATGGGTTTGACAGGTACTGATTCTTGTGCAACATGTCTTCAAAATATTCAGATTGTTCGAAATGTTTCATCATTATGAAGCTATGTTTTACTCGGTCTTGTGTAGCTTGAGACCAATATGCTGAGAGGAAGGCATCATAAAATTCTCCTTCACTGTGGCAATAGTGAATGACCGATCGCCTTCTTACAGCTGGTTCATTCTCTAAATAGCCACACATAAATTCTAATCTGTGCTCTAATGACCAGTTGGGAGGAAAACAATGATAGAATTGATGAAGCCACGCTTGTGGATGAATGTCGTTGCCGGAATTCTTAATGTTTTAAATTTACATGTAGTAATAAACAGCTTATAGTCAAAATCATCATGTCGGCGAGTCGCATATCGGTCATTGTTACGTCGTGTCGGCGGTTCCATCTCAAAATTCGGTCCACCTTGCCAATTTCTTTCATAATTTCCGAAATGCCCTGTGTTATTATTTTGTGGCTTTTCCGTATTTCTAAGTCCCTCTTCCCGTGTTGGAGTGCCAGTGTCCTCTGAAATATGTAACTTTTGTATTACTTGTGCCAACTGATCTTGTCCTTCCCGGATTTCTCTTTTGATTCTGATTTTGTTTGAATTTCTTAATTTTTTCATACTCCTCTGTGTCAGTGATGGCTACAGGTCTTGTGTCATTCAGATCATCATCTACCTTTGCAGATAAGTTAGTGAACTGATCCGAAAGTTTGGCTACTTTCTCCGATAGTGTACTTATTTCCTCATTGTGTTTTTCTGAACCAAGTTTCAGAGTGTCCATTTGTGTTGAAATCGTATCTACTGTGTCCTTTAAGTTTTCCTGAGTTTTTGCAAGTTGTGTAACCGAATCGGTAGTGCAACTGAGTCAATTTTAGCTTGCAAGGTCTCATGATTTTCATGAACAATAGTTTGCAATTATTTTATGGCTGCTTTGTGATTCTGTAATGTATTTTCATGCCGCGAAAAAATAGGTTGAAAATTCTAACAAATTTGTGTTTTTACGTCATAACAGGCTTTTTGACATTTCGATTCGATTTTATGTAACTCAGTAGTTAAATCTTCACGTGTTTGTTCAAGCGTATGTTCCACTAAGTCTAAATTTTGAAGCTTTTCTTCCATTGCGTGTAACTGTTGCTGTGGTTGTCTCTGGTGTTGTTCCATTGTGTCTAACTTTTGAAGATTTTGTTCCATTGTGTCTAACTTTTGAAGTTTTTGCTCCATTGTGTCTAACTTTTGTAGCCTTTGTCCCATTTGTTGCATTAACTGTAATAACAATACACTGGTGTCTGAAACATGTTCCTCAGTGCTTTTCAGCAGTGAAGTTGAACCAGCAACATTCTAATTTTGACAGGCAGAAAATGTGTCTTGACTTATTTGAGAAAATGGTGAGGACGCAATCCTGAATCGACAGTATTTGCAAGATTATGTTCTGTCATTTCGGATTCCTGAGGCGAGCTGTTGCCAACCGATCGATCAATAATGCTTCCCTGTTCACTAATTGTTTCACTGCCTACACCATTATTTGCAGCCCGCTCCATTTCCCTATGCACAATTACCAAATTACTACTTTGAACATTAGTTAATTCATTTCTCGGCGGCGCTAACACACTGCTTTCGTCTTCACTGACATTTCTCAGTTTACTTTGGAGCCTAGTATTACGTTTTTCACACGCCATTATTGTCACAATATTTCACACGACAATACAGAATAGCACAATTTTAAGAGCAAAAATAAGAGAACACATTAACATAGCACTGAAAATAATATCTAGTTAATTGCAAGCGCAGCTGCGAAATACTTGGTGCAAATCTACATGCATGCCACAACTGTTTTCCTGTACAACAACGAAAGACTGCAACTACAAAGGAGATTCTCTCTACAATTAAGTTCTAGCAATAAACAAAAGCTACACTAATTACACAAACTTCAAGAAAAATCAGAAGATTCCAGTGAGGTATCCTGGCAGGGTCGCCATATGAAACGTCCCCTTTGGACAATTATGCAACACTGTGCTTAAACTGACACACAATATTTTTAGCACAACGGAATCTGACTTTCAATAATCCCTACAAAAGAATGGCCCCGACTAACATTAACCTATACCTTTCACAAATCACTTACCTCAAAAAACTCTTTATTACTCAAGCTACTGCAATACAGCGAGTGCCTCTACTGCCAGCTAAATAAAAGATTCAAACTACTGAAGGCACTAACTACTGATAGGCATAGTTAGCAAAAGAAAGATTTTAATAGTGAACAAACAATTTATTTACCTTAATAGTGTATAAAAGTCATACTATATATATATGTTCATGACATCCATTCTTACAAATGTACTGTTTCTGATGGACACACGTCCAGATCATCCGCTTTCAAAAATCCGCCTTCACACTTCCCCACATCCACCACTGCTGGCAGCTCACCTCCAACTGCGCAACGCTACGCGCTGTTAATAGCTAACTGCCCAACACTACAATAGCCAACAACAATGCAAACCAGCCACAGACAGCACGCAGCACAGCCAGTGATTTTCATATAGAGTGCTACATGGCGTTATCAATATAAAAACCTACACAGCCTACTTACAATTTCTACTTCTCTCGCCGGGGACGTTCCAGCTGCTATGTTTATGGTGCAAGACACTCCACAGGTAATTTTTAAAATGTTGATCGCATTGTGGTTGGCTAACAAGAGTTTGGTGCCGCTAATGGAGATAATACCAGAAATCAAGAATTTGATGGGGTCCTTACGGTAGAGGTATTTGGCGGCCTGGCCGCGAATCCACAAGACGACATTCGTCCCAGCCCTGGGGCAGAACGTTTAATTCGGTTAAATAATCATGATTGCCCAGATATGGAGCGACCTTGCACCTCACCTGCCCTGCGTCCCAACAGATGAGACGGTGTTCGTCGGTATCGACTTCTTGGCATGTTGGGCAAGTGAGTGAAGCCACCAGGTGTATGTGTTCGAGTGTCATATACCTATTGTTGACAGCCAGATACCACACGGCTTGTGTGTCATTCAAGTAAGGAATGGTGTATTGTTCTCCACACCACTCGCCTCCGCGTAGTAAAATATTTGGATTCGATCACGTTGTGCCGGCGGCACCACTGTAGATCACCGTAAAGTCGTTTCGCGTCAACAAAAGTGGAGTCGGGGTCACTTGGCATTAATAACTGTGGTCCAAACAGAATCATCCAAGATGACTGAAAGGAGCTGGGAGGTCTCCTAACATAATTGGAGCATCGAGAGAGGCCGGTTCCATCGCCATCAGTAATGAGTTAGTAAGTAAGGCTCAATGGGAGTCTACGTCGCAACTTTACGTGGGCACTGATGTAGAGGCCACCGCCCTGTCGTAGACGTTGTGTGTATTAATTTAACAAAATAGAAAAAACGGTAGATCTGTAGCCTGCCGCCACCAATACTCTCTAGGAGACAGTGCCTGAGAAAGACGTAGGGTCTTTCGCTCATGCGCAGGCAACAACCCATCAATTATTACTCGCCATTCGAGAGAGAGTACCTCGCCAATACTTCGAGTCTCTCGCCCTCAGATGAAGTGATCCTACATCTAGGTTAGGATTTATATTTTATTCACTCTACACGGCATCGTGTGCTGTTCTTTATTTATACATTTTTCTTATAATTCAAAAATGCTGCCTAATTTAGAGGTATTTTCGTGTCACTAGGTGTCTATAGCCCCGTGGTGGTCAAACTGGTCCCTACCGCTCACTGTTGAGCGAACCTGTTTTCAGGGTGGGTGGTAGGTGGTAAGGGTTTTGCAAACTTTTTCATTTGGTTTTCATACAATTTTGACATAAAGTAATTGGTACTAATTATTAATATTCACTTTAATTTGCAATAGATCTGCTTCATAATCTTTGCAATTCAAAGTTACTTCCCTGCTTGCAAAGTTACTTCCCTACTTTATAAAACACCATTAATGAGGAATCAGTGGGCGGTTAAGAAATTTTATTACTAGCAGAGATATAAAAGTGGGTGGTAGCTAAAAAAGGTTGATAAACCCTGATGTAATCTATTTAGTCCCTATTCTATGTTGGTTCGTCTTCACCTAGCACACCGTCTCTGGTCTGCTACCACTACTACTTTTGTCTGCTTCGCTAATATTCATTCATCACTTGTGCTCATTGCCGCCTATACTCCATCACTCCAAGTATATACGTAGCACTCCTGACATTCTGTCCGCACAGTCAGATGGTTGAAATGGCTCTAAGCACTATGGAACTTAACATCGGAGGTCATCAGTCCCCTAGACTTAGAACTACTTAAACCTAACCAACCTAAGGACATCACACACGTCAATGCCCGAGGCAGGATTCGAACCTGCGATCGTAGCAGCAGCGCAGTTCCGGACTGAAGCGCCTACAACCACTCGGCCACGGCGGCCGGCTCCGCACAGTCGCTGAGATCAATCGACATGGTCTGATCACTAAGTGGTGTGTTACCTCGTCGAGTGTTAGTCGTCTTTCCTGCGACCAGCGGTTGAAGTACAGAACAATGTATTCTGAGGTCTCTCTCTCTCTCTCTTCCCAGACACAATCAGCCCCATGACCAAGGGGTACATATAGCAAATGCGTGGCGTATGGCACGCAGGCATTTAGGGAATTAACAATGCTCTCCTAGGACTGACTCGTTTAATCCTCAACTGCTTCATGATATTAGGAATGGGTGCACGTATGCTGTGGACCTTTTCTAAGTTGTTCTCCGTTTGGAAAAACTTCTCTCTCCAGTTTTCAAGTTGTCTCAAAGTAGCCGCGTATACTGTTAGGTTGATACCGAGGACCATCTATGCGCAGTGCCTGCATTGACGTGTTGGCGAAACCTCCCCCCCCCCCCCCCCCCCCCCGCAGCCACAGGAGCACACTTCTGTGTGCCGCGCGGTCTATGGGCGCCTAGTCTCGATACGTGTGGCTCCCCCCGTCAAAGATTCGA
The DNA here is from genome assembly GCF_023898315.1 of Schistocerca nitens. NCBI lineage: Eukaryota > Metazoa > Arthropoda > Insecta > Orthoptera > Acrididae > Schistocerca > Schistocerca nitens. Next base: position 426,060,881 of record NC_064615.1, on the reverse strand, counting down.
GTCCTCCCTCGGGCATGGGTGGGTGTGTTGTCCTTAGCGTAAGTTAGCTCAAGTTAGATTAAGTAGTGTGTAAGCTTAGGGGCCGATGACCTCCGCAGTTTGGTTTCATAAGACCTTACCACACACACACACACACACTCCTGTGTCCGCGCCATACCAAAGTGAGAGCGAGAAGATATTTTCTTAACATATTCGTGGATAATCTGTAGTTAACACTGCTGGTTCTAGCAAGTTCGTGCAGTAACTTGCATACTCTTTCTGAAGTTGCTTTGATATTTCGATTAAAGTTTAATTTATGGTCCAGGTGTATGCCCTAATACCTTTTTACCTGTTTCTTTATATTGTTTCCATCTAGTTCCAGCAAGGTTCCTTTTCCATTTCCTTTCAACATAATGTAGAGGATTTTATTTGGCACAACGGTAAATCTATTTCTAGCACAACAGTTGCTCATGGTTTGCAATATTGCTGGTGTTTTCGCGTCAGACTGCTCTCTCTGGAAGGCCACTGTCGCCACTGTCGCAAGGAGATCTTCAGCACATGCGACTTCTCCTGCAGTGTAAGCGCCTCCTTCCATTTCCCTGATAATGCGCCAACAAATCGACGCCTTTGTGATCTTTAGTATTACCTAACGATTATGCGCTCGCCACTCAGCGATTCTCTTTCTGCAATAGCCTGCAGTAGTCTGCGAACATTGCGGGTCACCATAAATTATCGAAAATGCCTGAGATTGCTGTTTGTAATGCTACTGCATATTTCCAATGCGTTCTGTTTACTGTTCGGATAGCCAGATTATGTGCGTCTTTTATCGATTTTGCTGGTGAACATCCAAACTGATGTACACTCCTGGAAATGGAAAAAAGAACACATTGACACCGGTGTGTCAGACCCACCATACTTGCTCCGGACACTGCGAGAGGGCTGTACAAGCAATGACCACACGCACGGCACAGCGGACACACCAGGACCCGCGGTGTTGGCCGTCGAATGGCGCTAGCTGCGCAGCATTTGTGCACCGCCGCCGTCAGTGTCAGCATGCGGGAGGCCGGGTGGACGTACCGCCGAATTGCTCAACACGTGGGGCGTGAGGCCTCCACAGTACATCGATGTTGTCGCCAGTGGTCGGCGGAAGGTGCACGTGCCCGTCGACCTGGGACCGGACCGCAGCGACGCACGGATGCACGCCAAGACCGTAGGATCCTACGCAGTGCCGTAGGGGACCGCACCGCCACTTCCCAGCAAATTAGGGACACTGTTACTCCTGGGGTATCGGCGAGGACCATTCGCAACCGTCTCCATGAAGCTGGGCTACGGTCCCGCACACCGTTAGGCCGTCTTCCGCTCACGCCCCAACATCGTGCAGCCCGCCTCCAGTGGTGTCGCGACAGGCGTGAATGGAGGGACGAATGGAGACGTGTCGTCTTCAGCGATGAGAGTCGCTTCTGCCTTGGTGCCAATGATGGTCGTATGCGTGTTTGGCGCCGTGCAGGTGAGCGCCACAATCAGGACTGCATACGACCGAGGCACACAGGGCCAACACCCGGCATCATGGTGTGGGGAGCGATCTCCTACACTGGCCGTACACCACTGGTGATCGTCGAGGGGACACTGAATAGTGCACGTCCGCATGTATCCCGTGCCACCCAACGTGCTCTAGAAGGTGTAAGTCAACTACCCTGGCCAGCAAGATCTCCGGATCTGTCCCCCATTGAGCATGTTTGGGACTGGATGAAGCGTCGTCTCACGCGGTCTGCACGTCCAGCACGAACGCTGGTCCAACTGAGGCGCCAGGTGGGAATGGCACGGCAAGCCGTTCCACAGGACTACATCCAGCATCTCTACGATCGTCTCCATGGGAGAATAGCAGCCTGCATTGCTGCGAAAGGTGGATATACACTGTACTAGTGCCGACATTGTGCATGCTCTGTTGCCTGTGTCTATGTGCCTGTGGTTCTGTCAGTGTGATCATGTGATGTATCTGTCCCCAGGAATGTGTCAATAAAGTTTCCCCTTCATGGGACAATGAATTCACGGTGTTCTTATTTCAATTTCCAGGAGTGTAGTTTCTCTGAGCGGTCTGTGTCGCTGACGGCGGTCATAGAGGTAACGGTTTGCAACCTTAGCTAGCGAATTTAGGATGCAAATTGTTCGATAACGTTTTTCCGCCTTCCAGACTGCAGACACTCATCCCAGACGGATTGGGTTTCGTCAAGTATGGTGTGATTTGCGGAGCAGCCAGCTGTAGCACTTCTGAGCAAATTCAGTAGGGGCCAGGAGCCATATTTCTCTCTAGTCTTTTAATGGCTAAAGCGACATTCTCTCCGAGCAGAGTAGAACGGTATTGTGTACAATAGTCTCTGGATCGTCGCCAGGGGGAGCCTCTTTTATGGAGTCGCCAGTCTTCTGAATGGTTTAATTCGCTCTCCCGTGTTAACCTCTTCGTCTCAGAGTAGCACTTGCGACCTACGTCCTTAATTGAGTGCTGGATATTTTCCAGTCTCTCTACTGCTCCCTCCAGTACCATGTAAGTTATTTGGAAGTTGTTCACTGATGTCCTATCATCTAGTCCCTTTTTCGTGTCATCGTGATCTGTATTTTCCTTTCTATGATGAGTCTGCGGAGGACCTCCTCATTCCTTATCATTACACCTTCTTTTCAACATCCTCTCGAGCACCACATCTCAAATTCTTCGATTCACTTCTGTCCCTGTTTTTCCACAGTCCATGTTTCCCACTACGCAATGCTGTGCTCCAAACGTACATTATCAGAAATTAGTTCCTCGGATTAACGCCTATGTTGACAGCAGTAAAATTCTCTATTCCAGGAATGTCTTTTTTGCCAGAGCTAGCCTCTTTTTTATTTCTTCATTGTCCATCATAGTTTATCTTGCTGCCTAGATAGCAGAATGTCTTAAGTTCATCTGCTGCGTGATCACCAACTCTAATGTCAAGTTTATCGCTATTCTCAGTTCTGCTGTTTCTCATTACTTTCGTATTTCTTCGATTTACTCTCATTCCATTCAACAGATACTGTAATTCTTCTTCACTTTCACGGTGGATAGCAGTATCACCAAAGAATTTTATCACTGATATCATTAGACCTTCAGTTTTAATACCACACTTGAACATTCCTTTTATTTCCGTGATTGCTTCTTCAATGTATAGATTGAATAGCAAGGGCGAAAAACTACATCCCTGTCTTACTTTTTAATCCGTGGAACCTTGTTCTTGGTCTTCCATTCTCATTGTTCCCTCTTGGTTCTTGTACATATTGTATGTTACCCGCATTTCCCTATAGCCTACTCCTATTTAAACCCTTTTAAATTCTGACTCTAATAGTGGATCCCGTTTCTCTCCCCTGCAGACTCCTGTTTTTTTCTGTCATGTCATCAGTCAAAACCTCCAATGTACTCTATCTACCCATTCGCTGTTCCATCTGCTTTTAACAGTGGAATTCCTGTTGAACTTTTAATGTTACCTCCATTGCTTTCAATTTCACCGAAGGTTGTTTTGACGTTCCTATAAGTTGATTCCGTCCTTCCGACAATTATTTCGTTATCGATTTCTTCAGATTTACGAGGATAGTCAAATGAAAACATTAAATATTTTTTTACATATTATTTATTGTGCAGAAGTGGTACAAAGCTGTATGACTCTGCAACATAATCTCCCCTACGCTCAATGCAAGTCCTCCAGCGCTTACAAAGTGCATAAATTCCTTTGGAAAAAAATTCTTTTGGTAGCCTGCGCAACCACTCATGCACCACGTGGCGTACCTCTTCATCAGAACGGAACTTCTTTCCTCCCATTGCGTCTTTGAGTAGTCCAGACGTATGGAAATCACTTGGGGCAAAGTCTGGTGAGTATGGTGGATGAGGAAGACACTCAAAATGCAGGTCTGTGATTGTTGCAACTGTTGTACGGGCAGTGTGGGGCCTTGCATTGTCATGTCGCAAAAAGGACACCTGCTGACAGCAATCCATGTCGCTTTGATTTGATTGCACCCCGCAGATGATTTTTTAGGAGATCTGTATATGATGCACTGGTGACAGTGGTCTCTCTAGGCATGTAATGCTTCAAAATGACGCCTTTTTCGTCCCAAAAGAGTGTCAGCATAATCTTCCCTGCTGATGATTCTGTTCGAAACTTCTTTGGTTTTGGTGATGAGGAATGGCGCCATTCCTTGCTCGCTCTATTCGTTTCCGGTTTTTGGAAGTAAACCCAGGTTTCGTCTCCAGTAACGATTCTTGCAAGGAAGCCATCACCTTCTAGTTCAAAGCGCCGAATAAGCTCTTCACAAGCATCAACACGTCGTTCTCTCATTTCAGGAGTCAGCTGCCGTGGCACCCATCTTGCAGACACTTTGTGAGACTGGAGCACATCATGCACAATGTGGTGTGCTGACCCATGACTAATCTGTAAACATGCTGCAATGTCATTCAGTGTCACTCGGCGGTTTTCCTTCACTTTGGCTTCAATTGCTGCAATGTTCTGTGGAGTCACAACTCGTTGTGCCTGACCTGGACGAGGAGCATCTTCCATTGAAGTCACACCATTTGCGAACTTCCTACTCCATTCGTAGATTTTCTGCTGTGACAAACATGCATCACCGTACTGAACCTTCATTCGTCGATGAATTTCAATAGGTTTCACACCTTGACTAAGGAAAAACCGAATAACAGAACGCTGTTCTTCCCTGGTGCAAGTCGCGAGTGGGGCGGCCACCTTTATACCGATACCGCGACGGTATGTGTGAATCAGCACTAGGCTTCCACCTACAGGCCATTCTGCACGCTGTTTGTAACACGCTTACCAACTTACAGTATAACGGCACGAAATTTAGATTTGTTATTACAAATTTAAGGATTTCATTTGACTCAGCCTCGTATCATGTAGCTATTTGGACGTAGCTTCCCTGCACTTCCCGTGTATTTCATTCCAAAATGACTTTTATTTCCATATTCATGAATTTCTGTTAACGTTTTCGTACTTCCTTCTTTCGTTGATTAAATAATGTTTTGTACTTCTTCAGGCTTTCCCAGCGAGGCGTTGTCATGTTGATTAATCGGATTTCTGCGGTTATTCGCGTTTTTCCTGCACGATATTGTAACTGCTTGAATCGCAGTCTTCTTCAGGTGCTGTCCGATACTGATTCCAGTGTGACACGAATCCGGCGTTTATGCCTACGTGGCTCTAGGCGTTCCCTCTACGGTTCGCGCCGCGTCTGGCGCTCTGTCCATGGTGCGCGCCGACCAGTAGCAACGGCTATAGCGTTTTCAAATGGTTCAAATGGCTCTGAGCACTATGGGACTTAGCATGTGAGGTCATCAGTCCCCTAGACCCTTGAAGTACGTGAACCTAAGTAACCTAAGGACATCACACACATCCATGCCCGAGGCAGGATTCAAACCTGCGACCGTAGCGGTCGCGCAGTACCAGACTGAAGCGCCTAGAACCGCTCTGCTACACCGGCCAGCTGTAGCGTTTTCTTCTAGCCGCTGTACGCCTACTTTGTGGTTACTGTCTGTGGTCAATAGAGCTGAATTAAGTTCTGAATGGCGTCCAAGCTGTGTTAGACGTTTTATCTTCCGATTGTCGTCATTTTATTCCTGTGAATTCGAAAGTTTGTTACCGTGGTGTGCGGTGTTAGAGGTTCCATCCGAAGTTCTTGCCTCCCCAGGAGCGGCTGCAGTGTTATTTTCTGGCCGATTGTGTTCAAATTGTCGCTCGAGATTCAGAAGAACGTTCTCAGATATTGTGTCTGCTGTCTGAGGTACCATTTCACGTACGTCCATTGTTACATTTACTGGTCTGTTATCTCTGATTCCATCTTTATACTTATGTCCCTTGGGGTCTGGATGTTGGTTACGTTGCTTCTTCAGAAGAGCGAGTGCTGGGTTCCAAGCTGAGCTCAGCTGAAAACCGGTGTCCCGCTTAATGAGATTCTCCGCGAACTTAATCTCAACAGATTCTCTGATGCCGCTGTCCCAATATCTCGAAGTTTGTGTTAAAATCTTGGCGTCTTCATAAGTCATAGAATGATTGAGTTGTAAAAATGCTCGGCAATCGCTGACTTGGTTTCCTGTCACAGTCTGGTGTGCCTTTCGTGTTCTTTGCACCTGATGTCAACGGTCCTGGGGGTCTGGCCGACGTATGCCGTACCACATTCACATGGTACGTGGTAAACGCCCGGTTTCTGTAGACGAAGGTCATCCTTCACAATCCTTAGCGGAGACTCAATCTCGGTAGGTGGATGGAACATGATTTTAATGTTTGAGGAGAATTCTGACGATTTTGGCAGTGGGGGAAACAGGGCGCAGTGCCTTTTGAACATCTCTATAAAAGTATCCAGTTTTGTAGAACACAAATTGTGGATGTTCTATCTCCGTCGCCAAATTATCCGCATCTGACAGAGTTCGTGTCCGGTGAACCAGTGTTCTGAGTACACCGTTTTTCTGTGCCGGGTGGTGGTAACTGCTGGATTGCAGGTAGAAGTCGGTGTGAGTGGGTTTGCGGTACGCTCCGCGACTGAAGGTACCATCTCCCTTCCTCTTAACTAGTACATCTAGGAAAGGGAGTAGTCCATCATTCTCCAGTTCCATGGTGAATTCAGTGTTGGCGTGGCCTGAGTTTAAGTGGTCCAAGAAGACATCGAGGTGTTCCATCCCGTGGGGCCATATGACAAAGGTGTCATCCACGTATCTACAAAAGCATTTCGGTTGATCTGGGGCCGATGTAAGTGCGTCCTCTTCAGATCATTCCATAAGGAGACTGGCCCCCACCGGCGAGAGCGAGCTGCCCATTGCTCTACGAGCAAACGGAAGTTACATACATAACAAGACAGATTTATCATGCTTTGGTGGGTACCTAAGGAAACCCAAGGTGGGAGCGGACACAAGCGACAGCGAGCGCAGTGACGCGGCAACCAGTAACGCAAACAATTGGCAGACAATACTGACACGAGTATACAAACGCAATGAAATGGCTTAAAAGGATGAATAAATAGACCGGGCAGGCCGGTATCGATATAGGGACACAGGAAAGAACTCGTCCCCCCCCTCCCCCACCCCAAGGTCATTGCAAGTCAGAATTCCAAAATTTATGGCAGAGATCGGATTAAAACACTCAAATTCGCTCTTACCTTTATAAAACAACACTATGAGGTAAAACTAACAGAACTCTGGTAAGAATCCATCATGCGTGGCACAGGTTTAAATCTGGAGGAAAAGTAATCATTCTTTAGTTTATTAAACAAACTTTAATTGCAAAACATACCCTCACACATGGTGCCGTTCCTGTTTGAGACTGATTTTTTTACTCCTTGCGTATAAGCCATCTCAACGCGTAACTTTACATCATTTCTTAGGATAGCGACCGAATAACGAGGCCAATCAAGAGCGGCCATTAATTCAAGAAATTAAAACAGTGACGACAGGCAGCTCTACACAGTAGTGTAGCACATGGAGTTTAGTTTAAATTAGGAACATGACAGCCAGCTGCGGCACGTGGTCGCATTAGAAATTCCAGACATAAAGGGCTTACAATAGCAGCACTACGCTCTCACCAGTCACCTGAGGAAAGTACCACCCATTAGACACTATCGGGGTAATAAAAATCCGTCCCGCGGAACGCACTGGCCACTTCCCAGGAAAGACGCGGACAGGTCCTGATGCACGTCCACAGCTTAGCCGCCGCGATACGGCCCCGCGTGAACACCATTCTGACTCTCGTTGACCGCCGTGTCAACTTTTTCTGGGGCCGGCCAGCCCAGACGTCGTAGCAGGAAGGAGACGTCCGCTGTTAACCGTTGTTCGTTCCTAAATGCCAGCGCCTCTGGGTCACACCTCCCAACTGCGCGGAAACGTCCAGCAGCCGGCGCTGCCACCCATACCTAACGAGCAGCTGAAGATGTATTGCCAGCGAGCCACATGGCTGACATCATCCAGTTTTTCTGAAGTTGTAGTCTTTTATTTGTCTGTAAATGTACATCATAAGTACCGAATTCCGTCCCTTTAGGATAAAAGAAGAAGCCGCGAAACTTAGTGATTTATGGACGGAGGCTCTACACCGCCGGTAGACAAGTTCCACCTTTGACAGACGGAAGTTCAATTGTTATGTTTTATTTCTGATAAGAATTATCTCTGCCGATTACGTGTTAACTTTTTCCTACCCCTTCGAGCAATATTTACGTCGTCCGAAACAGTCAGTCGGCAAGACAGCATCTCTAAGGTGTCGACTGCTGCTCTGGTCGAAACTTTGGGAAGGAAAAAGTTTCACTGGGCCACTACCATACATAGCTTAAGAAGAGCGATACTGATTTTATTCCTTGCCTATAAACTGTTCAAGTGTGTGTACGAATTCCTAAGGGACCAAACTGTTGTGGTCATCGGTCCCTAGAATTACAAACTACTTTAACTAACTTAAACTAACTTATGCTAAGAACAAGACACACACCCATGCCCGAGGAACGACTCGAACCTCCGTCGGGAGGGGCTGCGCAATCCGTGACATGGCGCCTCAAACCACGCGGCCACTCCGCGCGGCCTCCTTGCGTATAAGTGACGTCAACGTAGTAACTACGGTAACAGCTTGACGAAACGACTGTAAATAATATATGTGTATTCGCACAATGCGTTGTGAACGGACAGAATGTAAAAGTGGGCGTGTGGCTGTAGTGCGCCAATATCGAATGGTTCGAATGGCTCTGAGCACTATGGGGCTTAACTTCTGTAGTCATCAGTCCCCTAGAACTTAGAACTACGTAAACCTAACTAACCTAAAGACACCACACACATCCATGCCCGAGGCAGGATTCGAACCTGCCACCGTAGCGGTCGCGCGGTTCCAGACTGTAGCGCTTAGAACCGCTCGGCCACTCCGGCCGGCGCGCCTATATCATTGTGTCACAAATCACAATGTGGCAACATCTCCAAATCAAATGTTCAAGGCATTATCCAGAATCGTTTGAAGAACAGAGAAATATGTAGTAAGTTTTTTCCGCACACGTTGACTGCGGGACGAGTGGACAGAAGCTGCCATTTGATTAAAACTGAACGCGTGGAGAACTCCTTCCTGAAAAAAGGAAAAAAAAAGAGCAAATCACAGTTGACGAGAACGTATTGCTATCAATACGGAGCTACCACAGAACGACCAAATGCAGAATGGGTCTGTGATGGCTCACTATGAACGAAGAGTGACGCGCGACTGGAAAAACGTCGAAAAGAAGGACGTTTCTGAGAGTTATACACGGTTGCGTACGACATTCCATGCTATGTCCTCTAGTGAGTATGTGGAAGGGATCGAATAGTTTTCGTTTTTCTTTTTATTTGCTGTCATTCAAAAATGATTTTCCACATAGTTCGTAAGGCAGTCGTTTTTTTCACAACATTAAATGGTATATATGCGTGATATAAAGAGTATTTGTTTCCTTCTTGTTTTAAAAAATTTAACTACATCGCAGCTTTGAATACTTGTATATTTAAAACTAATTAGGAAATGGCAAGACTTAAAATTAACAGTTTGCTTATAAAGTAGAAAAAATTAGGAAGGTAGGAAAGAGTTTATATTGATAGAACGCCAAAACCGACGGTGTCCTTGACTGACTGCCTCAGGATGACTTTGAGCCTCTCGTTCTCAGGTGACGTGATTCTGCATCTATGTTAGGCTACTTTAAATAGCGGGATGTGCTGTGTTCTGTTTCTATATTTCTCTTACAATGTAATATTAATGTACTGTGAACCGTTCTACTGTATACGTAATAATTCCAATCCCAAAGAAAGCAGGTGTCGATAGATGTGAAAATTACCGAACCATCAGTTTAATAAGCCAAGAATGCAAAATATTAATACGAATTCTTTACAGACGATTGGAAAAACTAGTAGAAGCCGACCTCGGGGAAGATCAGTTTGGATTCCGCAGAAATGTTGGAACACGTGAGGCAATACTGACCCTACGACTTATCTTAGGAGATAGAATAAGGAAAGGCAAACCTACGTTTCTACCATTCTTAGACTTACAGAGAAAGCTTTTGACAATGTTGACTGGAATACTATCTTTCAAATTCTGAAGGTCTCTGGACTGAAGACCACAACAACAACATGAACACTTCGTGACGCTGCTAATACAGGGAGCGAAAGGCTATTTACAATTTGTACAGAAATCAGATGGCAGTTATAAGAGTCGAGGGACATGAAAGGGAAGCAGTGGTTGGGAAGAGAGTGACGCAGGGTTGTAGCCTATCCCCGCTGTTATTCAGTCTGTATATAGAGCAAGCAGTAAAGGAAACAAACGAAAATTTCGCAGTAGGAATTAAAATCCATGGAGAAAAAATAAAAACTTTGAGGTTCGCCGATGACATTGTAATTCTGTCAGAGACAGCAAAGGACTTGGAAGAGCAGCTGAACGGAATTAACAGTGTCTTGAAAGGAGGATGTAAGATGAACATCAACAAAAGCAAAACGAGGATAAGTCGGGTGATGCTGAGGGAATTAGATTAGGAAATGAGCCGCTTAAAGTAGTAAATGAGTTTTCCTATTTGGGGAGCAAAATAACTGATGATGATCGAAGTAGAGAGGATATAAAATGTAGACTTGCAATGGCAAGGAAAGCATTTCTGAAGAAGAGAAATTTGTGAACATCGAGTATAGATTTAGGTGTCAGGAAGTCATTTCTGTATTTGTATCTAATGTAGTCATGTATGGAAGTGAATCGTGGATGGTAAATAGTTTAGACAAGAAGTGAATAGAAGCTTTCGAAATGTGGTGCTACAGAAGAATGCTGAAGATTAGATTGGTAGATCACATAACTAATCAGGAGTTACTGAATAGAATGGGGGAGAAGAGAAACTTGTGACACAACTTGACTAGAAGAAGGGATCGGTTGGTAGGGCATATTCTGAGGAATCAAAGGATCACCAATTTAGTATTGGATGGCAGCGTGGAGGGTAAAAATTGTAGAGGAGACCAAGAGATGAATACACTAAGCAGTTTCAGAAGGACATAGGTTGCAGAAGGTATGGGAGATGAAGAAGCTTGCAGAGGATAGAGTAGCGTGGAGAGCTACATCAAACCATTCTCTGGACTGAAGACCACAACAACAACATGAACACTTCGTGACGCTGCTATGACTACACATTTAGTCCTTATTTTATTTTTGTCTGCCGTCGCTTGTTCAGCTCTTGTCAGATGTGCTACCCCTACCAGTGCCATCTGTCTCACTAGTATTGCCTGCGGAGTCGCTCGTCGCCTGTGCTCGGTACTGCACCTACTCTCGTCGCTGCAAGTACTCTTTACCCAGCGCTCTGGATATTCTGTCTGCACAGTCGTTGAGATCGGTGTATGAGGTCTGGTCTGTAAGTGATTGTGTTCTGTCATCGTGTGAGTGCGTCACTCGTCTTCCTGCGACTAACGGTCACGGTACAAAAGTGTGTGTTCTGGGGTCCCTCTCCCTCTACAGACACAAGCAGCCTCCTGACCGAATCTGACACGCACTCATTTCACAATTGTCCCGCTCCCTTTGCCATGAATTCACTCTCTAGCTTTTGAGCTCTCTCAAGGTCTGAATTTCCTCCCGTAAGAGGTTTCTGGCTCCGTTCGATATGCCCGTTTTCAGCCAACATGGTACAGCTCCAGCACCACGCGTGGTGCCTCCGCCAACGTGGTGTTGAAAACCCCCGATTGCAGCAGGAACACACTCCTCTGTCCGCGCCTTATCACCTTGGTATTAGCCTCTGCGCAGAGTAGATCTGTCCACACTACGACAGCAAAACATATTGTTGACTCAAAGAGAGGGCAGTGGTGTGTTAGATTTATACTCGTAGGTAATGTGTAAATCAACAAGCTGCGACATAGTCGCGAATACAAACAGTGATCCAGGTATTGTCAATTTTTTTTTTTATTCCAGTCTTTGATCACAATACAAAGTCCTTCGACGATGACAGGTTTCAGTCAGTAATGACCGTCTTCCGATCTCAGTACTGATTTTCTGCTTCAGTTTACTTGGCCTTTTGATTCTGTCGTAAGCCAGACATGGCACTAGTTTCACAAGCTGCGACATAGTCGCGAATACAAACTGTGATCCAGGTACTGTCAATAGCTATCCCAGTGCTATCAATAACATAGAAATGGTCCATAAAGGATTAGGAGCGAGGTACAAGCATGGTCAGTTGCCTTGAATGATCGAGATGACAGACGTGATTTTCGCGAGAGAATTGCAAGGACGAGACGTTTGAAGAAGGGCTACGGACGAGCTGGTGCCTCGTCTTACAGGTCGGTGGCACACTCTCAGAGTCTGTAATGTGCAGAAAGGTCTTTGTCAAAGAATGCACCTCAGCCAGAAGAAAACGGGCGATAATGACTATTTCTCGTTTTGTGTATTTTGTAAACCATTCCCTGGAGAATGAGTTTACAGGGGGAAGGCTCAGCCGTGTCGCAAATCGAACTATCGCGCCAGAATTTTCTGTGCACTTAACTTCGTCTTGAGGGCCGTCCACCGGTGGCTTCTAGCAGGTCTCTGGCGGGTTCCATCCCTCTCAGGCAACAGGCTGAGGAGGCAGGTGATAGCAGGAAAGCTCGTTGGGTGTGCGTAGCGCCTGGCAGTCCGGGATTGTCGGCTATGCTTTCAGCGGCGGGCGTGTGATTCGCTTTCCACCGTAGTTGGTGGTACCGCGGGGAGAGAGGCCTTTTCCAACGCAGCCTAAGGGCTGGTGCTGTAAACCTCCGCTGTCCAGAGTCATACTACTGTACGTGCCGCCACGGAACCGCGAGCTCCATGTTTACGTCTCTCCTTTAATACCCAGTGATGAGCTGGAAGTCGCTACTTACATTTAACAGTGCAGCAGCGCTGCAATTACGACATATTATACCAGCCGAAAGGTGCACTAATTTGGTTAATGCTCACCAACTGCGTGGACCTCTGAGAGAAGCCAGTACCGTTTATCATCTTACTATTGAAATCGCTTGATTTGTGTGGAAAGGTTCAGCCTCCCATGGTAAAACTTCCATCTAATTACATGCTTGCTGAAACTTTCTGGCAGATTAAATCTGTGTGCCGGACCGAGACTTGAACTCAGGACCTTCATCACGTTGGGCGCCAATTTAATGAAATTAAAAAAAAAAATATGTATATATATAAAATGAAATGTGAATTGATTTGCAAATGTACGGGGGATTGAAATGTTGCTTTAAATTGTTTTTATTATTTTTTCTTTCAGTACGAACTTTGTTGTAGAACCCCTTATTTACGTGTGGTAATAAAAATTCATTTAGACAGAATTAAACACATTTAAAATTACGTGAACTTAGTCAACCCTCTCATGCTGATAAATTCATATTAACTGATTAAGAACATTTAGTTGAAAATTGTATAAATTAAATTTTTTACGTATTTCGGACTTGGCACACATTTTCTGAATGCAGTGGTTTTTTTTTTAAATATTTACTGAATTCTTTCCCGGCGTTGGCTACGGAACACAAGACTGTCTCTGTTAGCAGAAAATGGTTAAATATTGCCAAGCCGACCTGAACGTTTAATTATCATTGATAAAACACACTTCACTATACGTTTAAGTTATTTGCTTTAGAAATTGAAAGAACCAACAGATTGTTAAACTTCAACGTTAACTATCCGCCTATGAATGCACAAATGTGAAACCAGTAATAAACTCCGTCAGTCTCAGGATTGCTGTAAAAGAAAAATATTTTCGTAATTCACTGCTAATTTTATCTGCTCCCGATTTACGGGTTTGGTTAATTTTTCTTAGCGGGACAATTTTTTAAATGTGCCGCCGCTGCAAATCGTTCGGTCGCGGCACAGCCCAGCAACACCTGCGATAATTGCTAAAAATGCTGAAAATTCTTTAAAGAAATATTATAGATGACATGGGCAAGCTAATTTACATTAGTAGTACACAATTTTGATAAATTATAATATATTTAGAACACAACAATAATTAGTTTGTAATTACTCCTCTAATGGTGGCTAAAGATAGATACAGACAAATGAAGTCTACTCATTCATAAAATGCTACGTCACAGGTTCCTCTCTCTCTCAGCTCTCGAGGAAGACGACAAAGAATGCACACTATGTATTCCTATTTATACCACTGCCGACCGTTTATGTCTCTTTGCAATCTTACAACATTACTCCCCTCTGTGGCTGTATTTTACATTTTTCTTATCGCAGATATTGACATATTTCGTAATTACATTATGAGTATAGAAATATTACAATCATAAATACATCGAGAATATTATTACAGAAAATATTACAATAATAACGAATGTCCTTTATACAAAATTAAATAACATTATTTCTTAAACAATTATAGTATATACAAATTGCTTCATAGCGGCGTATATAGTACAATTAAATTTTAGTTTATTAATAGTGTGTGTGCTGCCAGGGAACGTTACATTGCTCCGTGGCAGCATTTGGCAAAGAGTTTCTACACTTTGACACAATGGTGCCAGTAACGTTCTTTACAATTCTGTATTTCTTTTTATGGAATGGCTCTTTTAATTAGTCCCAGGGTTATATATGTTCATGGCTCCCCCATTTGGGCGAAGGCAGACAGGAAACCTGGGCAAAACTGTGCCGGAGCCCAGCCATCACAGTTGGTTCATGATTAATCTTGTCTCTTTAACAGTCATTCTTTTAAATTGATTTAGCAGTTTGTCATCAACGGTTACATAATATTACAGTCACATACAGTTCAACGAAAGTTTGTTGTGTGTGATTAACAACTCGTAATTATCAATTTTGCGATATACTGCAAGGTCACTTGTACTAGGATATATCACTTAGTTTTTTGAAATAATTTAGTATAACGTCACTTTTCATAATGTTCCCACTACCTACGTGTTACAAATTCATCTCCTACACTTGTTAGTGTTCATTTTCTCTCGCCAATTTACGGGTATACATAATAAGTGTTCAATGTTTGTCAAAAATCGAGTTCATTGACATGTTATGCAGTTTGTGTAAATATTTTGGAATATGTCAATAATGATGTAGTTGGTGAGCGGTGCGGAGTGATTGTTGAGCGGCGCTCGGCGCGACGCTTCGGCTCCGTGTAGGTCACCGCCCCCGGTGTTGACAGCTACGGCGCGGAGGGGCGTGTGGCTGTCGGGTCTGCTACGGGGTGCTGCGGCCGCTGCATGGCTGATGTAGCCGGATGCGCGTTGTATATCAGTGACATCATCTTGCAGTGCTCCAGCAAACATGCAACAAGTTCACAAACAGTGTACTATCCTTATGGGCATCTTTCCTGCTGTGGGAAAAGAAACGCACACAGTTATTGGCAGTTATTATTCAGTAGGCCTTCACTAGTCTGGTTTGCACAATGTTTCGTTGTCACAGTAACACGTTTTAATGGGCACACAATATTTATTTTTTCACCATGTCATGACTTGTCGTTAGTCACACGCAAGTTTTCACCTTAGGAGAAAATGTATCTCTGTAGTCAATGCGCTTTCCTGGCGTCCCTTGACACACAAAGAGTTATAATTTGACACTAGCTTGGTCCACCATCTGTTATCGGCTCACTGTTCGTGTCGTGCTAGTTCCTTGTCCACTTGCACACACGGCGATGATACAGTTTCTTATTGCTTGTTCGAAACAACCTCGTGACGTATTGCTGCAGGTTTAACAGTCACTGTCTGTCTCTGCCACACAATACTGCACTTTTGTTTAAGTTTTGTTTTTTCAGTTACAATGTCCGTTGTGCAATGTCTTGTGACAACACATTCGTAACTTCTTTGTTCGCTCTTTACCAAGGTGTGTGATAATTGCGTACATGGTAACAAATATTAAAATTTCGTATTATTTTGCCCAAAAATCATCTATATTTATGTTCGAGTAGATTTTATTTGTGCATTCCAGCCGGATTCAGGCATATTGTTCAATAACTCCTTTGAAATTATGTCTCACTTTAATTGCAAGGTCCTACGTAACTACAGTGTAGTCTCTGTAGGCTAAACTTGACTTGCACTGTATCGGGCTAGCTCTTTTAACTGATTGGATCTGCACATGCTTCAAATGAAGCTTCTTTGTGCGTAACTTTGCGTTACTTAAATTCGCAATAAGTTTGCCTCCCATGGTGCCCTCGGGTCACTACTGGGTGCATTACTCTTTGATAACACTGGTTTGAAAATAAAGTTCTCAGGGTCTCATATTATTGATATTATTCTGGGTTCGAATCTGTCAGTCTGACAGCTACACATATATACATATACAGGGTGAGTCACCTAACGTTACCGCTGGATATATTTCGTAAACCACATCAAATACTGACGAACCGATTCCACAGATCGAACGTGAGGAGAGGGGCTAGTGTAATTGTTTAATACAAACCATGCAAAAATGCACGGAAGTATGTTTTTTAACACAAACCTACGTTTTTTTTAATGGAACCACGTTAGTTTTGTTAGAACATCTGAACATGTAAACAAATACGTAATCAGTGCCGTTTGTTGCATTGTAAAATGTTAATTACACCCGGAGATATTGTAACCTAAAGTTGACGCTTGAAACCTCCGACATTCACTTGCGTGTTGTAAAAAACAGCTGCAACATACATCGCGTTTCTACAGAATGATCTGCCAACGTTGCTGGAAAATGTCCCACTGGAAACGCGTCGACGTATGTGGTATCAGCATGATGGTGCACCTGCACATTCCGCAATTAACACTAGGCTGACCCTTGACAGGATGTTCGACGGGCGTTTCATAGGACGTGGAGGACGCATAAATTGGCCAGCCCGTTCTCCTGATCTTACACCTCTGGACTTCTTTCTGTGGGTACGTTAAAGGAGAATGTGTACCGTGATGTGCCTACAACCCCAGAGGATATGAAACAACGTATTGTGGCAGCCTGCGGCGACATTACACCAGATGTACTGCGGCGTGTACGACATTCATTACGCCAGAGATTGCAATTGTGTGCAGCAAATGATGGCCACCACATTGAACATCTATTGGCCTGACAAGTCGGGACACACTCTATTCCACTCCGTAATTGAAAACGGAAACCACGTCTGTACGTGTACCTCACCCCTCATGGTAATGTACATGTGCGTCAGTGAAAAAGACCAATAAAAAGGTGTTAGCATGTGGACGTAATATGCTGTTCCAGTCTCTTCTGTACCTAAGGTCCATCACCGTTCCCTTTGGATCCCTACGTAATTCGGTGCCCTCCGATACACACAATCGAACAGCGGAGGAATGGTACTCAAGCGTCAACTTTAGGTTACAATATCTTCGGATGTAATTAACATTTTACAATGCAACAAACGGCACTGATTACGTGTTTTTTTATATGATCAGATGTGCTAACAAAACTAACGGGGTTCCATTTAAAAAAAACGTAGATTTGTGTTAAAAAACATACTTCCGTGCATTTTTTTACGGTTTGTATTAACCAATTACACTAGCCCCTCTCCTCACGTTCGGTCTGTGGAATCGTTTCGTCAGTATTTGATGTGGTTTACGAAATATATCCAGCGGTAATGTTAGGTGACTAAAAGGCTGTACCAAGAAATATTTCAACTTTGACACACATATAGAATATTATGCAGTACACAAACTAATCACTACTAAAATGTTCCTCCTGACTGATCTCTGTCACAATTTAACACTACAAATAATTGCACTAATCAGGTTATCTGTGCAGACATTTAGAGCATGTTTAAGCTAACACTAATTAAAAGGGAGACATAACACAGATAATCATAAACAAAAGAGAAAGTCAATCATATTCTTATAACTAAATACGTCTGCACTAGTACATTATCTCTACAAATGACACATCATTAATGTTCATTCATTTTCAAAAGAATGGTGTACCTTTTTTTACACATAACACATAGGGCTATTAGTCATTTACTGTAGGAATATTTTCACATCCTTACGCGGATACAATCCCCGTACTCTTCCTGAGTGGGGATCTGCTAAGAGATAGCTACACTCATGTGGCACACTTACTATTCCAAAAGGTCCATTGTACACCAATTGCCACTTGCTATTCTGTTTCAAGGATGCCGAGGACTTAGGATGATTGCGTAAGAGCACCAAGTCCCCAACACTAAGTTTTTGATTATTCGTCACAAGTCGATTATATTTTGCTTTCCTTTTCTGAGCGCACCTAGTAAGGTTGCACCCTGCTTTCCTTATCTTCTCTTCCTTAGGCTCAGGAATGACTGGGACCTTAGGCAAAGGTGCCAGCCACTCATTCAGTACTCTATTATTATTCATTATAATCTCGGTTGGTGGATACCCCATAGAGGAATGCGGGGTTGCGTTGTGAATTTCCAAAAATTTAGGTATCAGATCTGGCCATCTTGTGTGCTTACATGCAAAGTATAACCTGAAAAATTTATTTATCTCTCCAAATGTTCTTTCTACTAAACTTGCTTGTGGGTGAAAACGGGATATTAGTATGTGCTTTATACCTTGTTCATGTAAATAGTTCTTCCAGGTATGACCTGTAAAATAGGAAGGATTATCTGATAATATCACTTCAGGCTTACCCACCTGTGTAAAATATTCTTTCCCTAAGCATTTAACTATTCCACGAGCGGTGGCTGATTTAAGGCAGTATATTTTTAAGTATTTAGAGAAAAGGTCATATACCGCTAAAATGTACTTTAATCCACCCCTGGCTCGAGGGTAGGGTCCTGCTATGTCTATAGATACTAACTGAAGTGGCCGCTGAGGCACTATAGGATGCAGTTCAAACCTTGTGGACTTATTTTGAAACTTAGCTTTTTGGCACAGAGGACAAGTCCTGATAATGGTGCGAGTCTGCTGGCTTATTCCCTTAAAGTAACAGTATCTGGATAAAATCCTTATTGTTTTGCCTCTCCCAGCATGACCCCATGCTAAATGCGTGAGCCACACTACAGCTGGGATAGCCTGTAGCGGTATACACACAACTCCATGGTCATTTGACACACCTGTTTTATAATACAGAATATTATCTACTATTTTGAAGTTCTGAACACTTTTAAGATTGGTTCCTTCTTTAATTTTGCTAACGACATCTCGCCAAATCGGATCAGTTTCCTGCAATGTAAACATATTCTTACACATATGTAAAAAGTCCCTCCTATGTACCTTATCTTGTACTAAGAGTATTCGATATTCCTCCGATTGTTCCAAAATCTTTGACACTGAGTATTGCCCTAGTGGGAGCCTCGACAAGGCGTCAGCAGCAACATTATCTTGTCCTTTTATGTACATAATCTTAATTTTGTATTCCTGCAAAGTTAACCTCCATCTTAGCAAGCGGGTATGGTATAATTTGCAAGACATTAAATAGCTCAGAGCCTGGTGGTCACTGAATACTTTGATTTCTTTGCCATGGATGTAATAGTTGAATTTCTTTACCGCCCAAACCACTGCAAGAGCCTCTAACTCGGTAGCGGAATATGCTATCTCACAGATGTTTAATGTGCAGCTGGCAAATCCGATTACATTATTTGTTGTGGGGTCGTTGCTTCTGTCCCACTGAAAGAAACAAGCGCCCAGACCGTATGAACACGAATCTGTCACTATGCAAAAATCTTTTGTCATGTCTGGGTGTCGCAGTATGTTTGCATTCACCAAGGCGCTTTTGATATCGTCAAATGCGCGTTGACATTCTTCTGTCCACACCTGTAAGTAGGCTGTTTATGTTTTCTTATTGGCAACGTTACGTAGCGCTCTGTATGAAAATCACTGGCTGTGCTGTGTGCAGTCTGTGGCTGGTTTGCATTGTTGTCTGCCATTGTAGTGTTGGGCAGCTGGATGTTAACAGCGCATAGCGTTACGCAGTTGGAGATGAGCCGCGAGCAGTGGTGGATGTGGGGAGAGAAATGGCGGAGTTTTGAAATTTGTAAGACTGGATGTCATGAACTGCTATATATATTATCACTATTAAGGTAAATACATTGTTTGTTCTCTATTGAAATCTTTCATTTGCTAACTATGCCTATCAGTAGTTAGTATCTTCAGTAGTTTGAATCTTTTATTTAGCTGGCAGTAGTGGCGCTCGCTGTATTGCAGTAGTTCGAGCAACGAAGATTTTTGTAAGGTAAGTGATTTGTGAAAGGTATAGGTTAATGTTAGTCAGGGCCATTCTTTTGTAGAGATTTTTGAAAGTCAGATTGCGTTGCGCTAAAAAAAAATATTGTGTGTCAGTTTAAGCACAGTCACGTATATAATTTTTCTAAGGGGACGTTTCATATGTCTACCCTTAGCCGAGGATATCTCACTGGAATCTTCTGATTTTTTTCTTGTAGTTTGTGTAATTAGTGCAGCCTTTGTTTATTGCTAGCGCGTAATCATAGAGAGAATTTCCTTTGTAATTGTAGTTTTTCATTGTTGTACAGTAAAACAGTTGTGACATGCATGTTGATTTCGCATCTGCGCTTGCAATTAAGTAGACATTATTTCCATTGCTATGTTATCTTATTTTGCTCTTCAAATTGTACTTTTCTGTGTTATCGTGTGAAATATTGTGACAATTATGGTGTGTGAAAAACGTAATACTAGACTCCAACGTAAACTGAGAAATGACAGTGAAGACGAAAGCAGTGTGTTAGCGCCACCGTGTAATGAATTAACTTATGTTCAACATAGTAATTTGGCAATTGTGCATAGGGAAATGGAGCGGGCGGCAAACAATGGCGTAGGCAGTGAAACAATTAGTGAACAGGGAAGCATTATCGATCGATCGCTCGGCAACGGCTCGCCTCAGGGATCCGAAATGACAGGACACAATTTTGCAAATACTGTAGATTCAGGTTTTGCGTCCTCACCGTTTTCTCAAATAAGTCAAGACGCATTTTCTGTTTGTCAAAATGTGAATGTTGCCGGTGCAAAAGCACTGCCGAAAAGCGTAGAGGAACAGATTCCAGACACTAATGCATTGTTGTTACAGCTAATGCAACAAATGAAACAAAATCAGAGACAAACACAGCAAAAGCTTCAAAAGTTAGACACCACACTTGAACAAACACGAGAAGATTTAACTACTGAGTTACATAACATTGAATCGAAATGTCAAAAAGTCTGTAATGAAGTAAAAACACAAATTTGTGAGCATTTTCAACCTATTTTTTCGTGGCATGAAAATGCACTACAGAATCACGAAGCAGCCATAAAAGAACTGCAAACCATTGTTCATGAAAATCACGACACCTTGCAAGCTAAAATTGACTCAGTTGCATCTACCGGTTACGCAACTTGCAAAAACTCAGGAAAACTTAAAGGACACAGTAGATACTCTGAAACTTGGTTCAGAAAAACACACTGAGGAAATAAGTACACTATCGGTGAAAGTAGCCGAACATTCGGATCAGTTCACTAACTTATCTACAAAGGTAGATGATGATCTGAATGACACAAGACCTGTAGCCATCACTGACACAGAAAAGTATGAACAAATTAAGAAATTCAAACAAAATCAGAATCAAATTAATACGCAACACAAAAGAGAAATCCGGGAAGTACAAGATCAGTTGGCACAAGTAATACAAAAATTGCATATTTCAGAGGACACTCGCGCTCCAACACGGGAAGAGGGACTTAGAAATACGGAACAACCACAAAATAATAACACAGGACACTTCGGAAATTATGAAAGAAATTGGCAAGGCACACCGAATTTTGAGATGGAACCGCCGAAACGACGTAATAATGACCGACATGTGACTCGCCGACATGATGATTTTGACTATAAGCTGTTCATTACTACACGTAAATTCAAAACATTTAAGAATTCTGGCAACGACATTCATCCACAAGCATGGCTCCATCAATTCTCTCATTGTTTTCCTCCCAACTGGTCGTCAGAACATAGATTAGAATTTATGTGTGTCTACTTAGAGAATGAACCAGCTGTAAGAATGCGATCGGTCATTCACGATTGTCACAGTGAAGGAGAATTTTATGATGCCTTCCTCTCAGCATATTGGTCTCAAGCTACACAAGACCGAGTCAAACATAGCATCATAATGATGAAACATTTCGAACAATCTGAATTTTCCAATCTTGTGAAATATTTTGAAGACATGTTGCACGTGAATCAGTACCTGTCAAACCCATACAGCCCTTCAGAACTCATCCGCATTTGCTTAATGAAATTGCCTGAACATTTAAGAAATATTATTTTGGCAGGACGTTGCAAAGACGACATTGAAGCTTTTTAGGGACTGTTACAAGAATTAGAAATTGACACAGACAGTCGCGGGATGCGAAAACAGGAAAACAATCACTGCAGGTCACATCCGTCACAATTCCGTGACGACAGAAACAATAACTGGACACGACAAGTCTATTCTTACAACGCAAATCGTGAACAAAACAGACACCACCCGTATGACAACCACTGGCAGAGTAATAGTTACAGAGAAAGATCGCATTTCCGTAGTAATGAATATGACAGAGATAACCATAGAAACAGACAATATGGGAACGAAAATTATTATTATCAAGGGAGACAGAATAATTTCAGACGCAACAGTTCTGCGAGCAGTTACGATTCAGGGAGAAATTCTCCACCACGTGACCGACAAGAAAGAAACTTTGGAATCTACCGACATGACGACAGACGACATAATCATAACGACAGACCTGAATTTTATCAGAACTGCCGGGATTCAAACAGAGCAGGGCACTCTCAACAAGGTGAATTTGTAGAAGTTAGGTCTCCTAATCCTAATAACGACGCGCGCCAACAAAGAGACAGACAATGACTCGCACAGCAGGCAGCCGCTTGCGCCAGCTGGCTCAGAGAAAAATTACATAGACGCTAACCTTGAGAAAAATTCCAGTATTCTATACCGACATATACCACATGATAATTGCGTGGAAGTTGAAACACTGCGTACTAGGAAGAGTAAAGGTTTACACCACATTTCACATGTAAAACCGTTTATTGAGAGGTAATCTGTTTTTTTTTTTTTAATTTAGTCTTTACTATAAAATTTTTCATTTCACGTTACTAGTACTCTTTGTCACACTTAGAAACTGTTAACATGTAACTATGATTTAAAATAAACTATTCAGTCTATAACCTAGGGAACATATTTAAACGGAAATTACGAATGCATTGTTATAGTGATCAGACTTCACAGTGTTATTGTGTGTGTACATTCTTGCTTGTTAGTTGCACGATTATGTAACGACTATAAGGCTTACATACATAGAACATATACTGTTACTGCTAATGAGATTTTAATGCAACATTTTGGTTTACTTGAAAATACATTCTGGATTTAAAGTACTTTCTGTGTGATACCAGACGACACAGTGGTTAGTTTATGTGACAACTACATGGTTTTATCACGATGCTACTAATGAGTGACAATTTACAACATTGCTTTTGCGGTGTTTCTGTTTTATATCTGCACAGTTTTTCTGCATTATTCTGGAAAGTAAAACATGTTTTAGTAGTAACTTTTGTGGTATAGCTACAATGAAACTGCCTTTTCCATAGCACAACAATACGTTACACCACAGTACTTTCTTCAAGCATTTCACTTTTGTGTATCATGAGGTAAGTACATTGACTTCTGCAGAACTCAGCTTTCGGAGGACGATAAGTACGACACTTCCACAGAGATTATCTTACAACAAGACGCACAGTTTAGCGCTACAGTACACGCATTTGAGTGATTAATTTTGTACTTAAATCATTTAGTTTTAAAGATATTTGAAGTACAATGATACAAAGGTTTTCCGTGATACATTTCATTCCATTGCTGTAATCTGTAACACCTGAGGGTATAATTACATTAATCCTCAGGGGGGTACACGATTACTTGTGTACCATGTGTGTGGCAAGCACAAGGAGCCCTAGCTAATATGACATTTGCTTATACAACTTTACACATCGGTACCATATTTCTCCAACACAGAATTACACAGCTACCTGATTATTTAACAGAGAAACAAACATTTTTTTACTACATCAGTGACACATGTTTACGCAATTACACAGTTGGGTAACTTTACACTTACGAAATTGTATTTTGTCTGTACTTTTTGAACTGTTCATATTTTTCCGGACCCATTGTGATATTATGAGAGCTTTGAATGATATATTTGGCATGGGATGACGATTTTTAAAGTACATTTGAGGCAGAAGACACTTTTGACATGAGCAGAGAATTTTTTTTAGGTTTTGAAATTATTGGAGGAAGCTACGACGATTTTGAGAGTTGACTGAGGTGTTATGATGTTATTATTACGATGACTATGTCTATTATGCTGTTGAGTTGTGTTTATGATCAATAAGCTGATGGTATATGAGTTATTTGAGAATGCTACGTATCTGTTATGATGAAATATTGAATAAGTGTCGATGAATAAGGTAAGGAATAATGAGTAGTGGTTAGGGACTCTGGTTTGTGAAAAAGGTTGTTGGAAACCAAGAATCGTACTTTAAGAGTTATGAAATGTATGTAAATGCGTGAATGTATTACAATGCTGACAAAAATTTTTTGGACTCTGTTATATCAATAGGATTTTGTTTCTACAGATTTGTAACGCAAATTCTTGACCTGTGAAATATTTTTATATGAGACTGTCACTGTAGCAGAAATTGCTGTAGTAAAAATTTCCGTAAGAAAGTTAAGTGACCACCTGCACGTAATGCGTCGTGGGCAGCTGCGAGACAGTCGCTTGGAAAAAAGCCATTAGTGTCTGCCTTTCAGAGGCACAGGTGGAATAAAAGAAAGAGGCCATTATCCTCGCTATTGACATTTCTTTGTAGAAAGCATCGCGAATACGACACGCTAAAACTTGAAAACATATGATTATACTGTGGAGCTTTTTATTTATGATATTTACTAAAATGCCTAATGAAATGATGAGAAACATTTTACATCTATTGTCTTTCTAGTTGAGAGTTTGCCCATTTTGTTTAATATCAAGTTTCTAGCTGCAGCAGCATTGGTTAAAATAAAATTTAATAGATGTACTAATACAGATATTTTATTCCTACAGATCCAGTAAACAGTAATTTAATGATGTACTTAAAAAATACGAAGGACCACAAAAAGACATTTCCCTTCACAGGAATTGCATACAGAATTTTCTTTTCAAGTACTTGGTAATTTCTTTTGTAGAATAACTTGTGCTGCACCACTTTAATTACATAGACATTAAGATGTGAATAGACATTTCCCTTATCTGCATTGTTGTCTTTAGTGTACTATTTTTTCTGCTTGAGCTATGTCATGTTTAGGTATAAGTTATAGCATTTGCTGCTGCTGCTTGCCAGGCATAGTGTTACTGAATTTGACTTTTTATTACTCTGTTATGCCAGTTTTACTACTAATTTATTTCTATTGTTTGCTGCACATTGCCTTATATTAGTTGTAATATTGCAATTGCTTTGCTAATTTACGCTGCTTGCTTTGCCATTTGTATTTTTTATCATTGCTGTTTGTGTTAATTGTTTTGTGCTGCTGCATTGCCTCGTTCCTTCGTTTGGCATCTGAGCTCAGTAGATTTAAGTTAGCTTAAGATGGGGTAGGCTATATGAGAGAACGAGTTGTGATGAATTGGAAGAAATGCATTGAGAAGCTATAAGAAAATGGTTTGGCCAAAAAAAAAAAGTATTTTGAAAGAGGATATGAGCAAAAAATTAGGGTTTAGGGACAACCGGTTTAGGTAGGATTTTCTTGGAAATAAATGATGAGATAAGATAATGGAAAATAAATAATGAGGTAAGAAATATGTGAACATATAAATACAGAAAGCATGCTTGGATAGGATTTTTTTGGTGTAAACAAATGTTGAAATAAGGCGAAAGATCTATGGAATGAAGTTTTGGGTTGGACTGGAGTACCGAATGTTACACTGAAAACAAACCCTGTCCTGTATTTTTGTGTTATTACACTATGTGAATTTGTGTTTTTCCTGTCTGTATGTGTCTAGCTAATAAGATTCATGTTGTGGAATTTTTCTGATAATATGTTATTTACCTTGTAAAGATGTTTAGACATTATTTATTCTGTTTTGTTTTAATGCTCATGTGTAAAGTTGATGTTTCAAAAGTTATTCTTATCTTTTATGTATGAACTTATGTCATAATTCCTGTAACACTGATGTATATGTTATTTCGATTCTTTTGTAAAGCCGGTACTACAAATGTTATCTGTATTGTTATGTTCTTTAATGGTGTATTTTGTACCTTTGTAATTGTATTCTTATGTTATAAAATTGTAATTGACACCAGTTCACCAAATTAAGTAACTTGTAAGTTCCATTTCACTGCACACGTTTCTGTTGGTCATAGTATATGGAAAATATGTGAGAAGTAGGGACTGTTAGTGTTTGCACGTGTGTTAATAATTCAGCAAGGGACTGGATAACAGCATTGCTGGTTCTAAGGACAATTCCAAAAACTTTGTGAGTACACAAGTGGTGGTTTATGGACTTGCTATATTCTCCGCAAGACTCTTCGATGGTGATCGTGCACCTGCACAGTTGCAACAGATGGCTGCTGGACGTCTCTACAAGGACTACAGTGGGTCTGCATCTTTGATGACCCACGAATACCATTATTTCTACAAGGACTGCAGTGAGTCTGCACCTATGGTGGCCCACCAATACCGTAATCTCTACCAGGACTACAGTGGGTCTACTCTGTGATGACCTACCCACCAATATTTTTCAAACCTTCGACTGACTCTGCGGTGGGTTTGCTCTCTTGTGGCCCATTACCTGCATGCATGTCAAGAGTCAGCACTGTCTTTCCATTAGAAGGACAACACTACTTCTTCAAGACTGCATGGAAATCCACTACTTCCATATGCATTTTCTTTTACTGCTCAGACTTTGAGAAAAACACTGCAATTTTACTGTGATGAATGATCAGGACTGTCTTTATGGACTGTGAGAAAATTTTAGCTTTTGACCAACATTGTATCAATAAGTGTGTGCATTTGATATCTTTGTTATCATAATTATGAAAAATTTTGTCAAATCATTATTGGCCACTGCCCAAAACAATTTGTAAAATTTTTTGTGGGGAGCATGAGGGCTATGTAAGTAGGCTGTTTATGTTTTCTTATTGGCAACGTTACGTAGCGCTCTGTATGAAAATCACTGGCTGTGCTGTGTGCAGTCTGTGGCTGGTTTGCATTGTTGTCTGCCATTGTAGTGTTGGACAGCTGGATGTCAACAGCGCATAGCGTTGCGCAGTTGGAGGTGAGCCGCCAGCAGTGGTGGATGTGGGGAGAGAAATGGCGGAGTTTTGAAATTTGTTAGACTGAATGTCATGAACTGCTATATATATTATCACTATTAAGGTAAATACATTGTTTGTTCTCTATTAAAATCTTTCATTTGCTAACTATGCCTATCAGTAGTTAGTACCTTCAGTAGTTTGAATCTTTTATTTAGCTGGCAGTATTGGCGCTCGCTGTATTGCAGTAGTTCGAGCAACGAAGATTTTTGTGAGGTAAGTGATTTGTGAAAGGTATAGGTTAATGTTAGTCAGGGCCATTCTTTTGTAGAGACTTTTGAAAGTCAGATTGCGTTGCGCTAAAAAAAAATATTGTGTGTCAGTTTAAGCACAGTCATATATAATTTTTGTAAGGGGACGTTTCACACCCAGTGCGCATTTTTACGCAACAGGCTCAATATCGACTCGTTATTGATTAATTGGTTTGGAACAAACCGTCTAAAAAAGGATGCAAGACCTATAAACGCTTTGAGTTGTCTCTTAGTTCTCGGGCTAGGAAACCCACGAATTGCATCAATTTTTTTGCTGCTAGGTTTGATGCCTTGTGGTGTTATTATGTGACATAGAAATTTAATCTGATTACGTCCAAATTTGGATTTCTCAAGATTCGCTGTTACTCCCGCTTGCTTAAACCTTTCTAAGACTCCACCCAGTAGTTCTACGTGCTTCTCCCAGGTGGCAGTAGCAATCACCAGATCGTCTACATACACTGTTACCCTTTGCAGCAAATCCGGACCTAAAACCGCGTCGAGGGCTGTTATGAAAACTCCTGCACTTACATTTAGGCCAAAAGGTAGTACCCTAAATTGGTAGTTCCTTCCACCAAATAGAAATGCAGTATATTTCCTCGACTCGGGTGTGAGCAGGATTTGCCAGAATGAACTTTTCATATCAACAGATGTCAAATATTGCACTCCATGGAATTTTTGAATTTGCTCATCTAAGTTTTCCGGATGAGTCCTGACAGGTACAATAATTTCGTTTATATCTCTCGCATCTAATACTAACCGTACCTGTCCGTCTGCTTTTGCCACCGCCACCAAAGGACTGCTATAAGGGGACAAAGACGGATCTATTATTCCCCACTCGATCAGTTTTCTAATTTCTTTAGCTACTATTTCCTTCTTGGACCAAGGAATGGAGTATGAGGCTCGACAGTAGGTTTTGTGAGGCTTCATCTCGATATTGTATTGATTTCCCTTAACAATTCCTGGTCGTTCTGAAAATACATCTGCATAGTTAGATAATAACCGTACCAAATCCTGCTGTTACATTGAGTTCAAATTTTCGGACTGTGATACTTTGTTCACAAGTGCGTCCACATTTACTTTTAATTGATCACTTTGTACGTCTGGATAATAGAGATTTTGTCCTAGAGAATGATTGTCTAAATGTAGTATCCACTAATTCCTACATTTTATGTTAATAGCATTACAATTGGGTACAGGTACCTCTTCAGATCTGAGCATGGACAATTCTATCCTCCTACCCGCGTTCATCAAACTTTATTTTCCCCGAGAAAGGGCGATTACTGCGTCCCTTTCTCTCAAAAAATCTACCCCCAAAAGGCAGGCTACCTTTAAACCCTTTACTACCAGGAACGAGCACGCTATGGCTTCTCCCCCTATATACATCTCTACCCGCACTTGGAGTTTAATTATTTGTCGCTGTGCACTGATGGCTCCAGTGACTTTGCAATTGTTCACAGGAAAAGTCAGCATACGCTTTTCTTTCCCCAGTACTCTGAATAAGTCCATACTCACGACGCTGACAGTAGCACCTGTATCTACGATTGCTTGCACATCAATATTGTTAATTTTTATCTCTATTATCGCTTGTACTTCGTCTGTGTGCTCCTTTATGCACGTGGGTGGTTCAGTTATTAATTCATGTACCATCTGTACCCCGTCATTATACCTGAGGATACAGATTTCCGGTGTTTTGTTCTGTGTTGGTCTGCTCTCACTCCAAACCTCAGCCGACGATGGAGAGCGTATCTCGGCTGAACCTAGTTTGTTGGATTGTTACTGGTGGATGGGTGTGGCTGCTCTGTGTCGCTGACCTCCACTATGTGTAAGTTGTGTTGCATCGGCCGCCGTGGTTGCGCAATTGGCGCATTTTGTGGTGGCGGTTGGTTATTGTTACATCTTTCACTGTTTTGCCTGTCCGGACTGGGCCTCTGGTTCTGTCGCCAATTTCGGTTTGCATCGTTATAGGTATTAGTGTTCCACGGCCCCCTGGCATTTTTCCATCTACTATTGCTTGGTGGGCCTGTTTCTTATCGGTCATCGGACCTCCTTTTCCGGTCATTATTCACCGGCGGACTATCGCCGTTCCGGTCTCTACCTCTATTCCCGTTTTGTACATAATCTTGTCTCCTATTGTTACCTCCGCCGTTTCCATTATTAGGTGGAGGCGTGTTATTTCGAACATTTCTGTAACCGTTTCCATTACTTCTAGCCTGTTTAGAGGCTGCCTTAACATCCTCCTGAATCAGGTCAATTGAGTCCAGAACAGACAAGAAATATTCCATGTCGTTCTCCGGTACGTGTATAAGTTTTTCCTTTACGTGTATCGGCAAGTGTGATTTCAAAAGTCTGATCAAATCCCGGGATGAAATCTGCTCGTCCCAGTAACGGGTCTTATTAATGTATTTCTCAAAATATTTTCGCAAATTGCCTAATCGTGGAGAATACGGCTCTGGATTATATACCTCTTTCCGTAATCTCTCCTGAATACATGTTGACCAATATTTGGCCAAGGAAGCCTTTTCAAATTTCTCATATGTGCCGCAACTGTCAACTGCTTCGGTTGCCCATAATGCAGCATCTCCTTGTATGTAAGACATAACGAACTGTATTTTCTGTGTATGACTCCAAACGCTAGGCAAAATGTTTCTAAATCCCTTGATAAACACTACAGGGTGAACAGATTTCTTCTCCGTTGTAAAGATCTGAAACTGTCGGTTTCTAATCAGGCTTTCTTCAATCACTATTTTGGAGTGACATTTGTTTGTTTCGCTAACATTGGTTGCATGTTCTGTCTCGCAGTAGCAATTTTTCACTGCTGTATTTATATGCCTATCATTGTTGGACCTGGCTGGCGTGACACACGCCTGTGCGTCGCCTTGCAACAAGCTGTTTTCCAGCTCCGCAAGACGACGGTTGACATTCCGCTGCCACAGCGGAATGTCAGTGTGCACCGCCCTTTTTAGGTCCCGCACTTCCGCACTCGAGCCCAAGTCTTTGGCCTTAATCTCGGCGTGCACCTTCTCGTCTATTTTTTTTATAAATTAATTTTCAATTTTGTGCACTTGTTCAGACATTATCTGCTCAATTGCTTGACTTATGTCAATTTCTAATTGTTTCATCCTGTTAGCCAGTACACTGACTTCATCTACGATACTGGCGTTAGCCACCTGGATATTATCTACTCTTTCGCTCAGTTCTTGCACCGCTTTGGGTATGGTTTCATAGTTTTGTCTCAAACTAACAATCTCACTTTGCATAGCTTCCAAAGATTGCATTAACTGCAAGTCTCTCTCATGCTGGTATCGATCACGCTCTGCTTGTTTAGCATCACGTTCAGTTTCTCGTTCTGCATGCATAGCATCACGTTCTCTATCGCGTTCTGCTTGCATACGTGCAAATTCAGCTACCAATCTCTGGTCACGCTCTGCTTGTTCATGCACAAACGTAGCTTGGAAATTCTGCATGCGCTCGAACATAACCCTTAATGATTGCACATCTGACACCTCACCACTCTCTGATCCGTGTCTAGTGCTTGTAGGTGGCACAGTATTTCTACTTTCAACTGAATCACTGGTTGGCAGTTGCATCCCTTCTTGCCCATCTGACCCCAGATTCTCACATTGTACTTCCTAAACTACGCCACTAACATTACTTTGTGCCCCACTTTCTAACTCGGTATCACTGCTTGCTAACTGTTGTTCATTATCCATGTTAATATCTTTCTGACTACGCAATCTAACCATAGTCAACAAAAGAAACAAAATCTGAACTAAATATCCTAACACTCAGGTTTCACTGACATAATCACACAAGAAATGGTCATTTGTTGTAACACACTTATTATATACTACGATGACAAACTACTCAAATGTCCTGTTATTAAAAAAAAACACTAACAACAAGCACACCACTAATGAGCCGAGAACACCGCACTGAGGCTACTTTACAACCCACAGGACAACCTACACTGTAGTTTTACCTTTTGGTGATCTATCTGGGGTGCAGCTGCCCCCTGGTATTGTGGTAGGTAATTAATTTTTTTGATATAATGAGCTCTCTTCTTCAGCTTGCCTCTGGGTGTATAGTGTTCTCATGCAAAAAATAATATACAGGTATTACCACACAATATTGGTTAGACAATACATACAACACATGAAAAAATTATTAATTGTTCTCCAACAAAGTTCGACTACAATAATTCCCTAGTCATCTCATGGGTATTTTGTGGCCACTGCTTATTTGAGCCCCACGTTGGGCGCCAATTTAATGAAGTTATATATATATATATATATATATATATATATATATATATATATATATATAATGAAATGTGAATTGATTTGCAAATGTACGGGGGATTGAAATGTTGCTTTAAATTGTTTTTATTATTTTTTCTTTCAGTACGAACTTTGTTGTAGAACCCCTTATTTACGTGTGGTAATAAAAATTCATTTAGACAGAATTAAACACATTTAAAATTACGTGAACTTAGTCAACCCTCTCATGCTGATAAATTCATATTAACTGATTAAGAACATTTAGTTGAAAATTGTATAAATTAAATTTTTTACGTATTTCGGACTTGGCACACATTTTCTAAATGCAGTGGTTTTTTTAAATATTTACTGAATTATTGCCCGGCGTTAGCTATGGAACACAAGACTGTCTCTGTTAGCAGAAAATGGTTAAATATTGCCAAGCCGACCTGACCGTTTAATTATCATTGATAAAACACACTTCACTATACGTTTAAGTTATTTGCTTTAGAAATTGAAAGAACCAACAGATTGTTAAACTTCAACGTTAACTATCCGCCTATGAATGCACAAATGTGAAACCAGTAATAAACTCCGTCAGTCTCAGGATTGCTGTAAAAGAAAAATATTTTCGTAATTCACTGCTAATTTTATCTGCTCCCGATTTACGGGTTTGGTTAATTTTTCTTAGCGGGACAATTTTTTAAATGTGCCGCCGCTGCAAATCGTTCGGTCGCGACACAGCCCAGCAACACCAGCGATAATTGCTAAAAATGCTGAAAATTCTTTAAAGAAATATTATAGATGACATGGGCAAGCTAATTTACATTAGTAATACACAATTTTGATAAATTATAATGTATTTAGACCACAACAATAATTAGTTTGTAATTACTCCTCTAATGGCGGCTAAAGATAGATACAGACAAATGTAGTCTACTCATTCATAATATGCTACGTCACAGGTTCCTCTCTCTCTCAGCTCTCGAGGAAGACGACAAAGAATGCACACTATGTATTCCTATTTATACCACTGCCGACCGTTAATGTCTCTTTGCAATCTTACAACATTACTCCCCTCTGTGGCTGTATTTTACATTTTTCTTATCGCAGATATTGACATATTTCGTAATTACATTATGAGTATAGAAATATTACAATCATAAATACATCGATAATATTATTACAGAAAATATTACAATAATAACGAATGTCCTTTATACAAAATTAAATAATATTTTTTGTTAAACAATTACAGTATATACAAATTGCTTCATAGCGGCGTATATAGTACAATTAAATTTCAGTTTATTAATAGTGTGTGTGCTGCCAGGAAACGTTACAACCTACACCCTTTGTTTTTTGGGGGTCATCCTTTTAAATTTCCTGATTTCTGTGGAATTGTTTAATCTTAGTAGACTGTAATTCAAATGTGCATTAACGAATGATGTTCAGTCCCCATTTGCTCAGGTCCCCATTTGCTCAGACCTTCCTTGTCCTGCCTCGTCAAAGCGTAGTGAGGCATCTCACGCCCTAACGGTAAAATGTACCATAGCACATCTGGTTACGCTAGCCTGACGTGTTTCATTCATTAATGAAACACCTTAGACGGCATGAGTTGCACCTATACGACGTGGTTCAGCCGGACGAAGTGGGCGTGCGGTTCTAGGCGCTGCAGTCTAGAACCGCGAGACCGCTCCGGTCGCAGGTTAGAATCCTGCCTCGGTCGTGGATGTGCGTGATGTCCTTAGGTTAGAAAGGTTTAAGTAGTTCTAAGTTCTAGGGGACTAATGACCTCAGAAGTTGAGTCCCGTAGTGCTCAGAGCCATTTGAACCATTTTTCGACCTGGTCCAGCAGTGATTGGATTACGTCAAGCTAACGTATGTGTTGTTATGCATTTTAACGTATACTGTGTCTTTTTAAGTCTTAACAGAAATCTGTCATATATGGACATGGCGAAGTGCACAACGTGTGCCCTGGGTAAACGTCTTATTTTTGATAAAAAAGAAAAAGAAAACATAATATGACAGCGAAAATCTGCCTAACCTGGTTGTCCACGATAAGTAAATATTTATGTGGTCTTAGATATAGGAAATATCTTACTAAGGGAAACAGATCGCTCCTCCTCATTTCTCAACTATAGTGTGTAGAAAGTTCCCTGTTCCAGGACATTCTGTCCCTGGGTCTATTGGTGGTGACGGAGATGGCATTTATTAGTACATGTGCCCTGTACACTACATTACCTTCCACACTGTGCAGCGCGAAGGAGGGCATTAAGCGACGAAGAACGTGTGCGAAGGCGTACATAGGACACCTGAAGTGTAAAAACCACTGTCTTAGCTTTCTTTATTTCTTTTATGGATCGTGCCTTGGAACTACACTACTGGCCATTAAAATTGCTACACCAGGAAGATGACGTGCTACAGACGCGAAATTTAACCCAAAGGAAGAAGATGTTGTCATATGCAAATGATTAGTTTTTCAGAACATTCACACAAGGTTGGCGCCGGTGGCGACACCTACAACATGCTGACATGAGGCAAGTTTCCAACCGATTTCTCATACACAAACAGCAGTTGACCGGCGTTGCCTGGTGAAACGTTGTTGTGATGCCTCGTGTAAGGAGGAGAAATATGTACCATCACGTTTCCGACTTTGATAAAGGTTGGATTGTAGCCTATCGCGATTGCTGTTTATCGTATCGCGACGTTTCTGCTCGCGTTGGTGGAGATCCAATGATTGTTAGCAGAATATGGAATCGGTGGATTCAGGAGGGTAATACGGAACGCCGTGCTGGATCCCAACGGCAGCAGTCGAGATGACAGGCATCGTATCCGCATGGCTGTAACGGATCGTACAGCCACGTTTCGATCCCTGAATCAACAGATGGGGACGTTTGCAAGACAGGAGCGCCTGCGATGGTGTACTCAACGACGAACCTGGGTGCACGAATGGCAAAACGTCATTCTTTCGGATGAATCCAGGTTCTGTTTACAGCAACATGATGGTCACATCCATGTTTGGCGACATCGCGATGAACGCACATTGGAAGCGTGTATTCGTCACCGCCATACTGCCGAATCACCCGGCGTGATGGTATGGGGTGCCATTGGTTACACGTCTCGGTCATCTCTTGTTCGCATTGACGGCACTTTGAAGAGTGGATGTTACATTTCAGATGTGTTACGACCCGTGGCTCTACCCCTCATTCGATCCCTGCGAAACCCTACATTTCAGCAGGATAATGCACGACCGCATGTTGCAAGTCCTGTACGGGCCTTTCTGGATACAGAAACTGTTTGACTGCTGCCCTGGCCAGCACATTCTCCAGTTCTCTCACCAAATGAAAACGTCTGGTTAATGGTGGCCGAGCAACTGGCTCGTCACAATACGCCAGTCACTACTCTTGATGATCTGTGGTATCGTGTTGAAGCTGCATGGGTAGTTATACCTGTACACGCCATCCAAGCTCTGTTTGACTCAATGCCCAGGCGTATCGAGGCCGTTATTACTGCCAGAGGTGGTTGTTCTGGGTACTGATTTCTCAGAATCTATGCACCAAAACTGCATGAAAATGTAATCACGTGTCAGTTCTAGTATAATATATTTGTTCAATGAATATCCGTTTATCATCTGGATTTCTTCTTAGTGTAGCAATTTTAACGGCCAGTAGTTTATTTGGACTGGTGCCCAACAACCCATAAGATTTACCAGCAACCGAAACAGTATACTATCTTTGCTGAATATAGGACGCGTGCTATCATAACTTTGAAAGCTTTCACTGGCTCCGGACCGTAAGTTCCAATTCTAAAGTTGTATTTCGACTCAGGTACCAGCTCAGGTTGTGAGGAACCCCATAGACTGACAGGCAGATGATGGCAGAGATACTGGCTATTAGCACGAACCCTGTTATGAGGCCACCAGAGAATGAGCGCTGTCGCTCGTGGGAGTCGTGTGTCGCGGCGGCCACTCTGGGTCAGCGGAGAGGCGCCGCTCGCCAGTGATCAGCCGGCGCCGGCGCTGCCGCCGGCGTCGGTGAGTGACAGAGGAGGCGACATCGGCGGCGGCGGCGGCGGCGGAGGCGGCCGCTTTGAGGCGCGCCGGCCGACCGGCCGGCTCCTGTGATGACGCGGCCCACAATGGCTCTTGTTTGCTCAGCGCCGTCCGCCGGGAACAAAGGACTTCTAATTAGAACACCCGTGGGCGGCCGGCCTGCGGGACACGGCGCGGCGCGGCGCGGTCTTCCTCGCGAAACTGAATATCCGGGCCGGCGCGCCGCTCTACGGGCGCCGCTATATTCTCGGCGTTGCACGAGGCGGGTGGCGCCAGCGCTAATTAACGGGGCGATGGCCGCCCGCTGGGACAGCTAGTGGGCGCCGGATTGCACAGCTTGACGATCGTCATACGGTTCTTGGAGAGTCTACGATACTCCTGTCAGATTAAACATGTTTACTTCGCTGGGACTCAAACCTGGAGCCTTGCATTTCTCTTACGGACTGAGCTATCCAGACACAACTCAAGACTCGATTTCCCAGCCAACGGTCCCACCGTCCAGTACCTAATTTCTAAAATTTTAGCCACCGGAAGGCACCTCTTCAATCATACAACACTCTTCCCCCCAACTCGTCCCTCATCCCCTTTGAACCATAAAAACCACAAGTTTCGATTTTTCAAAACTTCTGACAAAAGTGTTAAAAAACTTACGTTTTTCAGACATAGTTTCTTATAGACCTCCAATTATCCACCTTGTGACACCTTCACGTGTCACGGACCCACAAAGTTGTTACAAGTTCCCTCCAGAAAACCGAGGTACGCTGCCTCTATGTTGTTGATGTCGTCTTCAGTCAAAACACTGGTTTGTAACAGCTCTCCAACCACTCTATCCTGTGCAAGCCTCTTCATCTCCGAGCAACTACTACAACCTACATCCTTCTGAATCTACCTAGTCTATTCGTGTCTTGGTGTCTATGATTCTTACCCTCCACGCTTCCCTCCAGTATTCATTTGGTGATCCCTTGATGCCTCAGAACGTGTACTATCTAACAGTCCCTTCTTCTAGTTAAGTTGTGACACAAATTCCGCTTCTCCCCAATTGTATTCACTACTTCCTCATTAGTTACGTGATCTAGCCATCTAATCTTTAGCGTTCTTCTGTAGCACCATATTTCAAAAGCTGCTATTCTCGTCTAAACTGCCTATCGTCCATGTTTCACATCCATACATGGCTACACTCCATACAAATACTTCCAGAAAAGACTTCCTGACACTTAAATCTACACACGATGCTAACAAATTTCTCTTATTCAGAAACGATTACCTTGTCATCTCCAGTCTACATTTTATATCTTCCCTACTTCGACCATTCTCAGTTACTTTGCTGCCCAAATAGCAAAACTCATCTACTACTTTACGTGTCTCATTTTCCTAATTTATTCCCCTCAGCATCACCTGATTTACTTCGACTACATTCCATTATCCTCGTTTTGCTTTTGTTAATGTTCGTCTTATATCCTCCTTTGAAGACACTGTTCATTCCTTTCAATTGCTCTTCCAAGTCCTTTGCTGTCTCTGACAGCATTACGATGTCATCGGCACACAAGGTTTTTATTTCTTCTTCCTTTATTTTAATTCCTTCTCCAAATTTTCCTTTGGTTTCCTGTACTGCTTCCTCAATGTACTGGGCCGGCCGGTGTGGCCGTGCGGTCTAGGCGCTTCAGTCTGGAACCGCGTGACCGCTCCGGTCGCAGGTTCGAATCCTGCCTCGGGCATGGATGTGTGTGATGTCCTTAGGTTGGTTAGGTTTAATTAGTTCTAAGTTCTAGGCGACTGATGACCTCAGAAGTTAAGTCGCATAGTGCTCAGAGCCATTTGAACCATTTTGAACCTCAATGTACTAATTGAATAACATTGAGACAGTCAAAGACCTTCTCTCACTCCCTTCTCAACCACTGCTTCCATTTCCCGCCCATCGACTCGTTACAACTGCATTCTGATTACTCACAAACTGTAAATACCCTTTCGCCCTTGTATTTTACCCCTGCCACCTTCAGCATTTGAAAGAGAGTATTCCAGTCAACATTGTCAAAAGCTTTCTCTCTAAGTCTACAACTGCTATAAAGGTAGGTTTACCTTTCCTTAACCGAGCTTCTAAGCTAAGTCATAAGACTAAGATGATCTTCCCCGAGGTCGGCTTCTACCATTTTTGCCTTTCGTTTGTAAAGAATTCGTGTTTGCAACCGTACTTATGAAACTAACAGTTCGGTAAATTTCGCACCTGTTTTCTTTGGAATTGGAATTGTTATATTCTTCTTGAAGTTTGTGGGTATCTAGCCTTTCTCATACATCTTGCCCACCAGATGGAAGAGTTTGGTCATGCCTGGCCTTACCAATGCTATCAGTAGTTCTAACGGAACGTTATGCACTCCCAGGGTCTTGTTTCTACTTAGGTCTTTCAGTGATCTGTCAAATTCTTCTGGCAGTATCGTATATCCCATCCCACTTTTATGTACGTCCTCCTCCAGTTCCATAATATTCCCCTCTAGTACATCGCCGTTGTGTAGAATCTCTGTACAGTCTTTCAAATTTTCTGATTTCCCTTCTTTGCTTAGGACTGGTTTTCCATCTGAGCTCTTGATATTCATACAGGTGTTCTCTTTTATCCAAACGTCTCTTTAATTTTTCTGTAGGCGGCATCTGTCTTACCTCTAGTGCTATATGGTTCTAAATCTATACATTTGTGTCTAATCATTTCCCCTTAGTCATTTTGCAGTTCCTGTCGATCTCATATTTTACACGTTTGTATTCCTTTTCGCCAGCTTCATTTACTGCGTTTTTATATTTCTCCTTTTCCTTTTACCTACTTGATCCTCTGATGATTTCACTATTTCATCTCTCAAAGCTGTCAATTCTTCTTCTACTCTATTCCTTTTCCCTGTTGTTGGCCGGATGGGGTGGCCGAGCGGTTCTAGGCACTACAGTCTGGAACCGCGCGACCGCTACGGTCGCAGGTTCGAATCTTGCCTTGGGCATGGATGTGTGTGATGTCCTTAGGTTAGTTAGATTTAAGTAGTTCTAAGTTTTAGGGGACTGATTACCTCAGCAGTTAAGTCCCATAGTGCTCGGAGCCATTTGAACCCTGTTGTTATCAGTCATTCCCTAATGCTCCCTCGGAAACTCTCTACAACCTCTAGTTCTTTCAATTTATCCAGGTCTCATCTTCTTAAATTTCTACCTTTCTGTAGTTTCTTCAGTTTTAATCTAGAGTTCATAACCAATAAATTGTGCTCACAGTCCATATCTGCCCCTGGAAATGTCTTAAAATCTAAAACCTGGTTCCTAACTGTCTTACCATTCCATAATCAGTCTGAACCCTTCCTGTGGCTCCTGGTCTCTTTCATGTATACAACCTTCTTTGATGATTCGCAAACCAAGCGATGATTATGTAATGCTCTGAGCAAAATTCTACCAGGTGGCTTCCTGTTTCATAACTTACCCCCAGTTCATATTAACTTACTACTTCTCCTTCTGTTCCTTTTCCTACTATCGAATTCCAGTCTCCCACGAATATTACATTTTTGTCTCCCTTAACTATTTGGGTAATTTATTTCATCATACATTTCTTCAATCTCGTCATCCTCTGCGGAGTTATTTGTCATACAAACTTGTACTGCTGTGGTAGGCGTGGGCTTCGTGTCTATCTTGGCTACAATATGCTTCCACTATGTCATTCGTAGTAGCTTATAAACGTTCCTACTTTTTTAATTCATTATTAAGCCTACTCCTTTATCACCCCTACTTGATTTTGTATTTATAACCATGTATTCACTTGACAAGAAGACCTGTCCCTCCTGTCACCAAACTTCACTAATTCCTACTATATCTAACTGAAACCTATCCATTTTCCTTTTTAAATTTTCTGACTTGCCCGTCCGATTAAGGGATCTGACATTCTACATTCCGATCCGTAGACCGCCAGTTCTGTTTTTCCTGATAACGACATCCTCTTGAGCATTGCCCGCTCGGAGACCCGAATGAGGGACTATTTTACCTATGGAATACTTAACCAAAGAGGACGCCATCGTCATTTAACCATAGAGTAAAGCTGCATGCCTTCGGGGAAAATAACCGCTGTAGGTTCCTCTTGCTTTTAGACGTTCACAGTGCCAGCACAGCAGTGTTGTTTTGGTTGATGTTACAAGTCCAGTTCAGTGAATCATCCAGACTGTTGCTCCTGCAACTACTGAAAAGGCTGCTGCCCCTCTTCAGGAACCACACGTTTGTCTGGCCCTCAACAGATACTCTCCATTGTGGTTGCGCCTACAGTATGGCTACCTGCACGGCTGAGGCACGGAAGCCTCCCCACTCCCCACCAACGGCAAGGTCATGGTTCATGGGGGTGGGGGTGCGGGGGGGGGGGAGGAAGGGCCTTCTTTGCCATCCATACCTACGTAAACGTAGTCGGTGGAAGATTTTTTGGAGGAGCTTACCTTTAGATTGTCCCATAAATGTTCCATGGGATTGACGTCGGGCGATCAGGATGTCCAAATCATTTGCTCGAATTATCCAGAATGTTCTTCAGACCAACAGCGAACAATTGTGGTCCAGTGATGCGGCGCATACTCATCCATAGAAATTCCAACGTTGTTTGGTACCATGAAGTCCATGAATGGCTGCAAACGGTCTCCAAGTAGATGAACATGCACCAATGAGCGGTTCTGTTCGACCAAAGGAACCAATATATTCCATGTAAATGTAGCTGACAGCATTATGGAGCTGTGACCTGCATTTTCGCAGATTTTTCGGCAAATAGATGTGATGGAAGGTAACCTGATACGTAATTTAGTTTTTTGCATTGTGCAGCTGGAGTCGGCCCAATAGATTCTGTTCCTCACGTAATTGTTAAACAAAGGGCATTTCCGCGAAGTCCAAAATACACAAAGATGAAAAAAGTTATTTACAGTTTGTTACGAAAACCGTGATTTTGTGAGTGATATCTTATTAGAAATAAAACGGCGTGCATTTTTTTACTGAAATGACTATTACATATGTGTTAATTGGCATGTATTGATGAATTTTATATTTAAACGATGTAGGTATTCGAACTGAACAGAATAAAAACGGGAAAACGTAACCGAAATGAGACTCGGACCAGCCATTGCCGGTCTCGCGCTACTGATTGTTACATCGTTACGTATTTTACGCTTCACGGAAATACTAGTAGAAGATGTCACTTTGTTTAAAAATCTTCCGACCATACTTTCAGGTATTAAAGTACTCGCAAAACTTCAAAGACGATTTCTTCAAGAATTCGTGAGAGTTGCATCGAACTGCTTTGTGTGATGAATGTTTGACTTCTGAACCTCACATACCATATACACAAAATATTACAAAGCTGCGACTGCCGTATGGTCTCCTTGTAAGGTGAGGTCCAAATAAGTGACTTACGAAGCAAGACTGAAGAAAAATCGAGACATCCTGTGAGGATCCCATATCCTCTCACTTCGAGGTATTCGATATTATTTGTTATACTTGCTGTAAATTTATTGACCAACATCTTAGCAGATTACTTATTACCTTATCTTGGCTACCGCTGGCTTAGCTGAATTTAGCATTTCAAGGTATCCGTTGCACCCCGATACAGTGCCTGCTGCTGCTTGGGCGTGCGTTTGACTTTGCGGACTGGGAATTGAGTTCAGTACAGATAGTGTGTACGAGCCGGCGTTCGTTGCTCGGTCTCCCGTGTGAGCGTGGTTTTGGGTTAATTAAGCGCGCCGTTTTCTGACAACCATAAAGTTTCAGGATGAAGCGATGGACGTCTTGCAGGGGCATGTGGAACACTGCTGAAACTGAACGTAGTTATCTGAAACAAGCCTTAATTTCGGTAATGAATCGTACTTTTTGTGATTCGCTAATAATTCTTCTCAACAGAACAGGTCATTGCTTCCTAAAAGTTACCAGCAAGAGAGAATAAATCATTATAGCACTGAATATAATAGGAGAGATGCAGCACCAATTAATATGTTATACCATCTGGTCGTATAACAACGTTCGTAGGATTTTGTGGAAAACCCACTCGACAATGTAAAATAGAGCGATGTATTCGAAATTCGGAGCAGAATAAAAGTAAACTATAGTGAAATACGGATAATATACAGAATGTAGAATAACCGAGAGCGAGATATAAGAATGGAAGAAGAAGAACGGAGTGATCGGATTAAAAATTGTATAGACGGGGATATAGCCTTTCACCCGCACTGTTCAATATGTACATCGAAGAAGCAAATCACGAAAATAAAAGAAAGTGTCATGAGTGGGACTGAAATTAGAGGTGAAATTATATCACTGATAAGATTCGCTGACGACTTTGTTACCCTCATGAAAAGAGAAGAAGAATTGCAGGATATATTCAATAGAATGAACAGTCTAATCATTACAGCATACAGATTGAGAATAAACCGGGAAAAGTAATGAGAAGTAGCAGAAATGAGAATAGCGAGTAGTTCATAATCAAAACTGGTGGTTACGGAGTGGACGAAGTTGAGGAAATCTGCTGCCTTGGAAGCAAAGTAACCATGATGGAAGAAAAAAGGACATGAAAAACAGCCTATCACAGACAAAGAGGACATTCCTGGCCAGGAGAGGTTTACTGGTATGAAGCAAAGAACTTAATTTGAGGAAGAAATGACTAAAAATGTACGTTTGGAGATCATTTATTACCGACGGTGCGACAGTAGGAAAAGAAGAGAACTGAAGCGTTAGAGATTTGGTGCTATCAAAAAATGTGGAAAATTAGGTGGAATGATAAGATGAGGAATATGTTGGTTCTCCACAGAATCGGGGAAGAATGGAACATACGAGAAGCACACAAGAGAGATGGACAGGATGGTTGGATATATGTTAAGATTAGGATTAGGTAGATGTAGATAGTAAAAACTCTGGAGGAAAACATTGGAATACATCCAGCAAATAATTCAGCACGTAGGGTGTAAGTGGTGCTCTGAGATCAAGAGGATCGCTCGAGAAAGGAATTCGTGGGGGACCGCATAGAACCGGAAGCTGCCCATCTGCAGTATTTTACTAAATTTGCTTCCCTTAAATGCGACGTGCCCTAACCTTCATCCATTATTTGACCTGACTTACCCAGCTCGTTACAGGTGGATCTATAGTTCAACGAGGACTCCGGACGGCGGAGCAACTTGGTGTTTATCACACTAATAAATCATTGTAAAATGTGAAAGAAGTGATAAATGACAAAAGAATCCTTGGAACGACTATGATCCAACGCCTGGATCTTTATGTCCGTAGCCTGGCAGATATGCAATGAAACGTCAAGTCACATGAAACAGAAGAACTAAATGTAATAAAAAACCGCATCGTAGAGAGAGATTAAATCGATCAATAGAGAGTGTGTTATCTGTTTAATAAACAGTCTTCCCGAAGTTGGACAGCTTAGAATCCGTACTCTCAAGGCTTGAACCTTTGTATGAGCACGTGGCATATCAACATGAATTCACGCACACAAGTTCCTGCTCAAACTTACACTCGTTCCACTTGGGCCTGTTCACCTTACAACAGACACTTATATGTTTATCAATATATACGCAACGATATTGCCGAAGAGAATAATTCGCACCGATCAGATCCGTGTCCCTGGCTTGTCTATTCGTCATGTAGTATGCATGATTTACTTGTTGCAAGGTCCAAAGAAAAAACAGCGAATGGTGACTTAGAGATTTTAGGCGCATGAATATGTCTGAGTTTACAGCTGGCGTCTACGACATTTCTTGGTAGCAAACGGCAGGAAATAGATTTGACATAAATAATGAAGTATCTAACTTCACTCCATAATGTTTACGATAAACACGCTCCCCTAAAGACAGTCAGAGCAAGGACAAAACCTGCACCATGGCTTACAGACCAACTCAAACTCCTTAGGAGTGTCACAGATGCACCACACAGGACATACAAAAGACACCCGACCTCTGATAATCATCTCAGCTACAAGCAACTACGCAATCAATATGTGAGGAATGAAAAGTTCAGGTATGCCACCCGCTAACTGAGGTCTTTCACAAACCCATCAGCTTGTGAAAAAACCCTAGACGTCTAGGAATAGACAAAGCCAAATCTGCAACTAAAACTGATGTTCCTGTTCAAGATCTAAATGAACATTTCACCATACCGATATCTTTACCTGAACAATGCACAAGAGTGCAAACCATCGAGTCCCCTAAAGTGTTAGTGGCTGCAGCCAGTAAGCCCTAACATGGTCAGGAAATCAACTTCGTATATTATTTTTATAGTTCACTATAAACATAAATTAACGATTTAAAATTGAAGATTTTAATTACTGTTCGTGTCACGTCAGCTGCAGGACACAATAACGTAGCAATGCAGATGATCAATATCTTCGTCGATTCTCTCCTTCCTTGTTGTGGCGGTCCTACAGCTATCGCTGCATCCCACATCTCTGTCATCACGTTCCTCAGTATTCTTCCTCATCCTCTGCCATTCCTCTTCACTCCATCGCTTCTTCGACACCACTCAGGCACACTTTACGTGGTATGGCTCTGCTTTTCCTTCCAGGAGTTTGCCATGAAATTACTATCATGTGCCATCTGTCTTCATCCAATGTTTTGATATGCCCAAACCATCCTAGCTGTCTTTCTTCTATTTCATCCGTAATACTATAATGAGTCTGAGTCCTTTCGCTTAGTTCCTTAGTTCTTACGTCGTAAAGTCGGGAAATTCTACATTCTCTCAAGTGGTCCACTTATAAAGCTCTAAGTATCCTTTTATTTCTTTCTGTGAGTTCCCAGCATCCACTCCCATAGGTTGCTGTTGCTTCCATGATGTATTTGTGTAAATTATTTTAATCTTTAAATTCATTTTTGACGACCAAAGTGCAGGGTTTAACTCTTAGATATCCGCCCTTCCCTGCCTGATCCGTTGTTGG
Source organism: Schistocerca nitens (assembly GCF_023898315.1). Lineage (NCBI taxonomy): Eukaryota > Metazoa > Arthropoda > Insecta > Orthoptera > Acrididae > Schistocerca > Schistocerca nitens. Next base: position 426,016,188 of record NC_064615.1, on the reverse strand, counting down.
ACCTATCACATCTTCAGTCATCTGACAGGGTAAACTATTTTCACACTTTAATAAGACGTCCGTCAACGTTCAGGCTACTTCCCTCTTCCACGCAACAGAGATAGTCCGTCTACCCAAAATTAATTTTCAAATCCCGTTTTTTACAATCTTCCAGCAACTTCCTGAGCGTGTAAGATATGTCCCTTTCACCGTTTGGTGCATCGACAAGATCATGAGCATAGAAAAGTGTGTACGTACTCACTTAAATGGACATTCAGCCACCAGAACAGCCATCTGAACACTCACCCGTGAAATCTTCTTAAATGTTTCCCGATCCCTAACTAAAATTGATAATAATTTGATGCAGAATGATTTGTACAGAACTGTTTTAAATTTATCTGCAAAATGATAGAACAAATGGTGTTCCACTAAAAATTGTAACTCGTTGCCGTATATCTCTGGAAAATAACTGCAGGGCAATCCAGATAGGCCGGCTGGTGTGGCCGAGCTGTTCTCGGCGCTCCAGTCTGCAACAGCGAGACCGCTACGGTCGCTGGTTCGAAACCTGCCTCGGGCATGGATGTGTGTGATGTCCTTAGGTTGGTTAGGTTACAGTAGTTCTAAGTTCTAGGGACTGATGACCTCAGAAGTTAAGTCCCATAGTGCTCAGAGCCGTTTTTGAGCAACCCAGATGTCCCCTACCGATGTCGTTTATGCAACCCGCCATGTTATATCTGGCCTTCGGAAACCACAGAAAAAAAAAAAAAAAATGAACAGGGCCTTTTGTAGGAAATTAAATGAAATTGAAATATGTGCTGGGAGACGTTTTCGTTAGAGGTCGTTTTCAAGAGAAACGTACGAAAGTGACGTTGAAACGCCAGTATTTCTAGTATGTTGTTCATGGTACTCCCGCGTACAACTCTACAAAAATTGGCTACTGCGTATATTATTTTCCACATTCGATCTACATTGACGGGCGTCCTTACACTGCTGTCTTAGCCGAGCAGTTACAAATAATAAAATTGACGAATTTTAATAGGTTACAACTACGTCGTCGTATTCGTCAGGTCTTCTGACTAAGAAATTACTGTGTTTGCAGATGTTAAGTTTGAATCGAATTGTCAACGTAATTAGTTTTAGCGTAACTTTTACAAATTCGTCTTTCTTCCGTTACTCCCACGGGTATGTTCAGACTAATAATGTTAACGAAATAGCCAACTATGCTCGTGGCGTACTAGCCCAGTCCTTAAAGAGCATAGAAGGTCAATACCAGGAACAGTTCGTATAGGCTGGCGGGAGTGGGCGAGCGGTTCTAGGCGCTACAGTCTGGAACCGCGCGACCGCTACAGTCGTAGGTTCGAATCCCGCCTCGGGCATTGAGGTGTGTGATGTCCTTAGATTAGTTAGATTTAAGTAGTTCTGAGTTCTAGGGGACTGATGACCTCAGAAGTTAAGTCCTATAGTGCTCAGAGCCATTTCAACCATAGTTCGTATAGTCGGAAATTATCGTAAAGTGGTAGGCGGGAGTGGCCCGAACAACACACTAGAAATCCCAACTGATGAGCGATGAGTGTGGGGCTGTAGATGCGTTTGAAAGCCACATATGTACGTTTTTGATGAGCAACTCATAAATCGTGGCCTGCAGCGAAAACGCATTCCAGTACGAAAGTTAACTACATGTATCTTTCTGGAAAATAACTCAATATACTATTTTAGTAATTTCACACGTAAAGCAACATTTCCTGTGTTTCCCTAACTACGTAAATATTCCTTTCACTTACGGTCCTGTGAGTCACGGAGGAGAGAATGTTGTCTGAAACATCCTTGTATTCATTACTATTTCAGTGTGTAAGTACAATGTGGGAAGAGACAGATTGCGGGCGAGTGCTCTACCAACTGACCTACCCAAGCACGACTCACGCCCCGTCCTCACAGCTTTACTTCCGCCAGTACCTCGCCTCCTATCTTCCAAACTTTACAGAAGCTCTCTGTAAACTTTGGAAGGTAGGAGGCGAGGTACTGGCGGAAGTAAAGCTGTGAGGACGGGGCGTGAGTCGTGCTTTCGTACGTTTCGTGAGGAGAGAATATTGTCTGACACACCCTTGTATTCATTACTATTTCAGTGTGTAAGTACAATGTGGGAAGAGAAAGATTGCGGGCAAGTGTTCTATCAACTGAGCTACCCAAGCACGACTCACGCCCCGTTCTCACAGCTTTACTTCCGCCAGTACCTCGCCTCCTACCTTCCAAACTTTACAGAAGCTCTCTGTAAAATTTGGAAGGTAGGAGGCGAGGTACTGGCGGAAGTAAAACTGTCAGGACGGGGCGTGAGTCGTGCTTGGGTAGCTCAGTTGGTAGAGCGCTTGCCCGCGAAAGGCAAAGGTACCGAGTACGAGTCTCGGTCCGGCACACAGTTTTAATCTGCCAGGAAGTTTCATATCAGCGCACACTCCGCTGCAGAGTGAAAATCTCAATCTCGAAGAGACAGATTGCTATTTACCGTAAGGAAGACACGTCAATTTGCAGACAGGCACGATTAAAATAGACTCACATACAGCTTGTGGCCACAGCCTACGTCAGTAAAGTGGGACACAAACACAACATTCACACACACATACATACACACACGAGCAAGTACATGTCACGCACACACCACCGCCAACTCCAGCATCTCGGGTCTGGAGTTTCCATGTTCGATAAGTGTATAACAACAATTTTTTCAACAATTTTTCTGTAGGACTAATAATTTGCTCGTAGCGAGAGGCAGAATATTAAAATCTTATGCGTAGGTTTTGAAGGCCAGATATAACATTCGGGGTTGCATAAAACGACTTCGGTAGAGGCAACTGGGTCATTTATATGACACCCATAATGCCACTGTTCTGCAACTAATGTGAATCATCACGCGATGATGTACAACTGAGAGCCACATCCATTACTAAATTACAACTCGAAGCTACGACCTCCACAGCACGAGGCAGGTGGCCACCCGGACACCACGGATGGCTTCGGCGCTATCGTGTACTTTGCCGTTTGGTGCTCGCCATGCAGTCCGTTCGCAGGTGGCGCCGTGCTCCCTGCCGCGGCCACCGTAATCCGATAAACGCTCGCACGGTTTTGGTCCGACCTCAATATTGGCGCCGAAATGAACGCAGATCAAAGCGCTCGGCAAGACACTTCGATAATGATGTTAAATTATTCACGTGCGAAGCTAATCAGTATCGCAAATAACTTGTTTGCACAAATGAGGTTTCGGTGGCCGGGACGCAGACTTTGCGGTACCCTTTGTAAACTTTCAATAAGCCAAACTAGGCCCTAGTTTTCTAAGTGACTACACTAAACGCATTCAGCTTCGCAAAGCTTTCTTTCCTTAGTCATACCTCAGTTAATTAGTAAGACCTAAGAACTGAATGATATACGTTCCCCTCATTTCACTGAATTTATTACTCATACATTAATCAAGAATTAACTCGTTGGGTGGGAACAGCGTATGTGAAGTAACACTTCGCCTCCGTCTCTTTCGTCGCTATACTTCCTTCATTGCATGGTGTTTATACATAAATGTGTTACTTAAGCCCCACCATCTAAACAGTGCAAAAATAAATGCATATTTACTCATAAGACAGACGCAGTGAAAGCGAGAGTTTAAATGCGTTAACGTTGAACTCTTAACTCGCACAGAAGGACGAAAGTACACATTCAGTCTAGCAAGACGTAACACGCGAAATTTTGCGGCGGTGGTCATAACGTCATACATGTACGTAATCCGCACAGTTCTCATGCCAAAGTTCCTTGCTTTGATCACACTGTAGCCATTCATCATCAAAGTTACATCCACACGACGGGCAAATGAATTTTTTGTTTCTTAGGAACTACGAAATTTTTGCAGAATGGCTTTTTTCTGTTCTGGAATATACTATTGACTTTTTCTCTCTTCCACTCGGATTTTATGAACATAATTATCTGTATGAGAACCATCTTCACCGGTGACGTTGAGAGAATTTTTGATTTTTTGGTCAGCTTCAGTCAGCTGACGATAATTCTATTTGTGGTAGGACGTCAGAAGAGGACATTTGCCCTTTCACGCTTTCGAACTGTATTCTACCACTCCAGGAGCAGTTGCTGGCGTATATCCTGTGTATGACCACTGCCTCCAGTCTAATGATATTCGATGATCTGAACTTCAGTTTCGTCTCTAGTTGTTATTCGAGAAGCAGAAGAATCCTCCTCCTAACAAATATTAGAAATCCACGGTCATACTCCCGTTATTTCACATACTTGTTCGGACTTCTTTACAGTTACTGTCCTGCGGTAGGAGCGTCTGACTAAGCAGCCACTTTGGTGAGCACTTTTGTTCGAAGGCCACTGCCAGGAATTAAGAGAGAGACGTCAGCAAATATCTGATCTTTATGTCACAATGCACTGCCCCAAGCAATGTCAGTTTCCCAGCAAGTGCAGCCAACCTAGAGAAACATAAAAAACTCACACTTGCCCGACTTCCATTAATGTTCATAAAAGTGTCTGTCGGAGACTAAAGCTTTTATTCCAAACGTTCTTCTTCTCTTCAACGTTATGGATTAAGTTTCTCACTCGTTCGTCCCAAAAAAGTTTTTTTTTGTGTTCCCACACCTAATTTGCCTTCTAGTTACAACCTAGCGCTAACTGCGGAAACGAAGTGTCACGCCGGCCGCGGTGGTCTCGCGGTTCTAGGCGCGCAGTCCGGAACCGTGCGACTGCTACGGTCGCAGGTTCGAATCCTGCCTCGGGCATGGATGTGTGTGATGTCCTTAGATTAGTTAGGTTTAAGTAGTTCTAAGTTCTAGGGGACTGATAACCACAGCAGTTGAGTCCCATTGTGCTCAGAGCTATTTGAACCATTTGAACGAAGTGTCACGGTACTTAATTATTCTACGTTCAACTGTCTCTGCTTCTAACATCTCTCACACCAGTCTTATTTCTTTTTTTTCATATTTTATTTTGAAAGTTACGTAGATTACATTTTGTAAACCCTCAGCGTTAACTCTATGGGGGAATATCTGAAGAGACGTAACATTAAAAACCTTTAGCCATGTTTCTTGCCACGTATCGCTGCTTTCGCATTGGGCACGATGTCACCCATATTTTAAACGTAGTTCTTCTTAAAGCTACTGGCATTAAAATCGTCTTTCCAACATTGATTATAGGCGAACGACATTGCTGTCTCTATCGAATGGCCAAACTTTGGTTACAGACACCTGGTTATAGCGATGCTCAGATGGTGTTATTGCTAAATGCTGGTTGCAATCAACCATTATCTTGTGCTTCTGAGCTACCATCCGTGAAACTGGAGTTACTTAAATACCGTCATTCGGTATTTCAATATTAATGTATGTGCTTCAGGTTTTAGAAAATTTCATTTTCATTAATATTACAGAAGTAAGTGTTACTTGACATACCTTAGTTAATAGATTTCATCAACTAATTTATTTACTTTGTATTTATTATAAATTTTGATACTGTTTATGCTTTTTATATTTTCAATAATTTTCATAATTTTGCAATATTAGACACACATTAATTCTGTTCACGTTTTAAACATTGTGCAAAGCAATGTATATTTTAAGATTGAATTTTCAGCTTTTCTTTCTTGCTAAAGTACAGAGACGTCAATGATGGGACTTTCCTTCCAAACTGCGTAGTATACTTCACCATTTCGACGCGCAAGTCGCCGAAGTGGCGTCAAATCGAAAGACTTGCACCCGACGTACGGTCTACCCGACGTGAGGCCCTAGTCACACGACGTTTACTTCACCACTGACAATCTATGAAGTCGTTTTAAAGCTTTCTTTTTTTCTCTCCGTTTTGTAGCTTATCCTTGCAGACAACTAAACTAAGAAGACACGTTTACATAATAATGCCAAAATTCGCTGTTACCTCTCTTGACCGAAATTATTGCTTTTATTTCTCCAACGCACAAGGCATTTCGTTTGCTCGCAAGCAAGTTTGCATAAATGGATTATAAGTGGTAATATGTTCAACTTCATGCCTCCATACTGTATTGTTCTTTAATTGATTCCCGTCAGTTTGCTGTTATCAGTGTACTGAAACTCATCTGTCGTATGTGTACCTACTTCGTCACGTTTATCTTTATCTCAGCTAGATGTTACTGTTCCCTTCTCTGGTATCATATATAATTTTCGCACAGATTCCATTGATTCCTACGTAAACATCTTAGTCTATAATGTATTTTAATGTCTTCCAAGCAAATTTTGGCTGTAACGAAAATTACTCTGTGTGTAGTATACGAAATTCTTCATTATACATTTCTTATTTTGTGTTGTCTCTACCTTTTCTTTCTTTCGTGCAATATGAGTTTTGTTAAGAATGCGATATATAACCGATGTTTTTCATTTTCAGAATCTCTGCAGTTTTCCATTTCCGGAACATCAGATCTCCTCTCTCTCTCTTAGCTTCTTTTTCCTGATGGCGTTGGTATACTACTTGTTCCATGCAGCGACGACTATTCTATTTTAGTAGGCGTTTCGTATAGGCAACCTCTAAGACTTTTTCATATAATTGTCTGTGACCATTCCTGTAGTAATTACTCTTCATATATTTAACCTGGAAGGCAGAGTTGTCAAGATGTTTATATTTTCCTCTCTTCTATATGTCGCACTTTTCTGTATACAATTTTTTGGAAGAAAGTCGAGACCTCTAAAGACATGCACATCTCTAAATTGAAGACTTAGCTTATTAGTTTTTAGGATAAAATATATTAATTCTCTGTATCTAAATGTGCACCATGTACAACTGTAAATGTTGTTAAATCAGAAATATTTTTTCGTTACTATTGATTAGGAAAGGTAACCCTGGTGGGGACTGTTTAAATGACTGAGATTGTAGGCTAAGGTTAGTGTTCTAACAACATTTATTTTTCTCAAACCAGACATAATTTATGCTAAACAACTTATTGACTGAATACAGTAAACAACTAACAGGTGTGATTCTTGAAGTTTTCCCGGCGGACATAATGTTCCATCAGCTTTCGGGCGTGCACTCGGGACAGCGACAATTCTTCTTGCGATATTTCGGCTGGAAACCTCCCAGCCATCTTCAAGGCGAGTCGGAGACTGAGTTCATAGCGTTTGCGCGTGCCTATTTATACGGAGAGTCACGTGATACAAAGCTGCTGAGGATTGAAAGCGCATGCGTCAAAGATATCAAAGTCGCCACTACTGCGCTAGTCATAGATAAGATGTATATAGCAAAGATAAACATATAAGCGCAGAATGTAAACAAAATAGTGCTGCTGCGAATCCACCGTGCTTGTAAATAAATAATTAATCTTTAAAAGTGGTGACATCTGTTGGAGGTGAAGATGCAGAAATTCTTTCCGAACGAAGGTGTGAAATAAGCGGTTTCCAAGCATTGTCAAGATGAAATCCTTCGTCTCCCCTGGTGGCTAATTTGTTTATGGAGGATTTCGAAGAGAAAGCCCTCAGCTCAGCAGTATTAAAACCGACGGTCTTCTGGAGATACGTAGATGTCGGATTTTTCTTATACAACAAACACATCTGGGCGAAGTGGTTCATTGGCCTATTTGCACTATTGGTGACCATGAAAATAGGTGAACTTTTATTACGCATAGCTCTGCACACAATGACCAGTTTACCACTCCACTGTGTAGACACATTCCTTCCTATTGTCACCCCAGCCCAGGCTTCTGCTGGCGCCACGGCAGGTAGTGCGGCATTGTTCTGCTGTAGACCTGTCTCAACAAGGGGCTACCCTATCTGCCCTGTATGGCTGTGGACCTGTCAGCTGATTTACTAAGGGACGTGCTCGCTGCCTGGTGTTTTCAACTTCCAACATGCCGTTTCTACGAGTTAAGAATCATAAAAATACATGCTTTTAGCGCCCTACCAGGCTCCATCAATGTCTGATCAGGCCGTTAACTTTCTAGAGTCTTGCTCAAGGTGAATCAGGTTGTAATGAAATCTTTAATAATTTTCCATTTGCGAAAAAAAGGTGAGAGACTAACTTGTCTTGTCTCACTGCCCCCACCTTGTCATTGATTTCTGTATGGGTAGTGACTCACTTCAATATTGGGTAGTGTGACACAAACCAGAAGAAATCATTGAAAATAGTAGGATTTATATGCGAAAAAGATAACTTTGCCAATCAGGATTGTCCATGGGTAAAACACACGCTAGATTGATCTCATTCATTCCAAGGATCATTCACTCACACGAAACTGCAAGCCAGCAAGAGGAGATGAAAACATTGCTGTGAGTAGTATGAATTACGTTAGACCCAGGGGCTATTGCTACATCACAGACTTCTGTCATACATTTTGTAACGCCGGAAATGCACATCCTCCTATTTCCATCTTTTGTACTATAATTTTTTTTCCTTGTTTTGTTACCTCAAGATATGACATTTCTGTCTCTTTATATATTGTAATTGTTTTACTATTTTTATATATATATATATATATATATATATATATATATATATATATATATATATATGCATTTATGTCGATGTATAATTGGTTTGCTTTGTAAATATTATTTGTATTTTACGCTGGGTCTGGCCTAGGGAAAACCATACTATCGAACGAATACATCGATAGGTCGTGTGGAGAACGAAAGTGTTTAGGATCTTTCTACATCTATATCTACATCTATACTCCGCGAGCCACCTTACGGTGTGTGGCGGAGGGTACTTATTGTACCACTATCTGATCCCCCCTTCCCTGTTCCATTCACGAATTGTGCGTGGGAAGAACGACTGCTTGTAAGTCTCCGTATTTGCTCTAATTTCTCGGATCTTTTCGTTGTGATCATTATGCGAGATATATGTGGGCGGTAGTAATACGTTGCCCATCTCTTCCCGGAATGTGCTCTCTCGTAATTTCGATAATAAACCTCTCCGTATTGCGTAACGCCTTTCTTGAAGTGTCCGCCACTGGAGCTTGTTCAGCATCTCCGTAACGCTCTCGCGCTGACTAAATGTCCCCATGACGAATCGCGCTGCTTTTCGCTGGATCATGTCTATCTCTTCTATTAATCCAACCTGGTAAGGGTCCCATACTGATGAGCAATACTCAAGAATCGGACGAACAAGCGTTTTGTAAGCTACTTCTTTCGTCGATGAGTCACATTTTCTTAGAATTCTTCCTATGAATCTCAACCTGGCGCCTGCTTTTCCCACTATTTGTTTTATGTGATCATTCCACTTCAGATCGCTCCGGATAGTAACTCCTAAGTATTTTACGGTCGTTACCGCTTCCAATGATTTACCACCTATGGCATAATCGTACTGGAATGGATTTCTGCCCCTATGTATGCGCATTATATTACATTTATCTACGTTTAGGGAAAGCTGCCAGCTGTCGCACCATTCATTAATCCTCTGCAGGTCTTCCTGGAGTACGTACGAGTCTTCTGATGTTGCTACTTTCTTGTAGACAACCGTGTCATCTGCAAATAGCCTCACGGAGCTACCGATGTTGTCAACTAAGTCATTTATGTATATTGTAAACAATAAAGGTCCTATCACGCTTCCTTGCGGTACTCCCGAAATTACCTCTACATCTGCAGATTTTGAACCGTTAAGAATGACATGTTGTGTTCTTTCTTCTAGGAAATCCTGAATCCAATCACAAACCTGGTCCGATATTCCGTAAGCTCGTATTTTTTTCACTAAACGTAAGTGCGGAACTGTATCAAATGCCTTCCTGAAGTCCAGGAATACGGCATCAATCTGCTCGCCAGTGTCTACGGCACTGTGAATTTCTTGGACAAATAGGGCGAGCTGGGTTTCACATGATCTCTGTTTGCGGAATCCATGTTGGTTATGATGAAGGAGATTTGTATTATCTAAGAACGTCATAATACGAGAACACAAAACATGTTCCATTATTCTACAACAGATTGACGTAAGTGAAATAGGCCTATAATTATTCGCATCTGATTTATGACCCTTCTTGAAAATGGGAACGACCTGTGCTCTCTTCCAGTCGCTAGGTACTTTACGTTCTTCCAGAGATCTACGATAAATTGCTGATAGAAAGGGGGCAAGTTCTTTAGCATAATCACTGTAGAATCTTAAGGGTATCTCGTCTGGTCCGGATGCTTTTCCGCTACTAAGTGATAGCAGTTGTTTTTCAATTCCGATATCGTTTATTTCAATATTTTCCATTTTGGCGTCCGTGCGACGGCTGAAGTCAGGGACCGTGTTACGATTTTCCGCAGTGAAACAGTTTCGGAACACTGAATTCAGTATTTCTGCCTTTCTTCGGTCGTCCTCTGTTTCGGTGCCATCGTGGTCAACGAGTGACTGAATAGGGGATTTAGATCCGCTTACCGATTTTACATATGACCAAAACTTTTTAGGGTTCTTGTTTAGATTGTTTGCCAATGTTTTATGTTCGAATTCGTTGAATGCTTCTCTCATTGCTCTCTTTACGCTCTTTTTCGCTTCGTTCAGCTTTTCCTTATCAGCTATGATTCGACTACTCTTAAACCTATGGTGAAGCTTTCTTTGTTTCCGTAGTACCTTTCGTACATGATTGTTATACCACGGTGGATCTTTCCCCTCGCTTTGGACCTTAGTCGGTACGAACTTATCTAAGGCGTACTGGACGATGTTTCTGAATTTTTTCCATTTTTTTGGTTAACTCTGCCGCGTGGAGCACGGGCAGAGGGGAGTCTGGCTGGGGTGGTGCAATGGAGCAGGTGTGTTGTGTGAAGCTCCCGCGAGTTGCCGCGCATTCGGGGTTTGGCAGCATGTAATTGCGCTCGACTTGCGATGATAGTTTCTGACATGGTGTCGCGGACGGGAAGCATTAGCTGGCGCACATCAAGAGCCCGTTTCGTCTGGTGACCGTGTCGAGAAGAAGGCACGCCAACATCCAGCTCCTGCAACAGCGACGGCCGACAATGAGTGACTGTCACCACCTCCTCGATCGACGGCTTCAAACCTTCAGTCAACCAACAAGGAAGACTGGAAGCACGTTAAGTTTTAGAACTGTATGGCAGACCTCAGCTTTTCAAACTTTTAAAATTGTTGCATCACAAAATTACAGCAACTGAGCATGAACCATTGTTGCTCATTGTCCCAATTGCATTGCCAAGCAGGGCCCCTTCCTTTTCCGAAATGAACCCGAGTGTCGTTGAAATTCAAACGCCAGCATCATTCGATTTCATTGATTTAATTTCAAAGTTCAGTTATTCATAGCTGGCTACAATATTTAGATTGCACAAGCACAAATTAAGAGTGCGAGTTTTGTTACCGTATTTTAGTTACCTGTGACTGCAGCTCAGCTTGGTACGTACTAAATTTTACTATTGTTAATTGTTCAGAATCATTTAAAACAAGTTCATAGTTAAATCTCTTATTTCTAAATTGCGTAGATTCAAGTAGCTTTTGAAATGTTTGTTGAGGTAGCCCAAGAATAACCGTATTTTACTGAATTTCGATGTGCTTCAGAAAGAAAGTGCACTATTAACTTCAGTCACTAAATTAACTTTCGATTTTCCGGTTTTATTAATTCTTTTGCTAAATTAAGTCAGAGTGTAGCGAAATTTATTACTTCTGACAAACTTTCAGTTTTCACACTACACGTGTCAACCTTTCAGTAGCCACGCTTCTAGTGCTAATTATATGTGTAATAACCTTTCTTTTTCAGTTACTATAATAATTGTCCTTAGGACTGGCGACCGTAATTTCCCCCAGATCTCAAATATCTAATTACCGCTAGTTAATTGTTATCGTAACGGCCGCACATTTACTTTCTTTATTAACTTTACCCCTTTTCAAAATTAATTTCCACCAGTTCTATTTGCGTTTTTCCTTTCATTTAGATGTAACCTTTTCCTCCCTCTTTACCGACAGATTAACTTCGGTGACGATTGCTTTTCCCAAATTTCCATTAGGTACACGCGGTTTAATTTTTCACTGTCATTAAGGTCGATAAGTGAGGGGGAGGTTACACGTGGCGACCTGGTGACAGGAGAATCTTCAGATTTGAGGTTGTTCTGGACACGAATTTTGGATTGTGCAAATCTCGTAACAAAGTACTGGTTATAAAATGGTCGATACGTCAGCGAGAATATTAGTGTGAGGAATACTAATTAGATTTGAGATTTGTCATTTAGATTGAAAATTTGTAAAATCAGTGAAGGCAACAATTACCAGAATTTGGTAGACTTGGATACGGAACAATCGGTCGAACAGTGGGAAACGCGCGCCGCGGTACCCATTGTTCAGGGGCAGGCGGCTAGCATGAAAGACGCGACCGCCGAAAGGGCAACAAAGAGCAGAAATGGAATTCCAAACTTTAGAAAATGTTTCGGAATCGGAAGTGAAAATCAAATGTGAATCCCTTGATGACGAATACGGGGGGACAATTAAAGAGGAACCCGCACGGAAGTAAAACTGGTAGTTTCCGGGAATTTAACTGATTTATTGAATGTTTTGATTAACGAAATCACGAGTCAGTCTGAAAAAATTGAACGGAAGCTAGACAATCAGAACAAAGCTATTAATGTTGTTAACAACAATGTTGGAGTTGTTTACACAAAAGTTGATAAAACCAAAGAAGATATTGTTGTGATTAATTCCGAAATCGGTAATCATAAACAGGAAATGATAGGCGTTGAGGCGGAAGTTGCGAGCATAAATACTCGTTTTTATTCCGAAATTAGCAGAATCGAGAAAAGTGTAGGAGAAGCAGTTTCTCCGATCATCGAGAATAAGGTGACGGAACAAATTCAATTAGTGAAAAAATAGAATCAAAAGAAGGTGGAAACTTTAAAGGCTTTAGTATTCGAAGTAGGGAAGTAGAAACGCTTGCGACAACCACTTGCCAAGTAATTACGAGAGTGTCGGAATTAGAAAAGAAACTTGACGAAAAACAGAGCTATGTGCCAATCTGTGCACATAGTTCGGAATTGTTGACGAAAGAGGAGCGGTTCGACCCCTTGAAAAAAGGCTGTATACACCCGACGGATTTCATTAAAAATTGTGAAAGAGTTTTACCCAGATCATGGATTAATGAGAGAAAAATTAATGCGGTTATTGATGTGTTGGCTGGTGATGCCAAGCGTTGGGGCTTAAACCTCAACATTAATAACCTGACTTTTGACGAGTTTAAAAATTTTTTTCTGGCTGAATACTGGTCAGAGCAAAAACAGCAAGGTGTCTGGCGCGAATTTGTCGTATCGAGGCCTTTCGATGCGAATTCGCGCGGTTCGATGAAAGAGTTTTGTGAGGGCTGGATCCGAAAGTTGGAATTTTTGCTTGATCGCCGCACGGAAACCGAAATAGTCTGGGAACTCTACAAGAAGCTTCCAGATGATACAAAACGCTACATAGGAAGCAATTACAGGACAATCAATGATTTCCTGGAAACAGTTGAGGACGAGGACAATTGGCGCAATAATCGCGATAGTAGTAGAGGCCGTGGTAACAACGGGTACCACAGCAACCACAACAGCGATAACCATGGGAATAATGCATACCGCAAGCATGGCAGCAATAACAATAATGGTTCGGACCGTAATAACAATCGGTACAATGCAAATAATAACAGGAATGACGGAAACCAGTATCATACTAGCGTGATACGGGCTTCGCAGAATAGTAATAACGCCAGAGGGTGTGATCAGCCGCCTCAGCAGCATCCGGGGAGCAGATCTGCTGGGACGAGACAGGGAAACCATTAGCCGCGCCGGTGAGGGGCCGACCGGGCGTGGAGAAATTTTGGAGGCCCAATAACAAGAGAAAACCCAGGTGTCGTCGTTATGAAAATTCCGTATGGAATAATCAACGGCGGGAGAGTGTGCCAGTGTTAAGAGAAAGGAGTGCGCCCACAAGTAGTAGATCAGCTGCATACACGGCAGTAGAAAGTACATTCACTGTCACTGAGAACAATTTAAGTAGTGTTCCGGAAATAGATTATAAAGTGGCAACTGTAACACCCACAGCAGAACTGAAGATTGAGTTTAAGAATGATTCGCAGTTGTTGAGAGAAGATCAGATGTCGGATAACACGTCCGTCATCGAGCGATGGGATGCAGAGGGGGATGAGGTCTGGTTAAGGCAGTTCGGTCGCTTATACGACGAACTAAGAAATTATAGGGGCCTGTACGGGAGAAGTGTTTATGGTGAGCTCAGGCAGGATTTGCCGCGTCTCGTCCCGCAGGAAGATAGTGTTTGTGAAGTGATAGAAAGTTCTGGCCCTAACTGGCAGACTTTACCAGAAACAGTTGATGTTAATGGGGAGCACGAGCAAGATTCGTCGTGTTTCGTCCCGCAGGAGTTAGATGTTGAAGTAGTAACGGAAAGTCCTGGCCCTAACCGGCAGACCTTACCGAAAGTTGTAGTGGTAGAAGTAGCCGACCCATCCGACACAAACCTCCAGATTAAACATTGCGAAAGTATTAAGGAGAAAGATTACGAAAATTTTAGTGATAGCCGGACACGATTGGTAGAAAAGCACATAGATTACAGCGTGTGTGAGGTTAGAGCTGCCATTATACGGTCAGACGGTAGCAGTGTGGGTTGCGCAGATCTAGAGGAAGTAATTGCAGATACTACTGGGCATATTCCTCCAGGTAGATTGGCAGATGAGATCAATCTGGCAAAAGAGGAATCAACGAAGGTGACAATTAGTGAAGTGATAGCAAAGCAACACTCACTAGTTGACGAGTTACAGGAAAAGGTTTCGGTATTGGAGGCGAAGCTACAGACTAAGCCTCAGGACAAACGTGTTGAAATTAAAACTGTATGTGAACAGAGGCTGAAAAAGCCGCCAGATAAGCCGGATTTAGGATCAAAGCCAGATGGTTTTTTCTGGAATGACCTGGATATAGACGAGGATTTATTGTGGGAAAAGAAAGAAACAGTCGAAGACAAGTGTAGGCAGATAGTAGTGTCTGTTAATATGCACGACCTACAACTAAACGTGTTGATTGACACCGGTGCAGAATTGAGTGCTATATCTGGGAAAATATTAGAGTTACTGAAACACAGACCTGGTATCGTAGTTATGCCAGTAACAGGAGTGAAAATTATCGGTGCTACTGGGAAGGCCAGTAAACCGGTCACATAACAGATTTTTGTCAACTTCGAGATATGTGGGGCACGATTTGAACAAGAGTTTTTCGTCGTGCCAGACTTAACTACGGAAGTAATTATCGGGTTCGATTGGCTATTGAAGTACTGTGCAGTGATTAATTGCAAAAGCAAAACTTTGACATGTACGTCACAAGATAAAGCAATAGTAGTTAGTTTTGACGAGGCAGGAAACGATGTGCATAGGCAATACCAGCCTATACACATTGTTAACTGGCCGGATGACATTGACGTAGGAATGATTTTGAATTGCCGTAACGTGACGAATCTCGGCATGACAAAAGTGTAGAAAGTGAATTGGAAGAGATAATCAAATTCCCTTCACGGATTGACATTAGTATTGGTGTGGAAAAAGATCGTTTGCGAGAAGTAATGAAGCTAAAAGCCGATGCTCGCATACGTCGTCATGACGCTAAAGCGCGTTTTGCTAAGTTTGCAATCGGAGACTTAATACCATTGTAGAATTGAAATTTTACCAACCTAGGATTGATTAATACCACAGAATGGGTAATTTGTACAGTATGTAAATATAGAGTGTAAGATTTAAACGATTTGCTGGATTTCAATGCTTTTGCCTGACCAAGAGGACATTAAAGAAGTTGTAATTAATAAGTAATTAATTTTTACTAAATGATTTAAGAGAAACTAATTATTAATCTACTGAAAAATCCAAGCTGCTAGTTTAAGTTTTCAGCTGAATCACAGTAGATTAAGGAATGGAAATATGATTTTGTAACAAGCTGTAAGATTTCATGAATATGTGTTTTACTAGTCATTGCCGATGTACTTAGACGATGTTTTAAGTATCAGGCATGTACATGTGTGATGATGGACAGTGTTGAGTTATCCACTGTGATAGTGTTAATGGACTCCTTGAGATTACTCGGGAGTGAGTTTTTCCGAAAGAATTCAGTGAAACGGACGTTCTGAAAATGCCGTTACACAGGCGAGTGAGATCAAGCGTGCCGCACAGGCGGGCGTAACAATATTGGCGAGGCGGGGCCGCTGTCGGCTCATGTGCCGCTGTTGGCATTCTTTGCTCTTGCGAGTACGGAGGGCGGAATTGTTTTTCTTCCCGGACAGCTGAAAGAATTCTGCTGTCAATATTTATGGTTTTTTCGATCTGCTGAATATTATGTTCTTGTTTAGCGTTAATTGGACTCTCATGATGAGAATATTAATTATGAAAAGGTTACATAAAAATGTGTATAATATGTAACTAATAATTAATTTGCGTATTTTGATCTACCTGTTTTTATAACCACGTACTAGATTAATTTTGTAAATAGTATTCCATTTCTTGATAGTGTTACGAATTTTGACGGTTTTGGAATAGCTAAACCATTTTCTATGTTTTCTATGAATTTTAATATGTCGTCAACCTGTTTTATTTTGTGCAAGATGACAGAGTGGAATAAGATTAGGAGTGTCTCCACTCAATTATTATGGTGTAAAAATTTATTTATGGTTAATTACACGAATGCTAAATTTTGTTGATGTTTTGAGCATATGTATTTCCGCTGTTTCTTTTTTGGGACATTTTCTGAGTCTGTTTGCGTTACACGAACATCCTCAGACAATGTGGGGCACGTGTAACGCCGGAAATGCATATCATCCTATTTCCATCTTTTGTACTATAATTTTTTTTCCTTGTTTTGTTACCTCAAGATATGACATTTCTGTCCCTTTATGTATTGTAATTGTTTTACTATTTGTATATATATATATATATATATATATATATATATATATATGCATTTATGTCGATGTATAATTGGTTTGTTTTGTAAATATTATTTGTATTTTACGCTGGGTCTGGCCTAGGGAAAACCATACTATCGAATGAATACATCGATAGGTCGTGTGGAGAACGAAAGTGTTTAGGATCTTTGGCAGGGTTAACTCTGCCGCATGGAGCACGGGCAGAGGGGAGTCTGGCTGGGGTGGTGCAATGGAGCAGGTGTGTTGTGTGAAGCTCCCGCGAGTTGCCGCGCATTCGGGGTTTGGCAGCATGTAATTGCGCTCGACTTGCGATGATAGTTTCTGACATGGTGTCGCGGACGGGAAGCATTAGCTGGCGCACATCAAGAGCCCGTTTCGTCTGGTGACCGTGTCGAGAAGAAGGCGCGCCAACATCCAGCTCCTGCAACAGCGACGGCCGACAATAAGTGACTGTCGCCTCCTCCTCGATCGACGGCTTCAAACCTTCAGTCAACCAACAAGGAAGACTGGAAGCACGTTAAGCTTTAGAACTGTATGGCAGACCTCAGCTTTTCAAACATTTAAAATTGTTGCATCACAAAATTACAGCAACTGAGCATGAACCATTGTTGCTCATTGTCCCAATTGCATTGCCAAGCAGGGCCCCTTCCTTTTCCGAAATGAACCCGAGTGTCGTTGAAATTCAAACACCAGCATCATTCGATTTCACTGCTTTAATTTCAAAGTTCAGTTAAGGTATTCATAGCTGGCTACAGTA
Source organism: Schistocerca nitens (assembly GCF_023898315.1). Taxonomy (NCBI): domain Eukaryota; kingdom Metazoa; phylum Arthropoda; class Insecta; order Orthoptera; family Acrididae; genus Schistocerca; species Schistocerca nitens. The sequence continues at coordinate 425,998,607 of NC_064615.1, read as the reverse complement.
TTTAGATTGCACAAGCAGAAAATTAAGAGTGCGACTTTTGTTACCGTATTTTAGTTACCTGTGACTGCAGCTCAGCTTGGTACGTACTAAATTTTACTATTGTTAATTGTTCAGAATCATTTAAAACAAGTCCAAAGTTAAATCTCTTATTTCTAAATTGCGTAGATTCAAGTAGCTTTTGAAATGATTGTTGAGTAGCCCAAGACTAACCGTATTTTACTGAATTTCGATGTGTTTCAGAAAGAAAGTCCACTATTAACTTCAGTCACTAAATTAACTTTCGATTTTCCGGTTTTATTAATTCTTTTGCTAAATTAAGTCAGAGTGTAGCGAAATTTATTACTTCTGACAAACTTTCAGTTTTCACACTACACGTGTCAACCTTTCAGTAGCCACGCTTCTAGTGCTAATTATATGTGTAATAACCTTTCTTTTTCAGTTACTATAATAATTGTCCTTAGGACTGGCGACCGTAATTTCCCCCAAATCTCAAATATCTAATTACCGCTAGTTAATTGTTAACGAAACGGCCGCACATTTACTTTCTTTATTAACTTTACCTCTTTTCAAAATTAATTTCCACCAGTTTCATTTGCGTTTTTCCTTCCATTTAGATGTAACCTTTTCCTCCCTCTTTACCGTCAGATTAACTTCGGTGACGATTGCTTTTCCCAAATTTCCATTAGGTACACGCGGCTCAAATATCTAATTACCACTAGTTAAATATCTAATTAGCGCTAGTTAATTGTTAACGTAACGGCCGCACATTTACTTTCTTTATTAACTTTACCCCTTTTCGAAATTAATTTCCACCAGTTTCATTTGCGTTTTTCCTTTCATTTAGATGTAACCTTTTCCTCCCTCTTTACTGTCAGATTAGCTTCGGTGACGATTGATTTTCCCAAATTTCCATTAGGTACACGCGGTTTAATATTTCACTGTCATTAAGGTCGATAAGTGAGGGGATGTTACAATTTGATGGGCGGTTAAAAGGAAATATACCCATTCACACCATATCCTGAGGTCTGTCTGTCTGCCAACAGAGTGCATCAGTAGTGGGCTTGAACTGCTTGAAGCAGGTATAGTTCGCTTATGTAAACAAATCAGCTAGTTGGCCTAGCACATGTCTTGCTTATTTATGACGTAGTTAACGCTCAATCACAGTAATTTTAGTAACAGTTAACAGTCAGTAACTGTCAAGATAATTATTATAATTTATGGGCAATGCAGTAGCTGAGTGGGGAATTGGGATTACATTTGCACAGGTGATAGTTACTCATCAAATGCTTTTAGTGTAAAGTGATGTCATTTAATGTTGCTAATTTATAATCCAAAGAAACGGCGTCTCTCCCACTGTCATAGTGTTCATCCCCCCACCACTATTCTCACTATCCCACTCTTCTCGTATTGACCATACCCCCCACCATCACCTGTTACATCTCTTTAAGTCACCCCAGAATCTTGGGTCTGCATTATTACTCTGTACTTCACTCACATAACAAGAGTAGTAGCATCATTAAATTGTGATAATATTGCAGATTTCCAGTACAGCATAGCACAAAGTGCCCCAGTTGTTGTTGTTAAGGGGATACACTTAAGTACGGGAATTCTTAAGATGAGAGACATAAATATAGGTTTTCGATACAGTTTTATAGATATTCAAGAAATATGAGTAAAATTCGTTTCCTAAATAGTTAGTAACTGTAAGAAGCAACATTATATACAGTTTTAGGGAATTAGATTCAGTGACTGTTCTGTCCCTTTTTGGTGGAATATTTTATACATTATGAATGAGACACACACGAGTGGTGTAATATTGTACACTAACTGGTTTTTGGCTGTTACATGATAATCAGAAACACATATAGGTAGATAATACAGTGAAATTTTGTTCCGTCACAGATTTTAAACTAGTATGTGTACAGATAATTACCATTTCCAGAGATGATAAATGTTAATGTCAGAATTATGACTAATACAAGTATTTCAGTGTAAATACGATATATCATTTAACTAAAATAAAATATGTGAAACATTAAATGATGAACTATAAACAAATACAACAATTACACATAGAAGAAGTTGCTTTCTTAGTAGAAAGAGAATTTCGAGACAGTTAATGTTAGTTCTATAAATAATTCTATTGGTGTAACTGAACTTAGTTAACGTAGACATACAGTTTTTTTCAGTAAATGTAAAATTTTCCCATGAGTGAGAAGTGTGAGCTCTGTCATAGGTTTAAGAGTAGTGGGTTACGGCATGGGATTAGTTCAAAGTATTTTCATTGGGGAGAATGCTGTGGGGAAGCCTGTGGGCATTCTAGTGAGATCTTCTCCTGGGAATGCAGAATCTGTAGTAGAAATTAGTTGATAGAGGAGGAGGAGCATAAGATCTGTGCCCTTCAGGTGCAGCTACAACACGCAAAGGAGGAACTAGAAAGGTTGAGGAGGGTGAAGGGTGTTGGGGAATGGGAACTGGCAGTTGGCAAGAAGGCAGCTAGGAGGTGGAGGAGATAGTGAGATAGTTAAACTTTGCCTATATACAGTAGATTTGACTAACTGTCAGATTGAGTGGAGAGGAACCTTTTATAGCTGCAGGTGTAGGGAACATGCAGCAGTCTTCAGCAATTAGGACGCCTAGGTCAGTTGCAAAGTGTAACACAAAGAGGAAGGTTCTGTTGTTAGTTATTTCACACGGTGACGTGTGGCCTGCAGTGGCAGAAAGTGTTGCGGAGTGAGTACCAGGTCACCTTCATTGTGAAGCCTAGTGCAGGTTTGGTTCAAGTGACTGACAGCATAGGGAAGTTATGTAGGAATTTTTTGGAGGATTAGGTAGTAATAGTGGGTGGAGCCGGGAACAGTCTTGATAGGGACAGGGAATATAATGTAGGTGGTGACCTGGTAAAGATAGCTACAGAAACTGGTGGCACTAATATGCATACCGTGCGACTGTTTCAGCGTCATGATCGGCCTCATCTTACTGTGGCTGTTATGAGCATTAACATGGGGCTGGAGAAGGCACTGATGGCAGAGGGCATGAGTCACATTTCGGTGGTGCCAGTTAAGTCTGTCAGTAGATCAGGTTTCACTAGGCATGGCCTGCACCTCAATAGGCATGGAAAGGGGAGGCTGGCATAGCTTATAGGTCACAATGTGGTGGGATCAGTAATGGAAAGATCCTGTAGTAGTTGGTGTTAGAGCTGCACCATTTTAGTTTGAAGTCAATTGATAGGTATATCTGTTTAAAGGAGGCCCACCTAAGTGCTCACCTTCAGAGGACATCATATTTCGAAGTAGCATACTTCATCAAAATATAAAAGGTATTAGACACAAAGTTAGTGAACTGCTCATAATTGTTGACTCTGAAATTATCGGTACATCTTTGCACCATTTAAATAATTTGACAATTCAGAGGCTTCCTTTACCAGGATACAGATTAGCTAACTGTTTTTCTAAGAGTTCCTTGTGGGGCGAGGGAGTGGCTATGTATATAAAAAAGTATTCCATTTGAGCACATAGACGTATCACAGCACTGCACTTAACAGATATTTGAATGTTGTGCACGGGCAGTTGAATGTAGAGAGACTAAAGTCTTAACTATCGTTCTTTATAGATCCCCTAACTCTGACTTCAGACCATTCTGCTCAAGCTAGAGATTTAAGTGTCAGGAAGTCGTTTCTGGAAGTATTTGTATGGAGTGTAGCCATGTATGGAAGGGAAACATGGACGATAAATACTTTGCACAAGAAGAGAATAGAAGCTTTTGAAATGTGGTGCTATGGAAGAATGCTGAAGATTATATGGGTACATCACACCACTAATTAGGAGGTATTGAATAGAATTGGGGAGAAGAGGAGTTTGTGGCACAACTTGACAAGAAGAAGGGACTGGTTGGTAGGATATGTTCTGAGGCATCAAGGGATCATAATATTAGCATTGGAGGGCAGCGTGGAGGGCTAAAATCGTAGAGGAAGAGCAAGAGATGAATACACAAAGCATCATTAACTTGCTGTCTCACTTCCATGTCCAATATATAGTACTTAGCTTATGGTACAATACCGAAATTCTTATGTACGTTAATTTCAGATATGTATTCACGTGATGACAAATGTTGCACCATCATTTCATTTATCCTTTGTTTCACGTATTTTAGGCGACATCTACTGCCAATTTACAAGTAGTAGTGTTCGATTTTAGTGTTACATACGAATATATCGGAACGATATTCTTCTGGATATACTGACTATTGAACCAAATATTTTGATCAAGTTTTTTTTTTATTAAACTCTTGTGAATTAGGGATGAACGTGCTGTGTAATCGTGATGTTAAGCAAATGAGTGAAGCAGCTGTGCTATACAAAGGAAAAAATATTTTGAAACAGACAGAGACATGATAGTAATTGAAACAAAGGAAATGGTGCATGTAATTATGAAGGGTAATTTACAACATAGCTTGTATGGGATTGAGAGAAGTATCTGCAGTTAGAACTGACTAGAAGGGGAACTGTATCTGGTCATTCAGTACTCAGCTTGGGTTGGTAGATACGTGTTTATTAATTCCCATTAATTCAGAATAATTAATCTTCCTTTCTATATGGATGTGATAATACTTCATCTCGCACCTTGTAACTATGGTCTTTTATAAGGAGGTGGTCTGTAAAATTAGAAGCTCTTTTTCTAAGTTATGAACGTCTTTAGTGTTCCTTCAACCAGGTATATATTACCTTGCCACACTGACTTATATGGAATTTGCCACAATTATATGTAATTTTATATTTTTCACTCTTTTCGAAAGCTGGAGTGTTGTCTTTACCGTTGGGTAGAAAGTGGCCCACAGCTTTCTAGCTACATCCATTAAAGGTTTCCTTAAGTATGGAATTATGCTCCATTTATTGCCTTCTTCAGATGGTGGTTCAAGGAGGGGGTAAAGCAGTGAGTACACATGTTGTTTCTGTTTTTTGTGCATTGTAGATTCCACTAAGGTTGTATGATAGCTATTGCTTGATGGTATTTGTCTGATTGCATTTAATTCCATTTGGTTATTGTCTTCAGTCATGGGGCAGACATATGGCGATGTACCACAGAATGAAGGGCAATATGTTTATAGGTCACTGTTTGTTGAGAATTGGCCAGTTTTAATATATCTGTGATGGTGGGTTTCTTATGAACTTTGAAAGTATGAGTATAGTCACTAGTGTCTGTGGTTAGATTTAGTAGTGTGTACAGTTACTACCAAACTCCAGTGTGAATAATACACTGTTTTGTTTAGAATTTAGTTGCTTGAGGAATTTTCGAAGGCATCTGATAGTATCTTTCCATAAGTACAACACATCACTAACATGCTTAAGGCAGTACCCATCCTTGGATGAGAGAGGATTATTTAAAAAAAACTGTGTTTCTGAATTATTCATTAAGATTTCAGCAAGAACTGAACTGAGGGGGGGATCGCATGTCTATAAAATCCAACTGTTTGTATATCCTGTTGTAACAAGATATACAAACATTTGTAAAGAATACGGTGTTAGAGAAGTTTCTGTAGTTTACCTTATGTCATCGGTGACATCTGGGTTAACTCCTGATTTATCTAGTAAGTCCATGAGAATGTTCAGGTGCTTCTGAGCAGATATATTAGTGAATAATTTGTTAACATCAAAAGAAACCATCTTGGTACTAGGGGGGATTTGTATATCTCTTAACTTGTTCACCAAGTCAACTGAATTAAGGATACCATGATGAGGTTCGAATTTGGTTTTGATCTTGATCAGGACATTTAACCAATAATCGGAAATGTCAAACATTGCGTCTTCTGCCCCAACAGCTAAATAACAACAACTACTAAACAATTTCAGGAAGTAAATGATTGACAACAACGTTATCCCAATCTGGACGGTCAAAGGAAATTTGTTTAAGAATAAATGTGACTATGTTAACAAAGCGGATTGGTTTTCTAAATGCAGCCAACTTCCAACAGATACAGGATGACACTATACAGTCCTATAAAGATAAAATCAGAAGTGCTATCAAACTGTGTAATGGATGATACCAGTCACTGATGCTTGTTCACTCATCAATGTGAATTCTGCAGCTTCCTGACCATATAGCCTTCCTAAACTCAAGAAAGATAATAGCCAACCTGTTTTGTGCTATCTTCATTCTCAGTCCCACATTACAAATTAGCAACAGACTTACATGCCTCGATCATTGTGAAAACCAGGTTGAGACCTAGTCCTGGTATCCTTACTTCATTGGACTTACTGAATAAGTTAAAAGACATATAAATTGCCCCTAGAGCCCAGCTGGTTTCCTTTGATTTTAGCAACTTATTCACTAATATAACTGCTTAGGAGTGCCTAAAACTTCTCATAGACTTACCGGGTAAATGAGGACTTAACCTGGTTGTCACAGGTGACATTAGGTTACCTACAGAAACTTGTCTAATCCAAAATATCTTCTGTTCCTAGGACAGGCTATACAAACTGTTGAATGGTCTACAGATGGGATCACCCCTCAGTCCAGTATTTGCTGAAACCTTCATGGACAATTTTGAAATAGAGTTCCTGGAAAATAATTCAATCTCTTCCAAAGTTACATATGGGTTTAGATCTGTAGATCATGTATTTATGGATAGGTACTAACAGACAATTTCAAAAATTCATCAAGCAACTAAATTTTAAAAACAACCGTGTAAAATTCACAGTAGAGTTTAAGAGTGACTGCATGATTATTTATAGTGACCATATTCGACTTTCAAAATTTAAAGAAAGAGTTCCACACAGATATAATGATACTGGCCTAGTGATCCATTCATATTCTGCCTTTTATTCTACGATAAATCGCCTAATATCCTTCCCAAATAGTGAAGACCATACCCAAGTGGAATTAAATACGATCAAACAAATTGCATCAAACAAGAGCTATCATCTTACCTTAGTGGAGTCCACAATTCACAAAAATAGGAACAACAATTCTCCTGTCTTCTTTATCCTGTTCTTAACCCACCACCCCAAGAAGACAATAAATGGTGCACTATTTCATACTTAGGAAAAGTGTCACTGGATGTAGCCAGAAAGATTAAATCCAGGAACGTAAAAACGTTGTTATATGTTGACAACTCTGGTGGCATCATTTTGCCCAATGGTAGGGACAGCATTCCTGCTTTGTATAAGAGTGGAACACATAAAATTACTTGTATGTGTGGCAAATTCTATACAGGTTAGTCTGTCAGGGCGATATGTTTCCACTTGAAGGAACACCACAGAAATTGGAAACTCAGAAAAGGAGACCATACTTTTGCAGACCACCTACTTAAAGAAGGCCATAGTCACAAGGTGAAAGACAAAGTATTACATCACATTCATGAAAGAACGAAGGTGAATAGTCTTGAAATAGTGGAAATTAATAAACACACGTCCATCAACCCAAGCTTAGTACTGAATGACCAGACAGTTCGCCTGCTTGGCAGTTCTAACTGTAGATACCACTCATAACCCCACCCAGGCCATGTTATAAAATACTCCTCTTTGGAGATGTTCCTTTTATTTTATTTTGGTTCCTGTAATTTCTCTCACTCTATTACAAATATTTTACTTTGTTTAATGACAGTTGTTTCACTCACCTTCTTAATATCACTATTATCGCTTATATGTTTGTAACTTATTACCTATTAAAGACCAAATAGTTTTGTTCAGTCACACCTTCGGAATTTATCACCAAAGTTTGTCGATGAAATATATTTTTCTGTGAGCAACTGTTGTAATTTGTCTATTGTTCATTATTTAATGTACCATATACTTTATTTTATTTACTTAATGGAAAGTCGTATGTGATAATCGTTGAAATTTGACATTTTCTGTTCTCTACTCCATAATTTATTTCCTTAAGGGGATGTCGTATGTGATTTTCATTGAAATTTGTCATTTTCTGTTTTCTTCTCCATAATGTACTTTGGACTTTCCTTAAGATTTTGGTATATAATGCATTAAAATCAGACAATTGTGACCTAGAAATAATATTTTGAATGTTCATGTGTGACTGACAAATTTCGCAGCTACGCATACACTGCCACATTTGAGCAGGCATATCTTGGGAACTACACAGTCTAGAAGTCTGAATTGCTTGGTTTTGTGACTACTGCTACGTCTCAGAAGTTGGCATTACGAATAAACAAATCAGTGCTTTGTTTCTGATACTAGTTTTCGTTGAAAGTAGAATGGTATCGGCAATGTTTTAGTAAGATAACCCCTATTGCTTTTTATACGTAAATAAAATGACTAAGCATAAAAGAAACACAAATTTGAATGTAACAGGTATGAGAGACCTGCATTGGTAGCAGTGAGGGAAACCACGATAATGTTTCTAAAGTGTCCACCCCCCCCCCCACTCCCACCTAGTGCATCAAAAAGGAAAGTAACTTTAGAAACGGGTGACAATGGTAACAGTAATGATATTAAGGCAATCAAACCAATTTCCAAAAATCTGGAAAATCCTGAGCTACTGAAGAAGTGTTTCAACGAAAAGACCCAGAATGTGAATGAGTCCTTCAATAACGTTGTGTGGTGCTGTATGCCTGAAAATGTATTTGTTGGCCTTGTGAATCTAAAGTTAGCAATGTCTGATGCTGTAATAAATCTTAATGGTGGGAACTACGAAAGACTTAAGGTTCTGGAGAAGTTAGGGGTAAGATTTGGACAGAACACAGCTAAAGGGCTGCGGGAACTGGATGAACTTCGTCTATGTGAAACAGAGGTAACTGCTCAGCAAATGACAAAAGAAGCAAGAAAGAAAAGGAGGAGGCAAGCACTGGGCTGTTTTGACATTGAAGAAGACACAGACTATGGGAAAGGGCAATTGTAGTGCATAAAAGATGCGGAAATGTAAGTCTGTATAAGAATTTGTAATATAAAATGTTTTAAGCCTCAGTATCACTGAACTAAATTTTTTTCAATAAATGATACATTTTCTAAAAAAACTACAGATGGTAGAGAGTTGAAATTTTCGCAACATGCCAAGTGTGAGATTCAACACTTGTGGAACTAGAATAATTAAAATATCCTGAGTTGTTTTGTTTTCATGTTCATTTATTTACAAAATTGTGTAAAAAATTGAGTGTTTGAAAAAAAAAAGATAACATGACCCACAATACAATTTTAATAATAATTATACTTCAGTGCATCTTGAAAGGTGCATTCAATAATTATGGAAAATTGTAAGTTGGTGTCTTAAAAAGTTTCCAAGATAATGGGTCAGAAAAATCGATAATTTAACATTGGCGGCATAGGACATACTATGTCCCTTTAATTTTCATCATATGTCCATCGAAATAATTTCTCTTGTTTTATTCCCATTTTTAACACTAACAGTTTTCATCCCTGGAAATGTAGATGGTGTGTACATCCACAAGTTTAACATCTTTGGTCAAAAAAATTTCACTTCACCACATACTTATCTTTGTACCTGATGATGGCACAACAGCCGAAAACTAGTTCGTGTAACTAATAATAAATTACGTAAAATATTTACACCTGTGTTGTAATTATTTCTTTCTTAATGTATAAAATATTCTGCCAAATGCCAATGGAGCATCCAATAAACGTTCATTTAAATGTGCCAACGCCGAAATACGAGTGTGTATGACTAAAGTCAAAGAATGCTGCTTCTAATAAAGGCAGCAGGCGTCGCACAAAAAAATGCGACTCAAAGGAGAAAGGAAATGGTCTTAGCATCCATGATCACGTAGGTACACACTTGAAATTAACGCACTTACTAATTTCGGCCCTTTTGTACTTAACTGAGATCGACATATTGGACAGCGAAGTGAGACACGAACTTAATGACGTCATGTGTACCATATTCGAAGAAATGAAGACTAAAATTGATAAACTCTTTAATGGTAAACAACCTCCAAAACCAATTCAGAAGCAAGTTTCCAGATGGTGTAGCTAACTTTTGGGCATTACAAAGGAACAACGAAGAGCTCACTGTATGGGGAAGAGGCTTCAAATATGCTCCACCACAAAAAGTCCGAAAAGAGACTGAAAATATTAAAAATAGGCATCGAATGGGAATTAGGTGAGAACATCTGCACTAAACATCTCGTAGATCCTTAGCTGGAAATACCTAATCTCGTTTGTAGTGTCGAACCAGTTAAGAAATCACAAGTATTAGACAATTTCAGGAAGAAAATGATTAACAACAATGTTATACCTGTCTGATGAGACAAAGGAAATGCGGTGGTATAAATGAACGAAGTGACTATGTTTACAAAATGGAAGATATGTTAATGGCATCAACTTCCAGTAAGTACAGAAAGGCCCCCCACAGTGCTACAATGATAAAATTAGAAGTGTTTCAAATTGTCCATTAACCTACCGACATATTCTACAGGCCCCAGACTTTATGGGCTTCCTAAACACCATAATGATAATAAATATCCCAATTCGTCCTGTGGTGTCTTCAGTGTGAGATTCATATTATAAATTAGCCAGGGAGTTAAGTGACCTGATCAAGGTGAAAACCGAGTTGAAACCTAATCATGGCGTCCTAAATACAGTTGGCTTAGTAAAGGAGTTAAGAGACATAGAAATCCTCCCTAGTGCCAAGCTGTCGCTTTTGAAATTAGCAAATTATTCACTAGCATACCTATTTAGTGGTTCCTGAACATTCCCAGAGACTTACTATATAAATCAGGAGTTAACCCAATTGTCACAGACGACATAACGTTAGCTATAGGAATCTGTCTAATACCAAATTATTTCCGTTTCTTGGTATACAAACAGTTGGATGGTCTAGCTATGCAATGCCCCCTCAGGGCAGTCCTTGCTAGAATCTTCATGGACAATTTTTAATCACAGTTTTTCAAAAATAATCCACTGTCTCCCATGACTGGATACTGGCTTAGGTATGTTAACGATATGTTGTGTTTATGGGTGGGTTCTACCAGGCAACTACAAAAATTCCTAAACAACTGAATTCTAAAAACAGCACTAAAATTAACAATGGAGTTTGGAGGTAACTGCACAAATTCTTTAGAGTTAACCGTAGACGTCATTGACTGTATTCATACTTTCGAAATTTATAAGAAATCTACCATCACAGATATTCTAAAACTGACCAAATCTCATCACTCAGTGACCTATAATCATGTTACCTTTCATTCTGCGATACATCGCCTTTTATATAACCCATGACTGAAGTCAATATGGAAATTGATTTAAATGCAATGAAACAAATAGCATCAAAACAAAGGTTATCTTCCTACCTTTGTTTAATCCATAATGCACAAAAATCAGAAACCACAACTGCACTCCCTTCTTTACCCTCGCCTTGACGCACCACGTCCAGAATGCAATAAATTGTGCACAACTACATACTAAGGAAAAGTCTCACTGAATGTAGTCTGAAAGCTTAAATCCAGGAGTATAAAAACACCATTCTATGTTCACAACACTGTTGGCCACTTTTTGCCCAACGATAAAGGCAATACTACAACTTTTGAAAATACTGGGATACATGAAATTACTTGTAAATGTGATAGATTCCATATAGTTAGACTGGCAATTCAATATGTACCTGCTTGAAGGAACGCCACAGAAGTTGCGAACTTAGAAGAAGAGACTTCATTTGCAAGTCACCTGCTTAAAGAAGGCCATAGTTAAAACGTGAAAGATGAAGTATTACATCACATTCATAAAGAAAGGATAGTGAACTATTTTGAAGTAGTGGAAATTAATAACAAGTGCCCATCAACGCATGCCTAGTACTGAATGACAAGACATGGTCCACTTACTCGCCACATCTGACTGCAAGTACTACACATAATCCTATACAGGTCATGTTGTAAATTATCCCTCTTACTCGCATGTCCCATTACCTTTATTCTGGTTGCTGTAATTTCTCTAGTTATGTTAAAAAATAATTTACTTTGTATAGGCACAGCTGTATCACTCGCCTGCTTAACATCGTAAATATCTGTTCGTAATTTAGTACCCATTAAAGACAAGATTGTTTTGCTCAGCCGCATCTTTGGAGTATGTCAGCAAAATTTGCTGGTTAGTTATTTTCTTCTATGTGCAACTGTTGTAATATGTCTACATCTGGTTAATTAATGTGTCACAGATTTTATTTCAATTACAAAGTTTGACATGGCATTTCCATTGAAAAAATTCCTGTCGTTTAATTCGTAATTCTAACATTAACAATTTACGATTCTGGAAATGGAGATACTGTGTACACTCACAAGTTTAAAGTCTATGATCTCCCATAATTTCACTGCACAACATACCTATCTTTGTGCCTGAGGATGGCGTCGCAGCCGAAATCCGGTTAGTGAAACAAATAATAAGTATTGTAGAATATTACACCAAAGTTGTATGTGTTTCATTCATAATGTTTTAGCGATTCGTTAAAATTTTATCGTTTTTCTATCAGTATTTCGCAGATTCATATTTTTTCCTGGATGCGGACTGAAAACAATTAACGCCACAGACGATACCTTACGAATATACTACCATACGACACTATTAGCGTTTTTTAAACCATTTGTTGAAATTTTATCGTTTTTTCTGAGTAGTCTGCCAACAGTCACCTTTTCAGGAAGACACACCACAAGAACAAATATGCAGCAGGCCTACATTTCATTTAAAACGAACTTACCCTTCATACTTTTCGTGTGTGCTTTATTATTTCTCCTAACCATATATGATTATACTGGATGTGTAAAAAATGACGGCTGGAAAGCCTTTACAAATAAAGTGAAATGATCCACTAGCGAATCGCGCTCTATGCCGGCAGACCGTATGTAACTGTCACTCCCAGCACATCACATTTCAGTACTCCAGGAATAGTATGTGCATAATTACAACGTCTACATTTGAAGAATTACCACGTAGTGCAGCACTCCCTTAACAACACATAAAACGGTAAATATACGAATTCCGTACATGATCCTTATCGCGCAAAAGGAACACACTGTGTCTTCAGTCACCACACCTCTCAGCCCACGGGAGTAATGTGATGCTGCGTCGGTCAAGGGCTAGCTACAGCAGCCCCGTATGAACAGTTCCCTCCCCCATCCCTCTGCACACAGGAGGCGTAAAGACAGAGAGTCACTGTGCGACCAAATTGGACTGTGGAACACCCCACTGACAGCTTGCGAACCTCTGCTCTGTCCCCTCATACTCATGACGGCGTGCTTCTGTCCACCTCTGTAAAGCGTTTATGACATAGTACCATGTGTATCGTGATTAAAAATTTGCTTTGACCACTTTATTTCTTCTACGCATTCGAGCAGAACATATGCGCGAAATCGTATCCCTCGTGAAGTCTTGTATACGTTTCTACAGGTATGTGACTTCACTTGTTTTCCTGAACTTCACGTTCAATTACGGTGTGACGTTTCTGGTATTTTTTTCCATCACTCCGCCAGAATGAAGGTTGATTGATGTATCATACATAAACTGACGCTCCCAATCTGGCAGATGGCTCTCCCATCGTTCTAAGTCTCACTACTGTAGCGATGAGATGTACACTTTTGCACTCCTAGGAATAGTTACGCGTATTATGTTTCTCGAAAATCGATAAAATAGCAGCGAAAAGCCATGTATGTATAAAAACGTCCCCTTAGAAAAATTATTGAATTACTGTGCTGGTAAACCCCTTACGTTATTTGATTTTCAAACAGCTGAGCAGGACTGAACGTACTCAGATATTTCGCTCTGTACTTATTCTGATCAACACTAAACTGACACACAATATTTTTAGCGCAACGCAATCTGACTTTTAAAAATCCCCACAAATGAATGGCCCTGACTAACGATAACCTATACCTTTCATCGATCACTTACCTCACAAAAATCTTCGTTACTCGCACTACTGCAATACAGCGAGCGCCACTACTGCCAACGAAATAACAGATTCTAGCCCCCCCATGAACCATGGACCTTGCCGTTGGTGGAGAGGCTTGCGTGCCTCAACGATACAGATAGCCGTACCGTAGGTGCAACCACAACAGAGGGGTATCTATTGAGAGGCCAGACAAACGTGTGGTTCCTGAAGAGGGGCAGCAACCTTTTCAGTAGTTGCAGGGGCAACAGTCTGGATGATTAACTGACCTGGCTTTGTAACACTAACCAAAACGATCTTGCTGTGCTGGTACTGCGAACGGCTGAAAGCAAGGGGAATCTACAGCCGTAATTTTTCCCAAGGGCATGCAGCTTTACTGTATGATTAAATGATGATGGCGTCCTCTTGGGTAAAATATTACGGAGATAACATAGTCCCCCATTCGGATCTCCAGGCGGGGACTAGCCAGGAGGAAGTCATTATCAGGAGAAAGAAAACCGGCGTTCTTCGGATCGGAACGTGGAATGTCACATCCCTTAATCGGGCAGGTAGGTTAGAAAATTTAAAAAGGGAAAAGGATAGGTTAAGGTAAGATATAGTGGGAATTAGGGACTTCGGTGGCAGGAGGAACAAGACTTTGAGTCAGGTGAATACAGGGTTATAAATACAAAATCAAATAGGGATAATGCAGTAGTACGTTTAATAATGAATAAAATAAATAGGAGTGCGGGTAAGCTACTACAAACAGCATAGTGAACGCATTGTTGTGGCCAAGATGGACACGAAGCTCACGCCTAGTACAGTAGTACAAGTTCATGTGCCAACTAGCTCTGCAGATGACGAAGAATTTGAAGAAATGTATGATGAAATAAAACAAATTATTCAGGTAGTGAAGGGAGACGAAAATTTAATAGTCATGGGTGACTGGAATTCGACAGTAGGAAAAGGAAGTGAAGGAAATGAAGTAGGTGAATATGGATTGGGGATAAGAAATGCAAGAGGAGGCCACCTGGTAGAATTTTGCGCAGAGCATAACTTAATCATAGCTAACACTCGGTTTAAGAATCATGAAAGAAGGTTGTATACATGAAAGAATCCTGGAGATACTAGAAGGGATCAGATAGATTATATAATGGTAAGACAGACATTTAGGAACCAGGTATTAAATTGTAAGACATTTCCATGGCAGATGTGGACTCTGACCACAATCTATTGGTTATGAGCTGTAGATTAAAACTGAAGAGACTGCAAAAAGGTGGGAATTTAAAGAGATAGGGCCTGGATAAATTGAAGGAGCAAGAGGTTGTACAGAGTTTCAGGGAGAGCATAAGGGAACAATTGTCACAAATGCGGGAATGAAATACAGTGGAAGAAGAATGGGTAGCTCTGAGGGATGAAGTAGTGAAGGCAGCAGAGGATCAAGTAGGTAAAAAGACGAGGGATAGTAGAAACCCATGGGTAACAGAAGAAATATTGAATTTAATTGACAAAAAGAAAAAAATATAAAAAAAGTGGTAAATGAAGAAGGCAAAAAGGAATACAAACGTCTCAAAAATGAGATCGACTTTTAGTGCAAAATGTTAAAAGCAGGGATGGCTAGAGGAGAAATGTAAGGATGTAGAGTCTTATCTCACTGGGGGTAAGATAGATACTGCCTACAGGAAAATTGAAGAGACCTTTGGAGAAAAGAGAACCACTCAGATCTATACAACGGCGACGCACTTGAGGACAATATTCTGGAAATGGAAGAGAATGTAGATGAAGACGAAATGGGAGATACAATACTGCGTGAAGAGTTTGACAGAGCACTGAAAGACCTGAGTCGAAACAAGGCCTCGGGAGTAGACAACATTCCATTAGAACTACTGACAGCCTTGGGAGAGCCCGTCCTCACAAAACTCTACCATCTGGTGAGCAAGATGTATGAGACAGGCGAAATTCCGTCAGACTTCAAGAAGAATGTAATAAATCCAATCCCCAACAAAGCAGGTGTTGACATATGTGAAAATTACCGAACTATCAGTTTAATAAGCCACAGATGCAAAATACTAACGCCAATTCTTTACAGATGAATGAAAAAACTAGTAGAAGCCATCCTTGGGGAAGATCAGTTTGGATTCTGTAGAAATATTGGAACACGTGAGGCAATACTGACCTTACGACTTATCGTAGAAGAAAGATTAAGGAAAGGCAAACCTATGTTTCTACCATTTGTAGACTTAGAGAAAGCTTTTGACAATGTTGACTGGAATACTCTCTTTCAATTGCTAAAGGTGGAAGGGATAAAATACAGGTAGCTAAAGGCTTTTTACAATTTGTACAGAATCCAGATGGCAGTTATAAGAGTCGAGGGACATGAAAGGGAAGCAGTGATTGGGAAAGGAGTGAGACAGTGTTGTAGCCTCTCCCCAATGTTATTCAATCTGTATATTGAGCAAGCAGTAAAGGAAACAAAAGAAAAATTCGGAGTAGGTATTAAAATCCATGGAGAAGAATAAAAACTTTGAGGTTCGCCAATGACATTGTAATTCTGTCAGAGACAGCAAAGGACTTGAAGGACTTGAAAGAGCAGTTGAATGGAATGGACAGTGTCTTGAAAGGAGGATATAAAATGAACATCAACAAAAGCAAACCGTGGGTAATGGAATGTAGTCGAATTAAGTCCGGTGATGCTGAAGGAATTAGATGAGGAAATGAGACACTTAAAGTAGTAAAGGAGTTTAGCTATTTGGGGAGTAAAATAACTGATGATGGTCGAAGTAGATAGGATATAAAATGTAGAATTGCAATGGCAAGAAAACTTTCCTGAAGAAGAGACATTTGTTAACATCGAGTATAGATTTAAGTGTCAGGAAGTCGTTTCTGGAAGTATTTGTATGGAGTGTAGCCACGTATGGAAGTGAAACATGGACGATAAATAGTTTGCACAAGAAGAGAATAGAAGATTTCGAAATGTGGTGCTACCGAAGAATGCTGAAGATAAGGTGGGTAGATCACGTAACTAATGAGGAGGTATTGAATAGAATTGGGGAGAAGAGAAGTTTGTGGCACAACTTGACTAGAAGAAGGGATCGATTGGTAGGACATGATCTGAGGCATCTAGGGATCACAAATTTAGCATTGGAGGGCAGTGTGGAGGGTAAAAATCATAGAGGGAGACCAAGAGAGGAGTACACTAATCAGATTCAGAAGGACGTAGGTTGCAGTAAGTACTGGGAGATGAAGAAGCTTGCACAGGATTGAGTAGCATGGGGAGTTGCATCAAACCAGTCTCAGGACTGAAGACCACAACAACAACAACTACTACTACTACTGATGGGACTAACTACTGATAGGCATAGTTAGCAAATGAGAGATTTTGATAAAGAGCCAACAATGTATTTACCTTAGTGTTCAAATGTCATTATATATATATATATATATATATATATATATATATATATATATATATGTGTGTGTGTGTGTGTGTGTGTGTGTGTAGGACCGGATGTCATGAACTGATATATATATATATATATATATATATATATATATATATATATATATATATATCAGTTCATGACATCCGGTCTTACAAATTTACTGTCTCTGATGGACACACGTCCAGAACATACGCTCTCAAAATTCTGACATCTCTCTCCCCACATCCACCACTGCTGGCCACTCACCTCCAACCGTGCAACGCTACGTGCTGTTCACAGCCAACTGCCCAACACTACAATAGCAAATTCCAATAATGGAAACCAGCCACAGACTGCACACAGCACAGTCAGTGATTTTCATACAGAGTGCTACGTGGCGTTACCAATAAAAAACCTAAACAGCCTACTGACATAGCACCCATGCTACCCACAAAAAATTTTACAAATTGTTTTGGGCAGTGGCTAATGCGGTTTTGAAAAAATTTTTCATAATTAAGATAACAAAGATATCAAATGCACACACTTATTGATACACTGTTGGTCAAAAGCAAAGAATTTGTCACAGTCCATAAAGACAGTCCTGATATTTCATCACAGTAAAATTGCAGTGTTTTTCTCTAAGTCTGAGGAGTAAAAGAAAATTCACACGGAAGTAGTCGATTTCCATGCAGTCTTGAAGAAGTAGTGTTGTCCTTCCAAAAGAAAGACAGTGCTGACTCATGACATGCAGACAGGTAAAGATCCACAACAGAGCAAACCCACAGCAGAGTCAGTCGAAGTTTTGAAGAATATTTGTAGGTAGGTCATCACAGAGTAGACCCACTGTAGTCCTGGTAGAGATTATGGTATTGGTGGGCCACCAGAGGTGCAGACCCACTGCAGTCCTTTTAGAGATGGCCAGCAGCCATCTGTTGCGACTGTGCAGGTGCACAATCACCATTGAAGACTCTTGCAGAGAATATTGCAAGTCCATAAACCACCAGTTGTGCACTCACAAAGTTTTTCGAATTGTCCTTAGAACCAGCAATGCTGTTAACCAGTCCTTTGCTGAATTATCAACACACGTGTGGGCACTAACAGTCCTCTTTTTTCCACATATTGTGCATATACTATGACCAACAGAAATGTGTGCAGTGAAATGAATGCTTACAGGTCACTTAATTTGATGAACTTGTGTCAATTACAATTTTATAACATTAGAATACAATAACAAAGGTACAAAGTACATCATAAAAGAACATAACAATACAAAAGAATTAAAATAACATATACAAAAGTGGTACAGGAATTATGACATAAGTAGATTAATAGAATCATAAGAATAGTTTTCACATATGAGCATGGAAACAGAACCGAATTAATAATGTCTAAACATCTTTATAAAGTAAATAACATAGTATTAGAAAAATTCTACAACTTATCTATTATCAGATAAGCATATAAAGAAAGGAAAACCACAAATATGCAACGGTACACAAACACCTAGTGGAATAACACAAAAGGAAAGGACAGGGTTTGTTTTACTGTAGTATTTTGCAAACAAAACTTTCTTTACTTCTTGGAGATCTCCCTTCATTCATCATTATTCCCAAAAAGGCCTATCTCTACCAGTTGCCCCTAAACCCTACTTTTTCTCATATCCTCTTTCTAAGTAAATTATTCTCATTGTACAATACTCACTTTTGCCCAAATATTTTGCATATAACTTCTCAATGCATTCTTTCACTATTCTTCATAATTAGTTTCTTATATAGTCTACCCCCACTTAAGCTAACTTAAATCTACTAAAGGACAAGGCAATGCAACAGCACAAAACAATTAACACAAACAGGAATGACAAAAAAAATGCAAATTGGCAAAACAAGCAGTAGTATAACTAAACTAGCAAAGCAATTGCAATATTACAACTAATATACGGCAATGTGCAGCAAACAAGAAAAATAAATCAGTAGTAAAACTGGCTTAACAGAGTAATACAAAGTGACATTCAGTAGCACTATGCCTGGCAAATTGCAGCAGCAAATGCAATAACTTATACCTAAATATGACATAGCTCAAGCAGAAACAATAGTACATTAAAGACAACAATGCAGATAAGGGAAACATCTATTCACATCTTAGTGTCTATGTCATTAAAGTGGTGCACCACAACAATTTGTTGTTGTTGTTGTGTTCATCAGTCCTGAGACTGGTTTGATGCAGCTCTCCATGCTACTCTATCCGGTGCAAGCTTCTTCATCTCCCAGTACCTACTGCAACCTACATCCTTCTGAATCTGCTTAGTGTATTCATCTCTTTGTCTCCCTCATCGATAAAATAGCAGCGAAAAGCCATGTATGTATTAAAACGTCCCCTTAGAAAAATTATTGAATTACTGTGCTGGTAAACCCATTATGTTATTTGATTTTCAAACAGCTGAGCAGGACTGAACGTACTCAGTTATTTCGCTCTGTACTTATTCTGATCAACACTAAACTGACACACAATATTTCTAGCGCAACGCAATCTGACTTTCTAAAATCCCTACAAAAGAATGGCTCTGACTAACAATAACCTATACCTTTCATGAATCACTTACCTCACAAAAATCTTCGTTACTCGCACTACTGCAATACAGCGAGCGCCACTATTGCCAACTAAATAAAAGATTCTAACTACTGAAGGGACTAACTACTGATAGGTATAGTTAGCAAATGAAAGATTTTGATAAAGAACAAACAATGTATTTACCTTAATAGTGTTCAAAAGTCATAATACATATATCATTTCATGACATCCAGTCTTGCAAATTTACTGTCTTTGATGGACACACGTCCCGATCATCCGCTCTCAAAACTCCGCCATCTCTCTCCCCACATCCACCACTGCTGGCGGCTCACCTCCAACTGCGCAACGCTACGCGCTGTTAACAGCCAACCGCCCAACAATACAGTAGCAAATTTTCCAACAATGCGAACCAGCCACAGACTGCACACAGCACAGTCAGTGATTTTCATACAGAGCGTTACGTGGCGTTACGAATTAAAAAACCTAAACAGCCTATTTACAGTATGTGTCGTCTTAAAAATGTCGGTAAAATTAGTCACGTAACCCCTATTTACGTGGTAGGAGTAGGCTCCTAAGGGACTTGAGGCTCCTGTGCCTATATCACATGTTACCCATATTTACATGTATGTTCTAATAAGTGGGGAAAATAACAGTGAAACCCACATTTACATGTAACTTCTTGAAAAATGTACGGTAATCAAAACATAGCTGTTAGTAATGTATCTTCTTAAAAAATCGCTGAAATTTAGTCGTAAGACCGTAAACAGTGTTGTATATAGCAGTAAATAGCGTTGGGTGTGAACGTTAACAAAAACTAGGCCACTGTTGCTGGGTGGCATACTATACTGGAAATCTCCTACATTGCCTGAATTTACTGATGATGCCGTTCCTTTAGTAAGATGCAGATTAAGTATATCAGTATCAAGATGCTGGGGGCACACTAATGGGCTATGGGATCAGTAGTGTGGGTGTGGCCAGCAGGGGCAGTGTGGGGGTGGTGGTATGTGTGCTGGTGGGAGGGGGAAGGAGGATTAATACACTGCAACAAGGAGGGAGACATCGTTCCTTTCGGCCATAAAGTACCAATATTCAAATGACAGTTTTCACTTTATGGTACAAGCATTTGACCACTAATTAACACATGGGTAAACGTTAACCTGAGTCCCCAATTCAGTCACCATCTTGTCTATAAATTATGGTAATTAGCTCGATTGTTACTGTCATTATCATGGCGTTAATTGCCTATCAATATATTCTTAAATTACGAAACCATGGTAGGGCAACTGAATGATCTGTTCACATAAGAGAAAAATATCCCCTTTATTCTGAGAATGGCTCACGCCCCCCAGTAACATGATAAACATCCTCACTCGCATTTCATTCACCTCCTCGCATTAAACATGGCTCGACAGAAATTTTCTGTTCCTAACATTTTTGCGATTATTAACAGTAGACATTCAAATAGACATCTAGCTTCCCAAACTGTCACTCTCCCTGTAGATAGGAATGCCCTTAATAGCTTGTTTGTAATAGGAATCGCACCAATGCCGAAAAATGAACCGACATTGAAGAAAATGTCAGTCCATCTCAACCCACAAACATTGCAGAAAATATTAGTAACCTCTTTTCAGCAAGTAACCAGCGTGAAAATATTCGAAGGATATGGAACTAAAGAAGTTTTACTTTTCATTTTAATATTGTGATATGTCCACAATTATTGTATTAATCTTTACTGAGAAGATAGTCAACGGCTGAACTGTTTCAAAAGCTAAGTGGACCTCTCAGGAACAACACTTTCATTCGTTGACAAAAGATAGAGCCTGTACTCCTACGAAACAGGCACTGCTTTGAAATTATACAGGTTTCTTGCTTGTTGACTATGTCTTCACTTTTAGCTCTTGCAGAACATCTTCCAATGCTCTTTCTGTAAAGTTATTGACGGGAATTGCATGAGGTACTGGAAACACTCAGTCAGTTTTGGCTGAACTGTAGCATTTAAAATAGACATCTATTCCCCAAAAAATTCACAAAGTTATTGCCCAGACTAATTAAAAACTGCGGCTCTTTTACAAGCTATGTGACATCCGATTGTGTATCCAAGTGATACAATCTCTTTAGTGGTCCATTCAATTGATATTGCACCTATGCTGTCAGAGGCTTGTCAAGAATCTGTTCTTTGAGTAGTACTTGGCCTTCATTACTAATTGTGACTGCTTTATTTTCACCAAGCACATCCCCTGCTGTCGTGTACCGAATACCACATAAATATATCGTTATCGACGGTCCGCCCCCGGTAGCTGAGTAGACAGTGAGCGAGAATGTCAATCCTAAGGATCCGGGTTCAATTCCCGGCTGGGTCGGAGATTTTCTCCGCTCAGAGACTGGGTGTTGTTTTGTCCTTATCATCATCATCTCATCCTCATCGACGAGCAAGTCACCGACGTGGCGTCAAACCGGAAGGCTTGCACCAGGCGAACGGTCTACCCGACGGGAGGCCCTACTCACACAACATTTATTTATTTATCGTTATTTATGCAAGTGATGAGTTAATGATATGCAACTACTGACGCACAGATACGCTAGTTCTAGAAATACACAACGCGCTTGTATATCATGAAATTATTTCTGATGATGAATTCCTTACTTTACAGCAACATAGCGAGCTTGTGACGTCACACTAGTCGCCTTGCCCGGTATACATCACAAACGTTCATATACGTCTGGCGCCAAGCAGGAAATCAGAGTCTGAACGAGGAGATACACAATAATGTCTTTAACATTGTCATATTTAGTGAGAGCGTGAGACTATTTAAAGTCGCTGCTGTAAAGTATTCATGTGGTCACAAATAGTAACTCTTTCCACACAGGAGACGGTCGCTACAATTAGTAAGACCTGTCGTGTCACATAATGTCACTCTCGGTACTGTGCTCGTGTATCTTGCTGTTTCCCATTTATTTTAATCTCAGACAATTTGCTACATCTCTTTTGGACACACACACACACACACACACACACATATATATATATATATATATATATATATATATATATATATATATATATATATATATACTCCTGGATATTGAAATAAGAACACCGTGAATTCATTGTCCCAGGAAGGGGAAACTTTATTGACACATTCCTGGGGTCAGATATGCACAATGTCGGCACTAGTACAGTGTATATCCACCTTTCGCAGCAATGCAGGCTGTTATTCTCCCATGGAGACGATCGTAGAGATGCTGGATGTAGTCCTGTGGAACGGCTTGCCATGCCATTTCCACCTGGCGCCTCAGTTGGACCAGCGTTCGTGCTGGACGTGCAGACCGCGTGAGACAACGCTTCATCCAGTCCCAAACATGCTCAATGGGGGACAGATCCGGAGATCTTGCTGGCCAGGGTAGTTGACTTACACCTTCTAGAGCACGTTGGGTGGCACGGGATACATGCGGACGTGCATTGTCCTGTTGGAACATCAAGTTCCCTTGCCGGTCTAGGAATGGTAGAACGATGGGTTCGATGACGGTTTGGATGTACCGTGCACTATTCAGTGTCCCCTCGACGATCACCAGTGGTGTACGGCCAGTGTAGGAGATCGCTCCCCACACCATGATGCCGGGTGTTGGCCCTGTGTGCCTCGGTCGTATGCAGTCCTGATTGTGGCGCTCACCTGCACGGCGCCAAACACGCATACGACCATCATTGGCACCAAGGCAGAAGCGACTCTCATCGCTGAAGACGACACGTCTCCATTCGTCCCTCCATTCACGCCTGTCGCGACACCACTGGAGGCGGGCTGCACGATGTTGGGGCGTGAGCGGAAGACGGCCTAACGGTGTGCGGGACCGTAGCCCAGCTTCATGGAGACGGTTGCGAATGGTCCTCGCCGATACCCCAGGAGCAACAGTGTCCCTAATTTGCTGGGAAGTGGCGGTGCGGTCCCCTACGGCACTGCGTAGGATCCTATGGTCTTGGCGTGCATCCGTGCGTCGCTGCGGTCCGGTCCCAGGTCGACGGGCACGTGCACCTTCCGCCGACCACTGGCGACAACATCGATGTACTGTGGAGACTTCACGCCCCACGTGTTGAGCAATTCGGCGGTACGTCCACCCGGCCTCCCTCGCTCAAAGTCTGTCAACTGCACATACGGTTCACGTCCACGCTGTCGCGGCATGCTACCAGTGTTAAAGACTGCGATGGAGCTCCGTATGCCACGGCAAACTGGCTGACACTGACGGCGGCGGTGCACAAATGCTGCGCAGCTAGCGCCATTCGACGGCCAACACCGCGGTTCCTGGTGTGTCCGTTGTGCCGTGCGTGTGATCATTGCTTGTACAGCCCTCTCGCAGTATCCGGAGCAAGTATGGTGGGTCTGACACACCGGTGTCAATGTGTTCTTTTTTCCATTTCCAGGAGTATATATATATATATATATATATATATATATATATATATATATATTCCAAAAAGATGTAGTCTCTCGTTGTTTTCATATCTGATGCTTCTCATTACTTTCCTCGTTTTTCGATTTACTCTCAATCCACATTCCGTACTTGTTAGCCTGTTCATGCCATTTAGCAGACCATGTAATTCTTCTTCACTTTCACTCGGGATAATAATGAATCAGCGAATCGTATCACTGAAATTTTGTCACTTTGAATTTTAGCTCCTGAACGTTCTCCTTATTGCCACCATTGCTTCTTCCATGTAGAGGCTGAACAATAGTTGCGGAAGACTATATTCCTGTCTTACAACCTTTTTAATCCAAGCACTTGGTTCTTGGTAATCTGCTCTTATTATTCCCTCTTTGCTCCTGTATATATTATACATTACGCATCTCTCCCAATAGCTCATCCCTGTGTTTCTCATAATTTCTAGCATCTTTCATCATTTTATGTTGTCGAACGTTTTTTCCAGGTCGACAAATCCTATGTACGTGTCGTGAATTTTTTTTAGTCTTGCTTACATTATCAACCGCAACGTCAGTATTATCCCTCTCGTGCCTTTACCTTTTCTAAAGCCAAACTGATCGTCATCTAGAACATCCTGAATTTTCTTTTCCATTATTCTGCATATTATTATTTTCCGGAACGTGGATGCATGAGTAGTTAAGCTGATTGTGCTATAATTCTCGTTCTTGTCAGCTCTTGCAGTCTTGGGAATTGTGTGTATGATACTTTGCCGAAAGTCAGATGGTATGTCGCCAGACTCATACATTCCACACTCCAATGTTAATAGTCGGTTTGTTGCCAATTCACCCAATGACTTTACAAATTCTGTCGAAATGTTATCTATTCTTTCTGCCTTACTTGATTTAAAATTCTCCAATGCTCTCCTAAATTCTGATTCTAATATTGAATCCCCTATCTCTTCTAAATTTTTCTCATATTTCTTCTTTTATCACATTAGACAAACCTCATCTCTCATAGGGGGCCTTCAGTGTATTCTTGCCCCCATCCGCACTCTCCTCGGGATTTGACAGTGGACAACCTGTTACACTCTTAATTTACCCCTTGCTTTTAATTGCACCGAAGTTTGTTTTGACATTTCTATATGCTGAGTCAGTCCTTCCGACAGTGATCTCTTTTTCGTTGTCTTCATTTTTTTCATGCAGCCATTTCGTCTTAGCTTTCCTGCACTTCCTGTTTATTTCATTTCTAAATGACTTCTGTTTATGTATTCCTGATTTTCCTTCAAGATTTTTGTACTTCCTTTCCCAACTTTCGTGGTTGCTCTTTTCAGAGATGTCTGTTCCTCTTCAGCTCTATTCCTAACTGCTGTATCTATAGCCATACCGAAGGTCAAGAATACCTCGTCATTTATTAGTACATCTGTATAACACTTCTTTTCCCATTGAATTTTCAGGACTAGTTCGTTAAAGTTCAGCCTACTCTTCGTTACTACTAAATTGTGATCTGAATCTACAGCTGCTTCTAAGTACGTCTTAAAAACCAGTATCTCATTTCGGAATCTCAGCCCTACCATGATGTAATCTAATTGAAATCTTCCCATCACCAGGCCTTTTCCAAGTATATCTCTTTCTCTTGTGATTCTTGAACAGAGTATTCGCTATTTCCAGCTAAAGCGTCTTACAGAACTCAATTACTCTTTCTCGTCTCTCATTCCTTGTCCCAAGCTCATATTCTCCGGTAACCTTTTCTTCTACTCCTTCTCCTACAGTTGCATTCCAGTCCCTCAGGGCTGTTAGATTTTTATCTCCTTTTACGTGTCATATTACACTTTCAATATCCTCAAATACTTTCTCTATTTCTTCAACTTCAGCGTGCGACATTAGCAATTATACCTGAACTATCGATGACGGTGTTGGTTTGCCGTCTCTTCTGATAAGAAGAACCCTATCACTGAACTGTTCACAGTAGCTCACTTTCTGACCTATCTTCCTGTTCATAACGAATCGAACTCCGTTATACCATTTTGTTCAGCTGTTGATATTACCCTATACTCATCTGACCATAAATCCTTGTCTCCTTTCCATTTCAATTCACTGATCTTTACTGTACCTAGATTGAGCCTTTGCATTTCCCTATTCATATTTCTGGACCTTGCCGTTGGTGGGGAGGCTTGCGTGCCTCAACGATACAGATAGCCGTACCGTAGGTGCAACCACAACGGAGGGGTATCTGTTGAGAGGCCAGACAAACGTGTGGTTCCTTAAGAGGGGGAGCAGCCTTTTCAGTAGTTGCAGGGGCAACAGTCTGGATGATTGACTGACCTGGCCTTGTAACACTAACCAAAACGATCATGCTGTGCTGGTACTGCGAACGGCTGAAAGCAAGGGGAAACTACAGCCGTAATTTTTCCCGAGGGCATACAGCTTTACTGTATGATTAAATGATGATGACGTCCTCTTGAGTAAAATACTCCAGAGGTAAAATAGTCCCCCATTCGGATCTCCGGGCGGGGACTACTCAGGGGGACGTCGTTATCAGGTGAAAGAAAACTGGCGTTCTATGGATCGGAGCGTGGAATGTCAGATCCCTTAATCGGGCAGGTAGGTTAGAAAATTTAAAAAGGGAAGTGGATAGGTTAAAGTTAGATATGGTGGGAATTAGTGAAGTTCGGTGGCAGGAGGAACAAGACTTCTGGTCAGGTGAATACAGGGTTATAAATACAAAATAAAATAGGGGTAATGCAGGAGTAGGTTTAATAATGAATAAAAAAATAGGAGTGCGGGTAAGCTACTACAAACAGCATAGTGAATGCATTATTGTGGCCAAGATAGACACGAAGCCCACGTCTACTACAGTAGTACAAGTTTATATGCCAACTAGCTCTGCAGATGACAAAGAAATTGATGAAATGTATGATGAGATAAAAGAAATTATTCAGGTAGTGAAGGGAGACGAAAATTTAATAGTCATGGGTGACTGGAATTCGACAGTAGGAAAAGGAAGTGAAGGAAATGAAGTAGGTGAATATGGATTGGGGATAAGAAATGCAAGAGGAGGCCACCTGGTAGAATTTTGCGCAGAGCATAACTTAATCATAGCTAAA
The DNA here is from genome assembly GCF_023898315.1 of Schistocerca nitens. Classification (NCBI taxonomy): domain Eukaryota; kingdom Metazoa; phylum Arthropoda; class Insecta; order Orthoptera; family Acrididae; genus Schistocerca; species Schistocerca nitens. The sequence goes on along the minus strand of NC_064615.1, from coordinate 425,971,284 downwards.
ACTCGGTTTAAGAATCATGAAGGAAGGTTGTATACATGGAAGAACCCTGGAGATACTAGAAGGTTTCAGATGGATTATATAATGGTAATTGAGAGATTTAGGAACCTGGATTTAAATTGTACGACATTTCCAGGGGCAGATGTGGACTCTGACCACAATCTATTGGTTATGAACTGTAGATTAAAGCTGAAGAAACTGCAAATAGGTGGGAATTTAAGGAGATGGGACCTGGATAAGCTGAAAAAACCAGAGGTTGTATAGAGTTTCAGGGAGCGCATAAGGGAACAACTGACAGGAATGGGGCATTGAAATACAGTAGAAGAAGAATGGGTAGCTTTGAGGAATGAAATAGTGAAGGCAGCAGAGGATCAAGTAGGTAAAAACACGAGGGCTAGTAGAAATCCTAGGGTAACAAAAGAGATACTGAATTTAACTTATGAAAGGAGAAAATACAGAAGTGCAGTAAGTGGAGCAGGCAAAAAGGTATACAAATGTCTCAAAAATGAGATCGACAGGAAGTGCAAAATGGCTAAGCAGGGATGGCTAGAGGACAAATGTAAGGATGTAGACACTTACCTCACGAGGGGTAAGATAGATACTGCCTACAGGAAAATTAAAGAGACCTTTGGAGAAAAGAGAACCACTTGCCTTAATATCAAGAGCTTAGATGGAAACCCAGTTCTAAGCAAAGAAGGGAAAGCGAAAGGTGGAAGGAGTTTATAGAGGGTCTATACAGGGGCGATGTTCTTGAGGACAATGTTATGAAAATGAAAGAGGTAGATGAAATGGGAGATATGATACTGCGTGAAGAATTTGACAGAGCACTGAAAGACCTAAGTCGAAACAAGGCCCCGAGAGTAGACAACATTCCATTAGAACTACTGACAGCCTTGGGAGAGCCAGTCCTCACAAAACTCTACCATCTGGTGAGCAAGATGAATGAGAGAGGCGAAATTCCCTCAGACTTCAAGAAGAATGTAATAAATCCAATCCCAAACAAAGCAGGTGTTGACATATGTGAAAATTACCGAACTACCAGTTTAATAAGTCACAGCTGGAAAATACTAACGCGAATTCTTTACAGACGAATGGAAAAACTAGTAGAAGCCGACCTCGGGGAAGATCAGTTTGGATTCCATACAAATGTTGGAACACGTGAGGCAATATTGACCCTACGACTTATCTTAGAAGAAAGATTAAGGAAAGGCAAACCTACGTTTCTAGCATTTGTAGACTTAGAGAAAGCTTTTGACAATCTTGAACTTGAATACTCTCTTTCAAATTATGAAGGCGGCAGGGGTAAAATACAGGGAGCGAAAGGCTATTTACAATTTGTACAGAAACCAGATGGCAGTTATAAGAGTCGAGGGGTATGAAAGGGAAGCAGTGGTTGGGAAGGGAGTGAGACAGGGTTGTAGCCTCTCCATGCTGCTATTCAATCTGTATATTCAGCAAGCAATAAAGGAAACAAAAGAAAAGTTCGGAGTAGATATTAAAATCCATGGAGAAGAAATAGCAACTTTGTGGTTCGCCGATGACATTGTAATTCTGTCAGAGATAGCAAAGGACTGGGAAGAGCAGTTGAACGGAATGGACAGTGTCTTGAAAGGGGGTAAAAGATGAACATCAACAAAAGCAAACCGTGGATAATGGAATGTAGTCGAATTAAGTTGGGTGATGCTGAGGGAATTAGATTAGGAAATGAGACACTTAAAGCAGTAAAGGAGTTTAGCTATTTGGGGAGCAAAATAACTGATGATGGTCGAAGTAGAGAAGATATAAAATGTAGACTGGCAATGGCAAGGAAAGCGTTTCTGAAGAAGAGAAATTTGTTAACATCGAGTATAGACTTAAGTGTCAGGAAGTCGTTTCTGAAAGTATTTGTATGGAGTGTAGCCATTTATGGAACTGAAAAATGGACGATATATAGACAAGAAGAGAATAGATGCTTTCGAAATGTGGTGCTACAGAAGAATGCTGAAGATTAGATGGGTAGATCACAAAACTAATGAGGAGGTATTGAATAGCATTGGGGAGAAGAGTAGTTTGCGGCACAACTTGACCAGAAGAAGGGATCGGTTGGTAGGACATGTTTTGAGGCATCAAGGAATCACCAATTTAGTACTGGAGGGCAGTGTGGAGGGTAAAAATCGTAGAGGGTGACCAAGAGATGAATACACTAAGCAGATTCAGAAAGATGTAGGCTTCAGTAGGTACTGGGAGATGAAGAAGCTTGCAGAGGATAGAGTAGCATGGAGAGCTGCATCAAACCAGTCTTAGGACTGAAGACCACAACAACAACAACAACAGCTTCTTTTATTCCACTCCATGACTGGTCGAACGTTATCCGTTCGTTAGTTATTCAATCTTTTTCTCATGGTTACCTCCCCATTGGCGATCTTCTCCCGGATATCGGAATGGCATAAAATTCCGGAATCCCTCGCCAGTGGAGAGATCGTCACGACACTTTTTCATTTACAGGCCACATTTTCTGTGGGTACACGTTATGTATCTTTAACATAGCGGTTTCCACTGCCTTCTGCATCCTCATGCCGCTGATCATTGCCGATTCTTCCGCCTTTAGGGGAAATCTCCCATCACAGGAGCAAGAGGGTGCTCGGAAGCTCTGTCATCTCCTCCGTCCTTTTTGACAAGGCCGTTGGTAGAAAGAGCCACATAGAAAGATATTATTTTATGAACTCCTTTAGATTTAAAATTACAGAGTTTCAGCGGGGGACGCTGGAGCCAATGAAGTTCATCCACATAGCCTTACCAGCAGCAGGCATTTCCACAGTCATATTTTCCAACAAAAACGTTGACGAAATATTGGGCGAGTAGTGACACAGGACTGTACCAGAACGCCCTTTCTTTGATTACACTCCACCAGCAACTGAAAAATAATAACAGTCACCTCGATGTGATTCACGGGTTTTTGAGCACCGGGACTTCCCCTTCTCTTGTGATTGACGATTCTTCACAAAGAAGTGGTCTGCAATTTAGTTTTTCATCATTCATACTGGAGACATCCTTGGCACCTAATAACTGAGTCATGTTATGGTGCATTGCTGCCGTATACTTCCAGGGAAAATCTAATAGCAGAGATTGTTCTAGCGTCGTTTCCATACAAATGCAGGAAGTAGATTACGGCACTACACACTACCTCATCACTGGTCCACATCCTTTTGTTTCGGATCGTCGAACAGTGAGTTAGTCAACCTCCGTAGTTGGGTGGTTAGCGTAGATGGCTGTAATGCGTAGAACACTGATTCGATTCCCAGGACTTCCAATGATTTTTCCGTGGTGTGATGTGTGGTACGCGGGGCACTCAACCTCATGATGCCAATCGGGGAGTTACTTGAATGAGAAAAAGCGGCTCCACGGCCTGGAAATTGCACAAAACGGCCAATAGAGCGGTGTGCTGACCACGTGCAAATCCATACGCATCTGCCTGACTCAGAATGGAATAGGATAAAATGGTGCCAGTCGGCATCTCTCAAGCGTTCATGGCCAGGCCTAGGAGCTCGTGTAGTGTGTTGCGGTACTATGAGGCAAGGATTTGTGTGTTCCGGGTCTGCTAACACACACCAGCAAGAAATAGAAATACAAGACCTCATTTTCTTGGGTTGATTATTAAGAAATTGGGACAACGCCTCGTAAATTACCATTGATTTACTGTCCACAGAAATAAAACTCTACTGAAAACTCCTTCTATGGAGCCATGCGAAACCATGGTATCCCTCAGACCAAAATTGTTTACTGCTTCCACAATTGAATTATTTGCAGTATGACTTCACTGAAGATGCGGTTTGTACCTATGAATGTATCTGACAATATCTACAGAGCGTATTAATGCGATAGAAAACCGACCATTACCATGCTGGTCCAGTTAGACATTAATAAGACTAAAATTCAGAATGCCACCAACAAATACAGACGATTGAGCAAGTACAGCTCGTGAGCCATATGGTTTGGCTTTGGTTTTGGTTTGACTTTAAGACTGCAGACACTGCTCGTCGCCTTTCATCCTGCAGCGAGGCATGTTGGCTCCTTTTAATGCGGTTGCCTGTGCAGGCAGTCAATGTCCTTTGGCCATATATACTGACCATTCATATTGTAGTCTTTATTTATTTATTGCAAGGTTGCGTCGGCCACAGCCCGCTGCTAGAACGACTACAACACGCCGCCGGGATAAGGATTCGGACTTACAAAATTTTGCGTCGCTGCGGCATGTGATCGCTAGCGTCAGCCGAGTTCCCTGAATGTACGTCGAGAACCAGGGTCCCAAGGATGCAACAAAGAGCAACCGACATTGCCTGCCCGTCAGTCCGGATAGGGCTGCTGCACAACGAACTGCATAAACGGCGCCAACATGCCTCCGCACAGGGTGAGAAGACGACGATCAGTGTCTACAGTCTGCAAGTCCGTGGATAACATTAATTAAAGCTAAACGTTATGGCTCACGTACTGTTCTTGCTGGATCCTCTGTATTTGTTGGTTGTATTCTGAATTTTAGTCTTGTTGATATCGAACTGCACCAGAACAGTAATGGTTGGTTTTGTATCGCATTATTACAGTCTGTAGTTTTCAAAAAAACTGGTGGTCTAGAGAGTGTTAATACCGGTGATGCAAGCGAGTTCAAAACCAAGACATTAGAAATAAATGCTAAAGGTAAATATTAGCTAGTTAACAAGACATAACATTCACCCTTACGGCTTACCCAAAGGATTTACACAACGTAATTCGACATAAAACTTAAAACAAGGTTACCATATGAATTAAACTTGGTAACAACATTAAAGGGAAAATTAACTGTACGAAGACAATTAACCTGTTAAAGGTCTCTTGACAGACTACAGAATTTCATTTACCGTCCAATGAAGACAGAATAAAGTACTCAACTTAAGTACAATGAGTCAGAACATGCGACTGTATACAGATATCAAACCTCTCTGGAAAATGCTCAAGAGCCGTTATACACGGCCGCAAGCAAGCCAGGCCCACACGGCAAGAAGCCGCTGACACGGAAGCTCTCCCAGCAACTTAGTTGCTGACACCGAACATGAATGTCTCAATTACACTACAACTGAAAGCTATTGTTTATCGACGACTGCGTTTATAGAACCTTTCCAATAAGGTCATACGCCCTAGTAAATAAGATTTGCTAGAAATGTGTGGTATAAAAGAGAACTACTGAAAGGGGCTGTAAGTTTTTCGAGGAAGAAATATAAATAACAACTCGCTAAGGTCTTATCATTAGAAGGAGGTTGTAGCCCTCAAAATTTAACGATCTGGATAATAATAACACCAGAGAGCACACCAGCTTATAAAACATAGTGAAAACAAATATTACAGTTGAGAAACAGGTTGTTCTCTGACATTAAACAGTTTAAAAATAAACAGAAAACTTTTAAAAATGATATAATACATAGGCCCCTGATATAATTATGTATGAAAGCTGGGCGCATTAAGTAGTAGCACAAATCACCATAATAGCATTAACCATGGCAAATATTTAGAAAAAACTTTGACCAGCAGATTAACACAAGTCACTTCAAAAATCGCGCTGAGTAGACAGGGCAATAAATATTTCGTAGAATCATATAGAGCCAAATAAATTTGGACTCAATGTGTATAAACAGTAACAGCTACTCAAACAGCTTGTGGAGCGGGAAATCGGTGCAGGGAGCTGAACAATCAGATATGAACAGCGTAAGCGAACCAAACCTTTTGCCTTCTACCCAGTTTTGGTGAAGGATAGTGACGACGATCCGGGAAAGACGTGTTGCCGATCTGCACCGAGTGTCCGTTGCTCCAAGCACTGCCGCTGGCACCTTCTCCAGAATGAGCTCAGACTATCTGTAAACGCCTGTACTGCGTTGTTCACAGTCTCCTCGACGCCGCTCTAGTAGCCTAACCGGGGCGATAAGCGCACAAGGGAGTATTAAGCGCCACCTGGTGAGATGCCAGCTAGAAGCTGTCATTAGTGGGAAGGTGAAGCGAGCCGCCACGGCTCAACCTCCCCCACTCAGGCCAAAAACCCTGCCTCCTTTCTTCATTAGAATAGGAAAGAAACGAATAACTGAGCTAGTTTCTTACTTGGCTCCCATATACCTTGCACGTTTTCCGAGTCACAAGGTTGCTCACTCTCAGATTAATGAGACCAAATACCTCAACAATTACACGTGATCCCACAAACCTAGGAGCAACCTTCCTGTTAATACCATCCCCCTGATTTCCACCTATGCTAAAATTCTCAACAAAAACTTTATCCCCAGTTGGGCCTCTAAAGGGTTTCCTTCCCTGATTACATCGCCTCCCTTGACGGTGATGGGCTGCGTCGATGGTTTCCCCAGCTCTCTCCCAGTTTTCTTTAATCACACAATGCTTAATCCGCTCAGGCGACAGATAAATGGTTCAAACGACTCGAAGCACTATGGTACTTAACATCTGAGGTTATCAGTCTCCTAGACTTAGAACTACTTAAACCTAACTAACCTAAGGACATCACACACAACCATGACCGAGGCAGGATTCGAACCTGCGACCGTAGCAGCAGCGCGATTCCTGACTGAGGCGCTAGAACCGCTCGGACACAGTGGCCTGCTGCCGAATAGCATACAGCATTAATTCAAGGGATGGAAGTGTCCCATTTGGCATGATTCTTAGCAAGATAAATAATTAACGCTACCTTAAGATTATATTGAGCCTTTCAGGAAAGGATGGTTGAGTGTAGTAGGGGATGGTCGCAATGCTCTTAATGGCATTACCAAAACAAAACTGCTTAAATTCTCGTGACACGAAGGCGGGGACATTGTCACTGACAATCACCTTTCGCGGACCGAACCAGAAAAACATTTAATGGCGAATACTTAGCGAGGCGGTAACCCCTCAACTTACCAAAAGTCACACAAAACGAGAAAATGCATGACCAACAACTGTTATACAGGGTGATAAAAAAAACGTCGAACACTGACAGGTGGTAGTACTCATCGAGACAAGAAAAATAAGTCCAATAAACATGATTGTGGAAACGCGTATTTTCAGAGATTAACACTTGCTTATAGGAAGGACTGAGCGACGCTTGGTTGCAGATGTTAGCACAGACGTTGCATTGGCTCTCTGTCACGTCTACCGGCGATTTTGGTGTCTTACTCACGTACTATACCATTAAGTGGTTTTCTGTTGTGTGGTTCGAGTCGTGGTCTACTCTACGTTAGTTTCCGTTGTGTTTTTATGCCTTGTTGTACAGTACTGTGAACCGTGGGTAGGTATCACGGTGTTTTACCTTCTTCCAAACGGAGATTCACTGATGTGTTTATATTTAATGCGCTGTTTGTACGTACATATTGAGTAGTAGATTTACATCACACGAATGGACGCAGCCCGTGCGCGGAAAATTCCACATCGCAGAAGACTCGCTGATAAGCTGTTCGGCAGACTTTTCCTGCATCTGAGAGACGCAGGTACCCATGCACCCTGGAAGACTGACAGTGAAGGTGCCACAAAGTCCGCACACTTGACATGGAGGAGCTTGTGCTACATTCGGTGGAAGAAACCTTTTTGGCGAATGTGCGACGATTATCAGCTGTAGATGGCATTTCTTACTGTCTTATCTGGAGGTAATTCACGAACAATTGCTGTACCCTTACAGTCTACAGCTCGTTCAGGTTCCAAGACTACAGGGTCATTATGGCACACGACGGTTCTGTCAATGGCTGTACCAGAAGTGTGCCGCAGATTCACTGTTAATATACAACACTATTTATTGATGAGGCAGCGTTCACAAGAGACGGTGTTGTGAATTTCCATAACCAGCATGTGTGGGGAGATGTAAATCCCCAAGCAATTCAGTGATGAAGGCATTAAGACCGATTCCCAAACAACCTACGGGCAGGCAAACTTTGCAATAGTCGAATAGGACCATTCGTGCTACCACAAAGGTCAATTGGGGCCCATTATCTGGACTTTCTCATTAATGTATTGCCTACCTGGCCGGAAGCTTGCCACTGCAGAACGAACAAAAACGTGGTTCATGAATGATGACGCACGTGCGCAGTTTCGTCATAATGTGCGCGAAATTCTGGCGCAGACATTACAAGACAGCTAGGTTGGTTGGCGGGGCCCCACAACTTGGCCTGCTCAGTCCCTTAGACTTTCGGTTATGGGAACACCGGAACGAATTAGCCGACACCATGCCAACCAAAAATGTGTGGATACTACAAGGTCGCGTCTCCAGTGTGTGCCAGCGAGTACAATAACAACTGGGTGTACTTTCCTTACACCGGAGGGCAGGAGGGTGCATTGTATAAAAGAACGCCACGTTGAAGATCTCCTATAAACCCATGTTTACCACAGAAGGTATGCATTTCCAGACCCAGTTGTATTGGACTTACCTCAGAAAGTACGCATTTCCGAACTCAAGTTTATTGAACTTATTTATCTTGTTTCGATTACTTCCACCTCTCAAAGTATTCGACACTTTTTTTGGACGTATAACGGTTCCGAGCTCTTGTTAGAGGCAAGGGACCCACATAATCAATGAATACTTTGTCCATGGGGTTTCGCTCGCGTTCGGATTGCAATAAGCCTTTAAGTGAATTGGGTTTGACCTTCACCATTTTGCAAGATTCACCCTCCTGAACTAATTGGCGAAAATCCTTATAAAGGACAGCCATGTAAGACACACGCAGGCCCCAGCAAGCATTTTATAGAGGCCCAAATAGCCACCCAATAAGAAACTGTGAAATTAACAAAATACAGATTGCACGAGTTCAACAGATTTCCCAACTTCACGACAAAGTACACCTTTTCTCAAGGAATAGCTGGGAAGTTCCTCACACGCTAACAATGGCCTCCTGCTAGGCCATAAATAAGGATCTTGTTCCTGCTCATTCCTGAGAGCAGGAAATAATTGAGGTATCTCAGTTAACACATTAAAAACGGAAAACCTGGTGATTGAACAACACTCCCCTGATCAGTGGGCGCCCTCCTCAAACTTGCGGCTGAGTCCGTGGGCCACCCGGTTATCTGAGCCCCTTATACGGCGAACCTCCAAACGAAAGCAGATACACGGATCGCCCAGCTCGCAATACTGCCAGTCTTTGTTGGGTGGGCCAAAACACAACTCCAGGCCTGTTTGTCTAAGTCAAATCCTTGGTGTTCAAATTAAAACTTATACTTTTCAAGAGTGAAAAAAACAGCCACAACGTCGCTCACATACACTGAATATTCCCCATGATTAGCTAGCAGGAAAGAAAACACGCTCTACTACCATTGTGATCGCGGATTACCACGAACAGGGAAATGATATGGAAAGAGCAGGCCCTTATCCTAAAGACAACAAACATTTATTTTTCAAGGTAACAACAGTTTCCCTTTAAGAAAAACAGGTAGGGAAATTCAAAGTTAATTTGAGAGGGTAAATTTGCACTCTTGAAAAGCATTGAAATGGTGAATTACACAGTTACCCTTTTAACGGCCTTAAACGAGATGCAAGATCTATAACATAATGGCCTTTAAAAATGTAAATTAAGAAAATTAAATAAACCAGCAGGTAATTACAACCAAGCCTAAGTAAATTTCTGTAAGCTAGCTCAAAACCAAGACATTAGACAAACCCTCGAAATACAAATATTAACTAGTCAATAACACATAACAGTTCACCTCTACGGCTTATCGAAAGGGTTTACACCAAATAATCCAAAATAAGATTGAGAGCAAGGGTACAATATATATTAAACGCAACGATAACATTAAAGGGAAAAGCCAATTATTCAGATAAAGGTCTCTTGACCGACAGCAAAATTTCACTTACAGTGCAAGTCAGGTAACATAAGGTACTCAACGTGAGCACAGAGTCACGACACGCGACTGCAAACAAATAGCAAATCCAACTAGAAAATGCTCTTGGGCCATCCACACGGCTGCAAACACACACAACAAGAAGCCGCCGACACAGAACGCACTTTTGGCAACTCTGTTGGCGCTGCTAATAAACACCGAACCTACGTTTCTCACTGAACTACACTATAACCGAAAGTTCTCGTTTGAACACGATTGCAATTATAGAACCTTTCCCATAAGGCCATATGCCTTAGGAAGTAAGCTTCGCTAAAAATGTCGGGTGTAAAAGAGCACTACTTAATGCGAGCTGTAAAATCTTCCCGGGAGAAATATAAATAACAACTGGCTAAAGTCTTATCATTAGCTGGAGGTAATAACACGCAAAATTTAAAGAGCTGTATAGTAGTAACACGAGAGAACACACCAGCTTCTAAAACATAGTGAAAACAAATATTGAAGTTCTCTTACACAAAACTATATAAACACAAACGTAAAGTTTAAAATAAAATAAAATATTCATATGCCCCTAATATAATTATGCTTGATAGCTGGACACATAACATAGTAACACAAATCGCCATGAAAACCTTAACCATGGCAAAATTTTAGAAAGAACGCTGGACAGCAGATTAACACAAGTCACCGAGCGAGGTGGCGCAGTGGTTAGCACACTGGACTCGCATTCGGGAGGACGACGGCTCGAACCCGCGTCCGGCCATCCTGGTTTAGGTTTTCCGTGACTTCCCTAAATCGCTTCAGGCAAATGCCGGGCTGGTTTCTTTGAAAGGGCACTGCCGACTTCCTCCCACATCCTTCCCTAATTCGACGGGACCGATGACGACGTTGTTTGGTCCCCTCTCCCAAATCAATTCTCCCAAATCAACGCAAGTCATTTCGAAAAACACACGGAGCAGACAGTGCCATAAATTTGTGCTAGAGTCACATGGAGTCAAACAACAAAGGCGTGCATGGTGACTGACTGAGTACAAACACCAACATCTGCTCAAACAACTTGTAGTGTGGGAAATAGGTGTAGAGAGCTGAACAATAAGATACGCACGGCATAGACGAACCAAACTTTTTGCCTTCTACCCAGTCCGATCCGCACTAAATGTCCGTTTCTCCAAGAACTGCCGCTGGCCCCAACTCCACGCTGCTCAAAGACTACAAGTGAATGCCTGCACTGCGCTGTTCGAAGGCCTCCCAGATGCCTCTCTAGTGGCCGCTCTTGAAGCCTAGCCACTGAAGCCATAACCGCCCAAGGGGCTAACACGTGCCATCTGGTGAGACACCAGCTAGAAGCTATCGACAGTTGGAAGGTGAAATGAGCCGCCACGGCTCATAGACATTCTTTGCATATGTACTGGGTATGGTCTAAGGATGTTTCGGTGATCTGTCCGCCCCCGGTAGCTGAGTGGTTAGCGTGACAGAATGTCAATCCTAAGGGCCCGGTTTCGATTCCCCGTTGGGTCAGAGATTTTATCCGCTCAGGGACAGGGTGTTGTGTTGTACTAATCATCATCATTTCATCCCCATCGACGCGCAGGTCGCCGAAGTGGCGTCAACTCGAAAGACCTGCACCAGGCGAACGGTCTACCCGACGGGAGGCCCTAGCCACACGATATTTCATTTCATTTCGGTGAGCTGCGTCAGCCACAGACTAGACATAACATTTCAGGAAAGTCATCCAAACCCCCACTGTCGTAGGAGACAGACAGACGTGCTGGGTTCAGGTAGGCAGGACGGGCGCTTTGCAGCCAGCTGGCCACTGTGTGCCGTTTTACACAATGTGTCCCGTTTTTGTGCCATTCTTAAGACGACCTTTCTAGTTGAGATACAGATTTGGAAAGGGCGGTAGGAGGAAGAAACGGTCACATGATTTAACTGCCTATTCCGCGAATTGACCAACGGTCTTCTGTCGTCTTCTTATGTTCCCATGCTACAAATCAGCGTGGCGAAAGAGCAAAAAGTAAGACCACTGTGAGCCGTGGGATGGGAATAAGGGGGAAACAAATGGTAGCACCAAAATTTTTCTTTAAACAGGGTGGCCTTATTGGAGTGAACAGTTACACTAACATCAATCTTTCAAAATCAGCTTCACTTCTTTAAGGCAAGCAACAAACACTTTTAATACATTAGCAAAGGGCAAGCTGGGAAGAAAATGAAATTTAAATAACAACTCTCCACAAATATGGGTCCACAGGTAAGATTAAATTTACGACTATTTTTTTATTAAAAAACTTTCAACAAATATCCCTTAATGCCTTTAGTAAAAGAAACAGTGATAGGTCTAACGAGAAAGTGCAATCCACCCCGGCATTTCCATAGATCATAGGCACAAGTTGCACAATTTAACCTCAAGGATTTGTCAAGATAAAATTTCCACAAAACGTAAAAGATAAATCATTACACTAAAATGCTGCATCAGTTATCAACATAAAAATTCACAAGGAGCCCAAGGCTAGATTTTAACATTTCTGACATCGCAGCAGTAGGCAAGATAAAATTAGCTCAGTTCACAAAATACAATTACACCAAAACTCAAATACAAGTTAAAATTTAACACACACGGCGACAAACGCCAGCTTACAATCGTTTAAAACATTATTCACTCTCATTTGTGCGCAGATGTGATTACTAAATGGAGTGTGCGAAACAACTTGAAGCAACTATAACGTGACATAGACCAAATTACAGATTCGGCAGTCTATGCTGAGAAGTCGGCAAGAAACGGTAACTAAGTCACGAAACGATCACCGTCGCCCACATACACACTCGCGCACGGGCACAGAGGAGCCAACCTTAAGCAGAGAAGTAGGACAGGCAAGGTGAAAAAAATTCGTCACGGGGCACACCGAACCACTGAACGGGAACTACCAAATTTCACTCACCTTAAACTTTACGGATGGCTCCCTGGCGAGGAAACGGGAAATCGTACGGGCAGAGGCCAGCAAAAACCCCAGACAAATACACAGAATTCCATAAATTCCCAAAACTTAATTTAATCATTTATCCCCCAAAACACCGGATCTTGGCACAAGCGAAATTACAGGCCACAGGGTCCAAAGGCACTCTGCAGAAGAGTTAGGAGGGAAAAGATTAAACAAAGTTCTGCAACGGCACAACAGAACGCCAAGAAAAACACACTAAGTGAATTACATCACCCCACAGAAAGCCGAGAAATACGAACACTGGGGTTTGCCCACGTTTCCGACACAATGATAACAACGAAGATAATCTTCTTCATCCGGCCATAGCACGCTGAAACACACAAACAGCACCAAACTTCCAAGGACGGAAAAGTACTCCCCTGTAAACTATATCCGGGAGTAGCACAGCCGCAAGCTCCTGGCAAGGCGCGGTCCAGGGAAACCGCCGCGAGAAAGATGATCTAGCACGAGTATCGCCACTCAGGCCTCAGCAAGGCGCAGTCAGACAGGGCAGCAAAGCTGGTAAAGAGGCGACGGCTCCAACCACCGACCCGGGGAGCAGCAAGTAACACCAGCCCCGGCCAGCGACAATGTTCGCGCCCAAACTTCACTGCCCGCGCACACAACACGCCACCGGACTTCTCTACTTGCAGAGAGTAGTCTTAGGCACGAGCATCACTCCATGTTTTACAATCGGTGGTGAGATATCGGTCAAGACTCCGCCGGCGGAGACTTCACCCATCAGACTTCTGGTTAAGACCACGTTGAGCACAATCCAGCAATTGTGTGCACACGGGCGCTTTTAGCAAACCATGTGCACTTCTAGCAGACAGCACACCCACACTCCAACGATGGTGGGATTTACGGGCAGCACTGGCAGTATAGGTCGCGATGAATTTAGTAACCCTCCACAATTTCATGGTTAGGTTTCACCTGGCTACTGAGGCATTTCACTTCCGTTTTAAGCATTGTTGTTTGGTTACGGATTTGCGTGTGTTAAAATTTAATATATAAGAGAGTAGAACTTACCATCACATGCTCCCCTTCGTAAACTTTACCAGCCATAAGTCATTTAAATTTTATTTTTATTTTTATTGTTATTGCTGTTACACCTGCTGTGCGCTTAAAGGAAACCATTTTGTGCTAATATACTCAGGGATTAATTTTATACTTAGTCATCCCTGTGCATTAGTAATGAAATTTCGTGGTTATCTCCCACCCACTGATGCACTGCAGGGCCGAAAACAAGCATTTACTAATTCCGTTGCTCACAGTTTAATTAGCGCGGTTTTTTGGGCAGGGATTTTCATAGATTACTAGCTAACATCATTTCTCACTCTCTTCAGTAGCGAGGGTACTTTGTAATTTTTGTCGACTAAAGCTCGTCCATTTCTGCTGGGGTTCTGGAGAACGATAGGCTTGCAGTCCAAAACTCTCAAACAGTACAGGAAATTATTCTATAGAGTTTGGAGGCTGAGGTTCGAATTAACTGCTTTTGAGAAAATGATACTCAACTGATCCAAACGCACTCATGCACGCACTCACACATACACACATAATAATTATTGAGGTCTAACTAACGTGTTTGTTAACGGGAATGTTACTGCGCACTGTACATGTTAAGCGTGAAATAAGCATTTGCTTTTCCAGAGATTGATGTTTAGCGAATTATATTTTTTCAGAGCTTTCATCATAGCCTGGAAAACGTGAGGGATGTTACTAGATTCCGTTGCAGTAAATACATTAAACAGAAACTTCAGTCATCAGTAACTGTCACCGGCAGGAGCAAGTCTAAGCGTCAGGCCTAATATTGCAGCCACTGGTACGGTGTGTTTGCATTTTGTATTTTCCTTCGCTGTCAGTGACCCAACAATATCAAGCTTATCTTCGAAATCACGAGTACAGTTATTGAGCAGAATACTCCTTGTCAACTTTATCGCTTCTCCCTTGGTCACACATGTTTTACGCAAAATATATTATTCCACTACTTGCAGTTCTTTCTGCTATTTCATCTTTGCCGCAAAAAGTCTTGCTACACCTATCTTTCCTGAAAGAAGGTGGGTTTTATTCAAGGTACCAATACATCATATTATTCCCCAAACTTTGAATATCAGAACTCTGTTTTTCAACATAATCTCTGTTCAATGCGACGGCGTTACGCCACCTCATTGGGAGTGCCTATATGCCCCCATTCTACAACTCTACTGGCCGAAGTCGGAGCCGTCTTGCTCCACCAATAACCTTCCCATGATCTACTTACCGTCTCCTCTTTATGTGGTGTCACCGCTTGACACCACACTTGCTAGGTGGTAGCCTTTAAATCGGCCGCGGTCCGTTAGTATACGGCGGACCCGCGTGTCGCCACTGTCAGTGATAGCAGACCGAGCGCCACCACACGGCAGGTCTAGAGAGACGTCCTGGCACTCGCCCCAGTTGTACAGCCGACTTTGCAAGGAACGGTTCACTGACAACTACGCTCTCATTTGCCGAGACGATAGTTAGCATAGCCTTCAGCTACATTTGCTACGACCTAGCAAGGCGCCGTATTCAATTGATATTGAGATTCTATTAATGTATCATCAAGAGCGATGTTCTACAAATGTGGATTAAAGTTAAGTATTCCAGAAGCTACGTACTTTTCTTTATAGCATTCATTACGTATCCTGTTTCAGACCTCACGCCAGCCTGCGTGAGTTTAAGCGCGTGCCTTTCGGCTTCCTCTCATTGTGCCTAGGCTGTCTTGTCTAGACACAACATATTTGGCGACGACGATTTAACGGTCGTATTGCTCTAATTTACTTGTGTCATGGCTTCGCCACCATCTCCAGATGTACTGTCCGAATTTTATCGTTTGCAGAATCAGCAAACGCAGGCGTTGTTGGATGCCCTTGGACAGCTCGTCCAGGGTCAACGTGCAATGCAAAACGATGCGGCAGCCGCCGCTCCATCGCTACCGCAGCCACAACATGCAGTTGCACCACCTTTTCGTCCGTATGATGCGGCGATGGAAAGCTGGACGGAGTGGTCACGCCAATTTGGATTCCATCTCGCTGCCTGCAGAATTCAAGGTAATGAGCGGCAGCCTCAATTATTGTCATATGTCGGCGTCCAGACTTACCGTGTGATAGTGAAATTGTTTCCCCGACGCGACGTAGCAACTCTGTCCTTCGAAGAAATTTTGTCTGCATTAGATGCATATTTCAAGGAATCAGTCAATGTAGTTGCAAAAAGGTATACGTTCTTTCGTACCAAACGTACGGCCGGTCAAACTAATCGGGAGTGGGTTGCAACTTTGCAAGGCCTTACTAGGGATTGTGCTTTTGAGTGTGAATGTGGACTCCCTTATTCAGATACTATGGTGCGTGATGCAATTGCACAGAACGTTTCTGATGTTCGTATACGGGAGCAAATTTTGAAACTAGTCAATCCCTCCCTTCAACAAGTGATAGACATATTGGATAGGCATGACACACTTGACTTTGCTCAGGCATCATTTGAAACTTCGCCAGCCGTGTGTCACGTTAACCGGCCCGCCAGTCGCGCTGCACGGAACAATAAACAGCCCTCGCCCTCGTCCGCGCAGCTGCTGCCAAGATCTCAATCACGTGTCCCGCGGCAGCAAGCAGATGCAGTGCTAAAATCATGGCCGCGGTGTGCAACCAGACATTCGCGTGAGACTTGCCCGTCACGCCACGCTATTTGCTTTTTCTGTAATAAAAAAGGACATGTTCAGAGCGTTTGCCAGGAAAAGCTCAGATCGGGCACTAACAACCATTCCAGGCCCTTTGCTTCGCGCCGGAATCGGAATCGAACCAAGAATACTCATGCTCGTGAACCTTAGCCCATGGACATTCATGTAGTTAATTCCACTCCACCCAGTGCCTGTGTGCGTCCCACAAAAAGTGTGCGTCGACGTCGCAGGAAATCACGTCAATTAGCAAGTGTTTCTGTACCAGTGTCTGTTAAAATTGCACGAGACAGTCGCTCTTGTCGTCAGCAGGACAATAAACTTTTTGTAGACTTGGACATTCATGGCAAGGTCATACCATTCCAGCTCGATACCGGAGGTGCAGTTTCATTGATCAATAAAGACACGTACAAACAAATGGGCACACCTCCGTTGCGTGCCGCAAATGTTAAGTTAAATAGTTATTCAGGTCAGAATATCCCTGTGTTAGGACAGTGCAGCCTTCTTGCAACGTACAAGGGACAAACAAAACTTGTGTCATTTTACGTACTTCGTTCTTCTTCTGCAGTGAACTTGTTTGGTTTAGATTTATTTAAGTTGTTTAACTTGTCTATAGTTAATCAGGTCCTATCAGTGAACCAGACTGTGCCTTCAGCCAGTGTTTCTCGTCTATGTGAAGAGTTTGCAGACATTTCTGCACCGGGCCTTGGTTGCGCTAAGAACTATAAAGCACATTTGGAACTGAAAGTGAACGTGCAACCGAAATTTTTCAGAGCGCGCAATGTTCCCCACGCATTGCGTGATGAGGTCGCAAGAACATTACACGAATTGGAATCACAAGGTGTGATGGAACGTGTGCAGGCTTCTCTCTGGGCATCACCCTTAGTAATTTTGCTGAAACCTTCCGGAAAACTGAGACTTTGTGTGGACTTCAAAGCTACAGTGAATCCACAACTAGTGATTGCAACTTTTCCTTTACCCTGCCCGGAAGATCTTTTTGACAAACCATGCCCGGGTAAATATTTTTTGAAGTTGGACCTAGCAGATGCGTACTTGTAAATACCAGTGGACGAAGAATCCCAGCGCGTCTTGGTGGTTAACACGCATCTTGGTTTGTATCGATTCAAAAGACTGCCATTCGGGTGTGCGTCCACCCCTGCATTGTTTCAGCAATATCTGCAAACTGTTTGTGCTTCGGTCCCTACTGCAGCAAACTATCTGGACGATATTGTGATCTCCGGAAAGATGGAAGAAGAACATTTAGCCAATCTCAGAACATTATTTCAGGTCTTGCGACAACATGGTCTTCGCTTGCGGAAGGACAAATGTGTGTTTTTTGCTCGTGATTTACCATATCTGGGACATGTAATCAATGCCCAAGGCATACATCCCAGTCCCGAGCACCTCCGTGCCATACAGGACTTGCCTTCGCCACAGAATTTGAAGCAGCTACGGAGTGTGCTGGGAAAAATTAACTATTATCATCGCTATGTTCCCCATGCCTCTTCCATTTCAGCTCCGCTTCATCGCTTACGCCGTAAAGGTGTTCCGTTCGTCTGGACGACGGAATGCGAACGCGTTCGCCAGTTGAAATCGGCGTTGCTTTCAAATACTTGCCTTACGCCATTCGATCCCCCGAAACCCCTTTTGTTGATGGTAGATGCATCGGATTTCGGGATCGGTGCTGTGCTTGCGCACAAAGATGGATCGCATGATCGCCCTATTGCCTTTGCGTCGAAATTGCTCTCGTCTGCGCAAAGAAATTATTCACAGATTGAGAAAGAAGCTTTGGCTCTCGTATTTGGTGTTACAAAGTTTCACGATTTCTTGTATGGTCGTCACTTCACCATCATCACCGACCACAAAACTTTGACCGCTTTTTCATCCGAACAAGCCTGTACCTCCACGTACAGCGCAGACATTCATTCGCTAGTCTATTTTCCTCTCGCAGTACCGCTACGATATCTTGTATCGGTCCACGGCTAAGCACGGAAACGCCGATGCGTTGTCCCGTTTGCCTGTTGCTGAGGATAGAGCATTCGATTCTTCCGAACTTGCTTGCATGTTCATTGATGAGGAAACCGATGACGTGGTTGAATCGTTTCCGATTGATTTTCGTCGTGTGGCTACAGCCACCGATGCTGACCCTGTCCTTGCTACCGTTTTGCGTTTTTTTGCTACGCAATGGCCCTTGTCGAAATGACGGATCGACGATCCGTTGGTTCGCCGATTTTTTGCTCACAAGGAGAGACTTTTTGTATGACGTGGTGTTTTGCTGTTGCGTTCTGATAATGATCAGTCCCGGGTCGTGGTCCCACGTTCGCTATCTCTGTCTTACGGCTTCTCCACCAAGGACATTGGGGTATAGTGCGCACGAAACAACTTGCTCGTCAGCACTGTACTTGGTTCGGAATCGATGCTGCGATTACAAATATGTGCTCTTCTTGCATGGCGTGTGCCGAACAACACTCCGCACCACCATGGAAATTCTTTGCATGGCCGAAAGCCACTTCCCATTGGCAACGCTTGCACATAGATTTTGCTAGTCCATTTTGGAATGCTCGATGGTTGGTTGTTGTAGATTCCTTCAGTAATTTTCGTTTTGTTGTCATGATGTCTTCCACGGCGTCGTCTGCCACCATCCAAGCGTTATCCGCTATCTTTTGCATTGAAGGTCTTCCGCAGACTATTGTTTCCGACAATGGCCCACAATTCATGTCCGCAGAAATTCAGTCATTCTGCAAGGCCAATGGAATTCAACATCTGACATCCGCGCCGTTTTCGCCTCAGTCAAACGGTGCCGCTGAACGATTGGTCCAGACTTTCAAGTCCCAGATGTTGAAGTTGAAAGAGTCGCATTCTCTGGAGGACGCGTTATTGCTCTTCTTGTCCTCGTATCACTCTCAGCCCCGAGATGGTCGCTCGCCGGCTGAGTTGCTCCACGGTCGTCCTCATCGAACCTTGATGTCTTTGCTGCATCCGCTGCATCAGGTTCCTGTGCAGCGCCCGCCACCTGTTTTTGCTCCTGGCGACGTTGTATACTATCGCAACTATCGAGGTTCACGGCGTTGGCTCGCAGGGCGCATTCTTCGCTGCCTCGGCCGCGCTATGTATCTGGTTTTGGGGGCGTCTGGTGAGGTGCGTCGGCATCTCAATCAGCTGCGCCTCTGTCGTCGCACGGGTTCTGCCGCTCCCCGTCTGCTTTCAGCGACGGTGCCGTCCGGTCAGCGCCCTGGGGACCCATCTACTGGCTCGCCTCATCCCCAGGTGTTACCGACGATGCCTTCCATTTTGCCCCATGGCGACGCGACGCCGCCGCCGCCGGTCCTCCCGCTGGCGCCGCCCGCAGTGGACGCTTCGCTGCAGCCGCCGGGCGCCTCCCTGGGTCACGCACCGCCGATCGCTTCCCGTGACCAGCTGTCCTCCGACTTGGACCTCTTGCCCGCTCCGGACCAGATGTCGTCTTCACCCGTCGGGTACCCCGACGCGAAGGAGGTCGACCCTTCGGCCCCTCCTGTCTCTCTACGGGCGCATACACCGCATGTTGGCGTGCACCCTGGACTAGGTTTTCAGGCGTTTCCTAGCTCCCCTCGGACCGAATGGCCGGGTGCGGGTGGCACAGCCTCGCCTGTTGTTAGGCTTCCCACCTCGTCGCATACGTCAACATGGGGTCCTCCCCACGGCGGGCGGAAGCCTTATAACAGCACCGTCCGCCGATTTGCGGGGGAGGAATGTGGTGTCACCGCTTGACACCACACTTACTAGGTGGTAGCCTTTAAATCGGCCGCGGTCCGTTAGTATACGGCGGACCCGCGTGTCGCCACTGTTAGTGATAGCAGACCGAGCGCCACCACACGGCAGGTCTAGAGAGACGTCCTGGCACTCGCCCCAGTTGTACAGCCGACTTTGCAAGGAACGGTTCACTGACAACTACGCTCTCATTTGCCGAGACGATAGTTAGCATAGCCTTCAGCTACATTTGCTACGACCTAGCAAGGCGCCGTATTCAATTGATATTGAGATTCTATTAATGTATCATCAAGAGCGATGTTCTACAAATGTGGATTAAAGTTAAGTATTCCAGAAGCTACGTACTTTTCTTTATAACATTCATTACGTATCCTGTTTCAGACCTCACGCCAGCCTGCGTGAGTTTAAGCGCGTGCCTTTCAGCTTCCTCTCATTGTGTCTAGGCTGTCTTGTCTAGACACAACACTTTATGTGGCAAAATAGATGGATGTCGGAAGCTTCGAGATTCGGGCTGTAGGATGGATAAGGTTTCGTGAGGTCCTCTTGAGTGTGCAGACTTGTGTGGGGCCTTTCATTGTCATGGAGAAGGGGAAGTTAGTTTGCAATTTGGGGCGACAAACATGGTGATGTCGTTTCTCCAATATCCTGAGACTATCACAACACACTTCAAAGTTGATAATTGCACCATCAGACGGAATAACCATTTTAGAGTCACAGAAGACCGTCATCATGACTTTCCACGCTGAGGGTGCGGCTTTGAACTTTTTCTTCGGATGAGAGGGCGTGAGGTACCACTCCATGGATTGCCGTTTTGTTTCCGGTTCCAAGCGATGAACCCATGTTTCGTCGCCAGTGACGATGTTCGACAAAACATTATTCGATCAACACAAGCAATTCCGCACAGGTATCTTTCGTTGTTCTTTAATTGTCTTTTGTTAGGCGGCGAGAAACCTACCCGGCACAGAGCTTTGAGTACCCCAATTAGTGAACGAGTGTGTCAACGCCACCAACAGAGACGTCCAGCTGTGCAATTACTTGCTTCATCGTGATCCGTTCATCTCTTCGAATTAGAGTGCCTGCTTGTTACAACATTGGAGGAGTGACAGCTGCTTGCTCCAGATCGGCACACAGGAGATCTGACATGTTAGCGCAGCCTTGTTGCGATGACGACAGACGGCTCGCCCGACGACTCACCGTGCTTTTGTTCATTGTCAAGTCTCTGTAGAAATTCTACAAGCGTGTAGGAAGATGCGTAATGCCGTAGTTTCCCGCCAAAAGAAACTAAATGAGAGGTCGACATAAAAGTTTTGTGAGTATGGTACCGTATCATATTGAATAAAACTACTGCTGGAGAAAATCACCGTTTAGGCCACGGTTGCAGCGGCCTCCTCCTGGGGCAATTGGTGCGTTCTAGCTGTGCAGTGTCCCTTATATTTTGTTATTACTGTTACCAGCACATGCCATTACGTCATAATTTTAAAAAGATAGTTCGTTTCATTGGTCACTTTTAAGTGAACTTTCCCTCTGCTTCTTCCTTAACAGACCAATGAAACGATCCCTCTCCTTATTCCTTAAGAGGCCAATGAAACGAACTATTTTTTTTGAAATTATGACGTAATACCACGCGCAGTGAACAGTAATAACAAAATATAAGGGACACTGCATGGCTAGAACGCAGGAGCAACCGTGGCCGAAACGTCGGTCTTTCTCCAGCAGTAGTTTTATACAATATGAAGCGGTAACATACCCAGAAAGTTTTTATTTCGACTGACGCTGGCCGCGGAAGACTATTCAATGATATCAATGAGAGCTCTGTTATTAGAATGTACCTCCTTTGAAGGATACGTATAGAACCGCCACCTTCACTTCATGAAATTATATCGGCTGGAGCGGGAATATCCTTTGACGTTCCACAACAAATTCTTCATTTTTGCAACAGTAATTGGCCGAGAAAAAGAAGTGCTTCATTACATACTGAACACCCCTCGTATAACGGCTGCGGCAACAGTTGTTTGTAGCAAAGCAGACATTTGGATCACGGGAACAACATGCTTCTCTCTAGGTTTGAATGAACTCGCGCATGCGCACATCTCGAGAAAGAGGCATGCCTCTTCTGGCGTGAGAAGCAAGCGAGGGCGCAACACGAATAGGCGCAATCGACCCTTGAGACAATCACTGTGCCAATTCGCACGATGCCGAAGAAGCACGGAGTTCTGTGTTACTGTGAGTTTGTGTATTGTTAGGTGGTGCAGCAATAATGAAAAACGAACAGGTGCCAACGCACCTTGAGGTAATCACTGTGCCGGTTCGCACGATGCCGAAGAAGCGCGGAGTTACGAAGCTGACTGCTGTTACTGTGAGTTCGTGTATTGTTATATGGTGCAGCAATAATGTTGATTGTTGTGGAGGAGAAGGGAGACCGGCTGCAACGGTTTCCGGGACGGCTGACCGGCACGCGGCCGCGCGCTCTATAATTCACGACCGGGCCCACGAGGCGCCGAGGCGCTGGGAGCGGCCGCCTGTATTAACGGCGCCGCCCCCGCCCGACTGCCGGCCCGCAGGCCTCCAGCTGCCGCCGCGGGGCCCCGTCTGCTCTCTTATGCATTCCGCCTGCCAGCGAGTTTCCCCGCGGCCTAGGTTCCTTTTACCAATGGCTACTCAATCCAATTTTGGATTCAGTTGCTCCTGCTGAGATTGCCTATCCAAATAAAAGAATCATAGTTCGCAGCACGGCCGAGTCCGCGTTCCCTTCCGCGCTCGGGTCCAGATTTTCGCAGCTCACTTCTGGACAGATTGCGACTTCCTTCCTCTTCCTACACTCCAGCCTCCCCCCCCCCCCCCTTCCCACTCTCCGTCGTGCCCATTCTTTTACCGTTCCTCGCTTCCCTCGCTGCTTGCTGCCGTTTCTTTCCAAGGAGCTGTAGTCTAGATCGATACGTTCCCTTCAAAACATCGATCCCATCTTCTCATCTTTCTGTGTTTGCTCTGCCGTCTCGTCGGAACGACCGTCAGGATCCACATGAGAGTGGAGGGTGGGGGAGAACGGATATATGGCCATCTATAACGCTCGAGATCAATCCCACCCTCGCTTACGGTTCTTTTGGTGGGTGTACATTTAGTTGAACAGTCTTCTTCCAGAAAGTTTGAAACAATCTTTTTACGTGTGTATTAACTGTTGGAATAATGCCAGAAGTATGATACAGCTGAATGAGGATTAATTCATAGGTTTTCACATTACTAGTTTCGGACGCCGACTGCTGAAGTAGTATACTGTAATAAACAATTATCACTCTATTTTTAATTAATTTTAATTATTTTAATACGGCGTTTTACACACCATAGTGAAATGGCGTAAAGCTTATAATAATCTTTAGTCTAACTCCTATGGCAGACAGTATTTTTCTGATAGCTTACGTTTCCGATAAAATCTGACTCTATGCATTTCTCCTGCTATACGTCTGTTATCCAGACTTATTTTCTCCCGGTTCTCAGGAGTAAATCATTCTGTCCAGAGAGTTTCAGTCTGGATTCAACGTGTAGCATAGTTCTGTCAATTAATGTAAATGTAAGCCATAATTAAAGCTAAAAGGAAAATGTTGTTCAGCGTTCATGTACACAGATTAAAATAAAAATAAAAACTAGTAAGACTGCCACTACTGAAGAACCATTGTCTTCCCCACATATCATTATTAAAAGAACAAGAAATATGTTTGCTAGTCATTCGTCCTGCACTTGCTTCGTGCCTTGCAGTTCGTCTTCGTCTTCTGCACGCAGAAAGTGATCCAAGGGAGTGAGGGAGTGACAGCCTTATCCATATAGAGGAAGAGCTTTTTAATTTTTTTTTTAATTCTTGACACTAAAAATATGTTTCCCAGCTATTCTCTTTAGACGTATGGGGACAATCAAAATCTAGTCCATTTCATGAAAATAATTAACTTACATGCTCGTAAGATTAAGTTTTCGGGAGCCAAGCAAACTGTCATTTGGAAAAGGGTTGAGTAAAACCAGGTACTCGAATTAGTCAACAGTTTTCAATTACTAGTACCAATTTATAATCATTCTTGATGTTACATTTTAAATTAAATTAATGTATTTTTGAAGCAGAGAAAGTAAATTATTAAAAGTAAATTCCAGGTTAGCCGAGAGCGCTAATGCGCTGCTTCTTGGACTCGAGTAGGCGCGCCAGCCCTGGATCGAATCCGCCCGGCGGATTAACGACGAGGGCCGTTGTGCCAGCCAGCCTGGATGTGGTTTTTAAGCGGTTTTCCACACCCCACTAAGTGAATACCGGGCTGGTCCCACGTCCCGCCTCAGTCACACTACTCGCAGACATCTGAACACGTTCACACTATTCCATGGATTACACTAGACGCAGACAGCTGGGGTTCACCAATTCCATCCCGGAGGGTACGGGTTGGTAGCAGGTAGGGCATCCAGCCACCTCTTAACATTAAGCTTGTCAAATCCGTCCCTAACCTAGCCGACCCTGCGAAACCCAGGGATAAAGGCACCAGCAAAAGAGGAAGAAGAAAGTAAATTATCAAAACGGGGGCACTGAAGTTAATAATGGGTCTATGAATATTTCGTTTGCAGTGAAATTATCACAAACTGCCCTTCTCCCTCAAAGCAATGCATCCATCATGCACCCATTGTCTGCATTGATTGAACTTTATCCAGCATTTTGCAACAACACATTCAACATATATCTCATTACAAAATAGATGGTTGGTTGGTTTCGGGGAAGGAGACCAGACAGCGAGGTCATCGGTCTCATAGGATTAGGTAAGGATGAGGAAGGAATTCGGCCGTGCCCTTTCAGAGGAACCATCCCGGCATTTGCCTGGAGTGATTTAGGGAAATCACGGAAAACCTAAATCAGGATGGCCGGACGCGGGATTGAACCGTCGTCCTCCCGAATGCGAGTCCAGTGTCTCACCACTGCGCCACCTCGCTCGGTCAAAATAGACAGGCTTTAAAGGAATCTGCTCCATTATCACATGAAGAACTCTCCTTTTGTCTTTCTCTTCTGGTTCTTTTTATGTTCTTTAACATTAGATGCAGTTCATACCTCTAAAAGTTTTTTTCTGTCTTAACTTGCTTTATCTTGATTATCTCTTCTCCTTGAAGTTCTGATTTGTGAGAAATTGCTGTAAAAATCACTGTTTCCGTATCTTTCTTTTTCCTTGGTTTTTTACAGTTTCATCTTCTTCATTGGAAGGAAAGGGGAAGGCTGCAACGTCACTGGAGATGATTTCAAACCGGAGGGCCAGTTAGTTCTGAAACAACCTGATGCTGGAGGAACACATTAACCTGTTGATGATAGGAATTCTGGGGATGTTATAGATTTCTCACCAGACCTGTCCGCCTCCATCGTTGAGGGTGAGAGCGAGCACTACGGCCAGAACTTTTGACGGCTTGTCGGGCACAGCAGTAATTACCATTTCATCAAAATTACAATTAGTATTTGGAGAAACTTTTTGATTCTCAAAAAGAGTTTGAACAGACCGTAAGAATTTTGAATTGCCGTTCGGTTCAGCCATTCGCACGCGCCAATGAACTCGATTCAGGTCTCCTGACAAATTTCATTGCTTGTTTAAGAATTTATATAGTCACTCACTCCCAGAATTTGAATCTACCGCCCATAGCTGGCAGGGCGTCAGTATTAAGATCAATGAAAAAGGAAAGTGTACATTCACGCCAGTCGAGGGCTGGCTCCCGACTGTGAGCATGTGGCCAACGAGAACCGTCGGGCGAATTCGCGGCTCAAAGATTTTTTTGCAAAACAGTTTGCCTGAAGTGTGGATAATGTATGACTCGACTGTAAAAGGAAAATGTGAATACAGTCACGTTTAATTTTCAATAAATGAATAACAGTTAGAATACAGTTTTATTTTCTATTTATGTCGACTAACCATCACCTTATCCAACATAGGAATAGAGTTACGTAAGTTAACGTAACCGACTGAGTTCCTTTAACTATAATAATCAAAGCAGTTACATTTGGCGCAAAATATGGTGTGGGGTAAAACTGGGTGCTACTCGATTATGCCGTATTTCAGTCTACCAGATACTACACTAACGGTGCTTTTAAGAAACAAGTGGGTGCCATCCATCAATAGGTAGATACTAGGATCTCATGTCGGTAGCAAACAGCTCTAAATAGGCTACAGAATAAATAGGGTTACTTACCAAACCCGGTGTACAAGCGATCTACAGTTTCACGAAAAAAGCACAGATACGGTAACGCAAATTTTATTGCTCGCTATGACGCACTAGCTGAATCCACTCTCGGAGTGAGTTAATATAATTTGTCTGATTGCAGTACTTTTCTATGAGAGCTTCAAGTACCCGGTTTGAACCCTCCTACTCGGTTTTTCCCCTTCCTCCCCTATATTCCTTATTGGTTCCTTTATTATTTTATTCTTTTCGTGAACGATATTCTGTGAGCAATAGATGAGGGACAACAAGTAGATTCCATATTCCTAAATTTTCGAAAACATTTGGCAAAGTGGCAGACTATCAACGGAGGTCCAAGCATATGGAATAGCTTCTCGGATATGTCACTGGCTCGAAGAACTTTTAACTAGTAGGAACAAGTACCCAGTGCCTACGCCTGTTGATAAGAGTTCGTCAAAATACAGAGAGGAGTGGTCGAGCGTAGTGTGATATTACCGCTATTGTTTTCTATAAAAATACACTTGTTACCTCCCCCTTCCTAATGAACCCACTGAACTGCGACATAATTGAACGTGATCGCGCATGTCTAATAAAATTTTTCAGTAAGGCTATCGGTATTGAAGGAAAATAATACCGGTTAATAGGACGAAAGTGTACAACAGACCTCTCTGAAGGAAGATTCTATTCTAAACCTAATGTAAACACTCATGGTAATTTTTAAATGGGTGGAGTATGGTGCAATTGTTCACTAACCGCGCAAGTGGGGAGGGGGGGATAACAGAAAAAAAACATTGATTAGCTGAAAAGGGAATAATTAAACGGTCGCCAGCCCGCTAGGCCAATGAATTTCCAGAATCTTAATGCAGATAACGGCAAAGAAATTTAAGCAAATAATCACTGGGGTGGCAACGGAAGGTTGCCACGCTTTTCCACGACGGAACAGTTCAAGAGTAAATAAATTAATCAGAAAGCACTAAGTATGCATTTACCTTTTCTGAATTATTAAATTTTTAAAGTAGAGTTAAACGAAGTTACTGGGTAAATAAATGAAACCAAAACTTTGTTATGTGAAAGGTGACTTTCAGTAGTCTAACGTAAGCAAAATTTAGAAACAGCAAGGAATTTACTTTTGATTATTGAAAGATTAAATTGATTTACTTTAAGCAAATGAACAACTGACTGTACTTTTAAAATAACAACAATAAAAGACATACCAAGACAGCGGAAGTCACTTGCTAAGTTAAATACATAATAAGTTAAATTGCGCAATTTAAACTGTGCTGTATCTTTAGTTCTTAGTTTTACCAGTGAAATTTTACATTACTTTACGTGAACGAAGTTAATACTCATAACTGCAAATTAGTTAAGCCCCTGTTGAGGAATACAAGAATGAACAGTTAATGAGACAGAAATTTTAGACTGAAACTGGTCGTTTGCAAACACAAAAAGTTGGCAGTAAATAGTTAATCAATTTTCATATTTTTACGACACTCGGTGGCTGCGTGGAAAGGAAAGGGACGGTGCTTGGTAATAATGTCTGAGGACAATGACAACCCAGGCGCCCTACGGGTTTTAACTATTGCAGGTTATTATTCAAGTTAATCATACTTTGTGAAAGAAATCCCACGGGGTAGTGCCTCCACAAGGTTATAATTTTTTTTAACGGTCTTACTATGTTTTAGTTGTGCGGACGACGAAGAATGTAACCGACAACCATGACGAGCTGCCGCTGTTGCTGCTGCTGCTGCTGGCTGAGAACCCCGAGTCGTCTCCAGACGGGCAATAGTTAGAATTGCAACATCCTCCACCTGTCCACTTCTACTGTGCTCTCAGCACTCGCGGGTTAACGAATTAGGTGCGCCTGCCGTGGCGCGATGATAGCTGCACACAGCGTCTGCGGGAGCGCCCAACAAACACTTCCGCACTCTTTCGTCGCTCAATCTGCTCTGCTCATAGCGCGACAGAGTCTTCCACACGCAAAGATAAACAACGGTACAGGGCACAGCTACTGCCATATCGTTGTTGCTAACAATATATTAAAGTTCCCTTGGCTATTACCTAGGAATTAACAGTATTTACATTAAAATTACAGTCAAATATATACAGAAGAAATAAATAGACTGTGACATCGTTTACATGTTAACTATAGTTTCAGTAATAAAACTTACATGTTCAGAATTAGAACTACAGTACAACTTATGAAAGGGTATTTAACACCGAAAAGTTTTGGATGGTGCAGAAAGTATTTTATCTGCATTTTCGTTGCTACGCAGTATCCGACGGACAGGGTGAGCAGCAGTCTGAGGCTGTTTATTGATATAAACGTTGAGTGTCTGTAGGTGGATACAAGATGACTTTGACAGAATGTACAGAATGTGTGAGGAATGGCAGCTTGAAAAAGAGGCAGTCGTTGATTTCTAAAATTACAGGTGCCGGAACTCCCCTCTTTCACCGTAAATTCCCCGCCCACCTCATCCATCAACATTAAATCACAAGCTTTCGGAAACATGTGATAAAATTTATTAGGAGAAATCACCTTTTTACAAAACAGTGCTCTGAATCCAGATGTTTAAAACATAATTTTTGCCATCACAATAATAAAAGAAAAAATTTAAAACAAACAGCAGCTGCTACCTCCTCTCCCTGTAGCAGCATCACTTTGCTCGGTCTAGTTCTGCTCCATACGTATCGGCGCAAGTACGTAGTCTTCGTGACTATGTCGTCATGTTTTCATTTTTAGCCAGGTTCAGTAAATGCTCATTTGTCTTCTACTCATTGAGCTATATTACACCTGGATTGACTTAAGTTCATATTCATTACCACAAATAAGTAAGACAGTTGACTAGAAGTTTACTGACATGTATTGATCAAGACTTCGTAACTAATCTCATCTTGAATATAATGCGCGCGCGCGCACACATACACACACACACACACACACACACACACACACACAGAGAGAGAGAGAGAGAGAGAGAGAGAGAGAGAGCGAGGGATAGAGGGGTAGAGGGAGAGAGGGAGAGAGGGAGAGAGAGTACCGCGTCCCACGTCCCTCTGTTCATAACATCACGTTGGTCACCAACGGTCACATTCACCGGTGCCGGCTTGTTGGCAAATTACAGTTACATTGCGATTTAGTACACATGTGCTGTTTTAAACCTACGATGCCGGCTTTCCCTAGCGAGTTAAAAAGAAAAAAAATATGTGGAATATGTCGCAATGCCGTTCCGCCGCTTTTCGGTCGAATTTAAGCACGGTCTAGATGAGGAAAATGTAAGTTAGCTCAGGTTAGAATGACAAACAAATTCTTTAATATTCAAGTATTGTACTGGTGAACTAGACTCAATGGCTACTACTTCCATGATATTGATATACATGAGCAACATCAAAGGAACATGACAAACAAACAAATTGCTCCTCCTTACGATCCAAAACAATGAAGACATCATTAAACGCCGAAGCACTGTCAAGAGAAGAAGAATTTTTACCATCAGGAAATTGCAGATAACATTCATGGGACATAATTAGCATTCAAGAATCACACAGAGGAGTAAACTGAAAGGACGAAGATGGCATTAGAGCGCCCTAATGACATATATGGTAGTGTTATCTTTGTAAGACCACATGTTGATTATTAAGTGAACAAGTATCACGGACGTAAAAAACGCCGAAATTTCAACAACTGAGTTGCGTTCATGTTTTATTACGTAGGTGTACAAAACAGCTAATATTGATTTTACCTTCCGGAAGCCAAATAATGTTCATAATCTAAACATCAAGAGCGTATTGGCTGAATTGTAACTTGAAAGTGTCTATTGCAGATATGAATCGATTGATAGCAGGCCGGGCTGGCCAAGCGCTTCTAGGCGCTCCAGTCTGGAACCGCGCGACCGCTACGGTCGCAGGGTCGAATCCTGCCTCGGGCATGGATGTGTGTGATGTCCTTAGGTTAGTTAGGTTTAAGTAGTTCTAAGTTCTAGGGGACTGATGACCTCAGAAGTCAAGTCCCATAGTGCTCAGAGCCATTTGAATCGATTGATAAATATGGGGAAGAACTAGAGAGTCGGTCATAGGGTGAGAGGCTGAACCTTATTTTCGATCGTAAACGAAAATCAATAATTTAATAGCGGAAGATGGCAGAGAGGGTATAATCCTAACAATCTCTTCATTGCTGAGAACATTGCTCGTCATCTTACAAAAGCAGTAGAAGAGCCCATCTGGTGGACGCAACATTGGCCTATATTTTGTGTAGTTCCTGGAGATGTCCTCAAACGCCGTTTTAACTTCAAGAAAGCGAAATGGACAGCTTACAGAAAAGAACTGGCTCTCGAAGTTGAAAACATAGAGGTATGCCCAAAAACTACAAAGTATTTGTCGAATCTGACAGGCAGACTTCAAGGGGGCATATTCGACGTGGATGTAGGACCCTATTTACTGGCGTTGACTCATGTTAACAAGAACTATTGAAAGACAAGTGCAGGAAGTAGAACGCAGATCCTTTCTCAGCAGGTACAAATGATAAGGAGACGAACTACTCCGAAACTTAACAGAACAAAAAGGGGAAGGAGATGACTAAATTACTATCCGATTTCGACATGAAACAAAACAGTCAAAGAGCGTGGCAGCTGATTAACAGTCTTAGCAATAACTGTACGAGTTCGCAGTTGAGTACAAATGTTATTTCGAACTATTTTGCTCGCCACCGTGAACTGAATGGAAAGACAAGATGTAAGGCAGTTAAAGCAGTTCGGGTCAAAAGTTAATTAATGGATAGTGAGGATGAAGAACAAATATCTGGGAACGTTTCAGATTCTCAAAGTGTGTGAAAAGCAAAACAGCAGCATGTCTGAAACCTGGCAAAGAGCCGACTGAACCGGAAAACTTTCGTCCCATTTCCACGAAGTTTATACGCTATATGAAACAATGATTTGGTCAAGAATAGGAACCAAAAGCGATACAAAACTTGTACCTGAACTACGTGGTTTGAGATCAGCGGAAGCGTGATGTAGTCAAATACAAAACCTGACTGAATACATTAATATCTGCTGCTGTCTTTGTTGACATTTACGCCGTATATGATACAGTAAACCGCCAACGACTTCTCACGAAAATCTACCAAACAACATTGGATATTTGACTGACTTACATCTTAAGAGGCATGATGCAGAATCGAAGATTCTACGCAATCAACCAAGGAAAGAAAAGTAGATGGAGAAACCAAAAGAATGGACTACCACAAGGGGCCGTTCCGTACCCTATTCTGTTTACTATGTCTGCGAATAAGCAGTAACATCAGCCGGAAATATAACGATTCGGATATATAGACGACACCGCTACTACTGCTCGAGGAAGAACATTTGAATAAGTCCAAAGGAAAATGGCAGAGACTTTTGATACCTTGGGGAGCTACTAAGAGAAAAATCATCTGCAACATAATCTACAACAAACTCACATACTGTAGATGCGTTCTAGAGAAGGCTCAAGACATTTGGAAATAGAATGGAGAGAAATTAGACTACACGACTGCAGCAACCCAAAATGCTAAGGAGTCAGCCTAGACTACACTGTCATTTAGAAAACACTGCACCGATCTTGCAGGAAAAACATGTGAAGGGAACAATATTGTACGTAAGATGAATGGATCAACGTGGGGAGCGCAGCTTGACGTTTTCGATATCAGCACTGGGAGAATATGCGCACCAGTATTAAGAGGCGTCTTGCTACTCCAAACAAGTAGATGGCGCTTTAAATGAGAATCCCAGGATCACCGGAAGTCTGCAGACGACACCTGTACACAAAATCTACCCACTTGTTGCCAAATCACCACCAGGTAATAGAGGCAAAGCGTCCGATGAAATAGAGAGTAAAAAAAAAAAAAACAGCAAACCGACCCACAGAACATACTCTTAATGTATAATCATCAAACAGTTACAGTTCATCTTAAACACAGAAAAGACTTGATATAACGCACAGTAGTGCTAGGGTTCGCATTTGTCCTCCTTGTACCTATTGTTTTCTTTCCAATTTCCATGGTTGACCTCTTTAGAGATGTTCATTCCTACTGAGCTATTCATAACTGCTGTGTCAGAGCTTCAAATGCATCTCATCATTTCTTAGCACTTCCGCATTCCACTTATAACACAGACTCTTCCTGGCTAGTTTATTAAACTTCAGCCTACTCTTCATCATTAAAAAATTGTGATCTGAGTCTATATATGACCGACAGCGTGCTTTAAAAACTAATACCTCATTTCGGAATCTCTGCCTGACCGTGATGCCATCTAACTGAAATCTTTCTGTATCTCCCGACCGTTTCCAAGCTTACCTCCGCCTGTTGTGATTCTTGAACAGAGTATTCGCTATAACTAACTGGTATTTAATGCAGAATTCGATTAGTCTTTCTCCTCTCTCGTTCCTATCACTAAGCCAATGTTGTTGTTGTGGTCTTCAGTCCTGAGACTGGTTTGATGCAGCTCTCCATACTATTCTATCCTGTGCAAGCTTCTTCAACTCCCAGTACCTACTGCAACCTACATCCTTCTGAATCTGCTTGGTGTATTCATCTCTTGATCTCCCTATACGATTTTTACCCTCCACTCTGCCCTCCAACGGTAAATTGGTGATCCCTTGATGCCTCAGAACATGTCCTACCAACCGATCCCTTCTTCTGGTCAAGTTGTGCCACAAACGTCTCTTCTCCCCAATCCTATTCAATACGTCCTCATTAGTTATGTGATCTACCCATCTAATCTTCAGCATTATTCTGTAGCACCACATTTCGAAAGCTTCTATTCACTTCTTGTCTAAACTATTTACCGTCCATGATTCACTTCCATACATGGCTACACTCCATACAAATACTTTCAGAAACGACTTCCTGACGCTTAAATCTATATTCGATGTTAACAAATTTCTCTTCTTCAGAAAGGCTTTCCTTGCCATTGCCAGTCTACATTTTGTATCCTCTCTACTTCGACCATCATCAGTTATTTAGCTCCCCAAATAGCAAAACTCCTTTACTACTTTAAGTGTCTTATTTCCTAATTAATTCCCTCAGCATCACCCGACTTAATTCGACTACATTCCATTATCCTCGTTTTGCTTTTGTTGATGTTCATCGTATATCCTCCCTTCAAGACACTGTCCATTCCGTTCAACTGCTCTTCCAAGTCCTTTGCTGACTCTGACAGAATTACAATGTCATCGGCGAACCTCAAAGTTATTATTTCTTCTCCATGGATTTTAATTCCTACTCCGAATTTTTCTTTTGGTTCGTTCACTGCTTGCTCAATATACAGATTGAATAACATCAGGGAGAGTCTACAACCCTGTCTCAATCCCTTCCCAACCAATGCTTCCCTTTCAAGTCCCTCGACTCTTATAACTGCCATCTGGTTTCTGTACAAATTGTAAAAAGCCTTTCGCTCCCTGTATTTTACCCCTGCCACCTTCAGAATTTGAAGGAGAGTATTCCAGTCAACATTGTCAAAAGCTTTCTCTAAGTCTACAAATGCTAGAAACTTAGGTTTATCTTTCCTTAATCTATCTTCTAAGATAAATCGTAGGGTCAGTATTGCCTCACGTGTTCCAATATTTTTACGGAATCCAACTGATCTTCCCCGAGGTTGGCTTCTACTAGTTTTTCCATTCGTCTGTAAAGAATTCGCGCTAGTATTTTGCAGCAGTGACTTATTAAACTGATAGTTCGGTAATGTTCACATCTGTCAACACCTGCTTTCTTTGGTATTGGAATTATTACATTCTTCTTCAGGTCTGAGGGTATTTCCCCTGTCTCATACAGCTTGCTCACTAGATGTCAGGACTGGTTCTCCCAAGGCTGTCAGTAGTTCTAAGGGAATGTTGTGTACTCCCGGGGCCTTGTTTCGACACAGGTCTTTGAGTGGTCTGTCAAACTCTTCACGCAGAATCATATCTCCCATTTCATCTTCATCTACATCCTCTTCCATTTCCATGATATTGACCTCAAGTACATCGCCCTTGTAGAGACCCTCTATATACTCCTTCCACCTTTCTGCTTTCCCTTCTTTGCTTAGAACTTTGTTTCTATCTGAGCTCCTGATATTCATACAAGTTGTTCTCTTTTCTCCAAAGGTCTCTTTAATTTTCCTGTAGGCAGTATCTATCTTACCCCTAATGAGATATGCCTCTTCATCCTTACATTTGTCCTCTGCCCATGTCTGCTTAGCCATTTTGAACTTCCTGTCGATCTCATTTGTGAGACTTTTGTATTCCTTTTTGCTTGCTTCATTTATTGCATTTTTGTATTTTCTCCTTTCATCAATTAAATTAAATATTTCTTCTGATACCAAAAGATTTCTACTAGCCCTCGTCTTTTTACCTACTCGATCCTCTGCTGCCTTCACTACTTCATTCCTCAAAGCTACCCATTCTTCTTCTACTGTATTTCTGTCCCCCAATCCTGTCAATTGTTCCCTTATGCTCTCCCTGAAACTCTGTACAGCCTCTGGTTTAGTCAGTTTATCCAGGTCCCATCTCCTTAAATTCCCACCTTTTTGCAGTTTCTTCAGTTTTAATCTACGGTTCGTAACTAATAGATTGTGGTCAGAATCCACATCTGCCCCTGGAAATGTCTTACAATTTAAAACCTGGTTCCTAAATCTCGGTCTTACCATTATATGATCTATTTGAAACCTGTCAGTGTCTCCAGGGTTCTTCCATGTATACAACCTTCTTTTATGATTCTTGAACCAAGTGTTAGCTATGATTAAGTTGTGCTCTGTGCAAAATTCTACCAGACGGCTTCTTCTTTCATTTCTTACCCCCAATCAATTTTGACCCAATACGTTTCCTTCTCTCCCTTTTCCTACTACCCAATTCCAGTCACCCATGACTATTAAATTTTCGTCTCCCTTCACTATCTGAATAATTTCTTTTATTTCATCATAAATTTCTTCAATCTCTTCGTCATCTGCGGAGCTAGTTGGCATATAAACTTGTACTACTGTAGTATGCGTGGGCTTCGTGTTTATCTTGGCCACAATAATTCGATCACTAAGCTGTTGTAGTAGCTTACCCTCACTCCTATTTTTTTATTCATTATTAAACCAACTCCTGCATTACCCCTCTTTGATTTTGTATTTATAACCCTGTATTCACCTTACCAAATGTCTTGTTCCTCCTGCCACCGAACTTCACTGATTCCCACTATACCTAACTTTAACCTATCCATTTCCCTTATTAAATTTTCTAACCTACCTGCCCGATTAAGGGATCTGACATTCCGCGCTCCGATCCGTAGAACGTCAGTTTTCTTTCTCCTGATAACGACGTCCTCTTGTGTAGTCCCCGCCCGGAGATCCTAATGGGGGACTACTTTACCTCCGGAATATTTTACCCAAGAAGACGCCATCATCATTTAACCATACAGTAAAGCTGCATGCCCTCGGGAAAAATTACGGCTGTGATTTCCCCTGGCTTTCAACCGTTTGTAGTACCAGCACAGCAAGACCTGTTTGGCTAGTGTCACAAGGCCAGATCAGTCAATTATCCAGACTGTTGCCCCTGCAACTACTGAAATGGCTGCTGTCCCTCTTCCGGAATCACACGTTTGTCTGGCCTCTCAACAGATGCCTCTCCGTTGTGGTTGCACCTACGGTACGGCTATCTGTATCGCTGAGGCACGCAAGCCTCCCCACCAACGGCAAGGTCCATGGTTCATGGGGGGACTAAGCCAATAGTCTACCGTAATCCTTTCTTCTCTTCCTTCCCTTACAACCCTAGCCCTGTCCCCCATGATTATTATATTTTCATCTCCATTTACATACTAAATTACCCTTTGAATATCCTCATATACTTTAGCTATCTATCTCTTCATGTTTCATCTCCCTTTTAGGTACTGAATTACCCGTTGGATATCCTCATGTACCTCATCTCTCTTCATCTTCGGCTTGCGATGACGACATGTATACCTCAACTGTTGTTGTGGGAGATGGTTTGCTCTCGTATCTGTTGAGAGCAACTCTGTGACTGACCTGATGAAGAGATGAAGTATATAAGGGTATTGAATATGTAATTCTGTACGTAAAAGGTGGCGAAAATCTAATAGTCATGGGAGATTGAAATGCATTTGTAGGATTGTAGTAGAAGAAATGGTTAGGGGAGAATATGGGCTTGGTAGTAGAAATGAGAGAGGAAAAAGCTAATGGAATTCTGAAACGTATTTCAGATGGTAGAGTTGATTACTCTGTTCAATAATCGCAAGAGGAGAAATTATACTAAGAAAAGTCTGGAAGATACGGAAATATTCCAGTTATATAATGGTACGGCAGAAACTCCAAAATAGGGCACCCAGGAGCAAATATAGACTGAGATCAACAACGATGAAGAATAGGCTGAATATTAGGAGAGTAGTCAGGAATAATCAGTACACAAGGAAGAGGGATACGTAAGTAATAAGGAATGAAGATATACGCTTGAAGTTCTCTGTGGCTATAGATAATGCACTAACGAAACTAGGAGCGCGGATCATATTGTGGCTATGAATGATCTATTTAACAAAGCGTTTCCAGCCGTATACTTTGAAAAGGACCACTAGCACACATTAACATAGCCAAAGCCTTGCAGACAAACAAAAATTACACGAAGCGAAATGTACTGTGAGGAGGGCTAGGCGAGAGGCGTTCCACGAATTCGAAAGTAAAGTTCTATGTACTGATCTGGCAGAAGATACTTAGAAATTTTGGTCTTATGTCACAGCGGTAGGTGGATCAAACCAAAATGTCCAGACACTCTGTGACAAAAATGGTACTGAAACAGAGGAAGACAGACTAAAGGCTGAAATACTACATGTCTTTTTCCAAAGCTGTTTCACAGAGGAAGACTGCACTGCAGTTCCTTCTCTAGATTGTCGCACAGATGACGAAATGGTAGATATCGAAATAGATGACAGAGGGAAAGAAAAACAATTAAAATCGCTCAAAAGAGGAAAGTCCGCTAGTCCTGATGGGATACCAGTTCGATTTTACACGGAGTACGCGAAGGAACTTGTCCCCCTTCTTGCAGCGGTGTACCGTAAGTCTCTAGAAGAGCGTAGCATTCCAAAGGAATGGAAAAGGGCACAGGCCATCCCAGTTTTCAAGAAGGGACGTCGAACAGATGTGCAGAACTATAGACCAATATCTCTGACGTCGATCAGTTGTAGAATTTTGAACACTTATTATGTTCGAGTATAATGACTTTTCTGGAGACTAGAAATCTACTCTGTAGAAATCAGCATGGGTTTCGAAAAAGACGATCGTGTGAAACCTAGCTCGCGCTATTCATCCACGAGACCCACAGGGCCATAGATACGGGTTCCCAGGTATATGCCGTGTTTCTTGATTTCCGCAAGGCGTTTGATACAGTTCCCCAAAGTCATTTAATGAACAAACTAAGAGCATATGGACTATCAGACCAATTGTATGATCGGATTGAAGAGTTCCTAGATAACAGAACGCAGAATGTCATTCTCAGTGGAGAGAGGTCTTCCAAAGTAAGGGTGATTTCAGGTGTGCCGCAGGGGAGTGTCGTAGGACCGATGCTGTTCACAATACACAGGTTGGTCCATTGATAGTGACTGGGCCAAATATCTCTCAAAATAAGCATCAAACGAAAAAACTACAAAGTACGAAACTCGTCTAGCTTGAAGGGGGAAATCAGATGGCGCTATGGTTGCCCCGCGAGATCGCGCTGCCATAGGTCAAACGGATATCAAATGCGTTTTTTTAAAAATAGGAACCCCCACTTTTTATTACATGTTCGTGTTGTACGTAAAGATATATGAATGTTTTAGCTGGACCACTTTTTCGCTTTGTGATAGATGGCGCTGTAATAGTCACAAACATATGGATCACAATTTTAGACGAACAGTTGGTAACAGGTAGGTTTTTTAAATTAAAATACAGAACATAGGTACGTTTGAACATTTTATTTCGGTTGTTCCAATATGATACAAGTACCTTTGTGAACTTATCATTTCTGAGAATGCATGCTGTTACAGCGTGATAACCTGTAAATACCACATTAATGCAATAAATGATCAAAATGATGTCCGTCTAGCTCAATGCATTTTGGCAACACGTGTAACGACATTCCTCTCAACAGCGAGTGGTTCGCCTTCCGTAATGTTCGCACATGCATTGATGACTGAGGTATATACCACGGATGCCTAATGAGTAAAATTAATGGTAATAGAGGCAATAGTACCGCATGGAAGGGAAAAACGAGTTGAGGAACCATGATTAATAACCCAGTCTGTAACTGGAAAAGTACATTTGAGTCTGATTACTGCATTCAATTCTTCTTGTTCCTCTAGAGTTTTTAACCCACCTACAAAAGGGCTCTGAGCACTATGGGACTTAACTTTTGAGGTCATGAGTCCCCTAGAACGTAGAACTACTTAAACCTAACTAACCTAAGGACATCACACACATCCATGCCCGAGGCAGGATTCGAACCTGCGACCGTAGCAGTCGCGCGGTTCCAGATTTTTGCGCCTAGAACCACTCGGCCACTCCGGCCTGCTTAACCCACTTACAGTTGCTTCCATTATCAAACTGACAGTTCCTTGATACTTCAGTCAGTGTCCTGTCAACCTAATCCTTCTTTTAGTCACGTTGTTTCATAAATTTCTTTTCTCCCAAATTCGATTCGATACCTACCCATTTCATCCTCAGCACTTTTCTAGAGCGTCACCTTTAGAAAGCATGAATCCTTTTCTTGCCTGAACAGATTGTTGTCCGTGTTTCGCTTCACTACAACGCTACGCACCTTCAGAAGAGACTTTCTAACATTTAAACTTGTGTTACCTGTTTACAAATTTCTATTTTTCACAAATTCCTCTTTTACTATAGTCTCTCACTTTATTTCATCTCTGCTCTACCTAGAACTAATTATGGAAAAGTCATCTATGATCATAAGAAACAAAGTTTCCACTGATAACGTCTGACAAACATGCTCGAAAATCGTTAACAGAATTTTCGCGAAATAATAGAGTTTGAGTAACGATTCAGGATGTTGACTCTGATAGTTTAAATGTAGTTACGTATAAACTAATCTGAAAAATAAGACGAGTAGCGGCAGTACCGAGTAAAACAGTCAAAACAGCTACATACAGTAAAAAATTTTTTTAGCCTGATGTAGTTGTTACAGAAAGACGTTAATATGAGTTATCATAGTTATGTACGAACAAATGAGAATGTAACTGCTCCGACAAAACGTCACTGTTAATACTCAAAACGTGTTAAATTCAAATGATGTACTGCAATAATTTT
This sequence comes from Schistocerca nitens, assembly GCF_023898315.1. Taxonomy (NCBI): domain Eukaryota; kingdom Metazoa; phylum Arthropoda; class Insecta; order Orthoptera; family Acrididae; genus Schistocerca; species Schistocerca nitens. The sequence goes on along the minus strand of NC_064615.1, from coordinate 425,931,604 downwards.
GATAGAGTCAGCTTGCAAAGTATAGTCGCCCAAGGACAACCACAAACGGTTAAGTTTATATTACCTTCCTCTCTCCACTTACCAGTAGTTTAATTCGACGGTACATCTTCCTAATACCAGAGGCATAGGTGTCGTCTGCTGAGACGTGATAGCTCCAACTCACTATATTACTGCAACTACGCACACCTGTTACCAATCTCCCACGTAAGCCGTACTTGTCTTCCACCTTATACATTTTTAAATAAACTCCCAGTATACGACGTCAAGTTGGTGCTTGTTACATATTGTCGCATGTATAGCAACGATACTAATATCAACTCCATTAAATAATATTTAAAGAGAGTGTCTGGAAGCGTTTTCAAGAGAAATCGTTCACATCTCATTACCCGCTTTTGAAATACGGATTGTCTTCCGTAATTTACTAATTGCTTCCTTAGGCTGCAGAGTAAAACACAGAATTTCCTAAATACGAGAGCAGTTTATTACGAAAGCCACTGACGGGCGCTCAGCTCACGTATTCCCATCTACGGGAGCTGCGACTGCAGTACAGAAATGGAAACCGAATTCAGCCCAGCAGGGGGAGAGAGAGCCACACGGAATACAAGTAAAAAGCTCGGGCACGCAGAAGCCAACTAAAATAGCGATCGGAGGACAGAGGACCGAGTGCAGCCATTCCAGAAACGCGCAGTTATTGAAAACTGGGAGATGCGGCCCCGCGGGCTGTTTGCAGGCCGGCCGGACACAGCGACCGATGGGCGCCTCTCGCCGCCGTCCAATTACTTAACTAACGCCGGGTGAGCGGCAAAAAGCCGGCAGAGCGCCGCCCGTATGGTGCACGGGGCCGGCGGGGGTGGGGGTGGGGGGCGGCGCCCCGGGGGCCGGCTGGGGCGGGCTTAATTAAGTTGAACTGATTAGTTTGGTGGACACAGCGGGCGCTGCGCAGGCACGGAGCAGGAAGGCCGCCGTTCGTTAGCATGCGGCGGGCACACGGGGACGCCGCCCCCGCTCTTTCCTCACACTCACTACTGGGGCAGCGCGCTTTAAGACGCAATGGGCGCCACAACATTGGCTCCTCAGGAATGGCAAAACCACGGACGAATCCAGATGCTGCTTTTGTAGTAAGGTCAGGGCACCTGGCGGAAACGGAAAGATGGCAGAAACGAAAATTAAGCGCTCAAACAAAAATGGCGCTGAGCACTATGGGACTTAACTGCTGAGGTCATCAGTCCCCTATAACTTAGAACTACTTAAACCTAACTTACCTAAGGACATTACACACATCCATGCCCGAGGCAGGATTCGAATCTGCGACCGTAGCGGTCGCGTGGTTCCAGACTGTAGTGCTTAGAACTGCTCGGCCACTCCGCTCGGCTAAGCGCTCAAACGTTAATACATGAAAGCACCAACGTTATACAGGATAATACACTAGCTGAGAAAGCCAGCGTTATCCGGCTGAGAATATGTGGCCTGGTAGAATGCATGAGTACCATTCCAGATATGAGATACTAAAAATGGTTCAAATGGCTCTGAGCACTATGGGACTTAACATCTGTGGTCATCAGTCCCCTAGAACTTAGAACTACTTAAACCTAACTAACCTAAGGACATCACACACATCCATGCCCGAGGCAGGATTCGAACCTGCGACCGTAGCAGTCAAGCGGTTCCAGACTGAAGCGCCTAGAACCGCACGGCCACATAGGCCGGCTATGAGATACTTCCAGCGCCTGGCAGTGGATGTGTGTGGTGAGCTAAATTCTGCGAAATATGGATCAATAAACACTAAAGTTAAATAATCCATTTACAATGAACTTTATCATATATATGAAAATGTTTTGATTATTTCATTCACGAAGCAATGTAAAGGCGAAAGACTCGTCAACGTGTTTCATCCATAATGTGGATGTGCGTTACTGTTATTGTCAGATATCTCAAAAAAATGTGGGATGTGGAACACTTAGTTCTCTTAGAAAAAGCTATATTCCTTATGACTTTTGAACTTTAGTGATTGTGCTCGCTTATACAATCCTCATCCTGTTCCATTCATCGTAATGTAATGTTGTCGTTAGGTATATTGGCCATTCTATCTCTATTTTGCGTATTTAGAATTCGACGTTGGTTGTCTGACTCACTGTTTCTGGGTCAAGACACTCTGAGTCGCGTTGTTGCGTTAACTTTTGTTCGTCGTTTCTGTTGTCTCTCATTCGCTGCTCTCTTGCGCGCAATTTCGTGGGTGACGCTTCTATTTCCTCTTCTGTTTCATGTCTTTGTGCTAGCTTTTTTCGTTATGAAAGTACGTTAACACAGTTTTAAGCTTCGACACATTGTCTGGAAACGAAATATGTAATGAGTAACATTAAATCATTCACCGAAACTAGTAGAAGTACGATAAGGAGTATACTCACGAAGAATATGCAAAACAAGAAATAAGAGAAACGCGCTAAATTATGTAAAAGATTGTATTTATCGAAGAATAAGCGAAATGTTTATCCGAAATCACGTAGTGTACCGTTCATTCGTAATTACGAGTATTTTTATCTTTGAGACTATCTGGATTTTTTCTGTGTGTCTCTGTTGGTCGTCGGTAAAGTGTGATATATGGAAACGCAATGGGAGATTAGAAACAGATCTGTTTCATATTATACGTCGTTATTAAATTCTGCAAGACGAAACCGCGCAAGCATTGTATTGTGTCAGACGAATGAAACAGTAATCGCATTTCAACATGCACAGTAAGGTTAGTAAGTCCCAGAGTATATAGCTTTTCCTAAGAGAATTTATTGCTCCATATTTCGCAGATTTTTGCCACCACACTCACCCTCTGCCATGCACAATGAGCAAACTCCCTTACTAACGAAATGAGACCAATGACTACCACCACGAGTGCATGGCAGTGAGTTGTCATGGAAAAAAGCCTGTCAGGAGACAAAAGCAAAAGCACTTCGTCCTCAAGCCACAATTGGTCCATCGGGACCATCCGACCACAGTGTCATCCTTAGCTGAGGATGCCAATACGAGGTGCGTATCGTCAGCACACAGCTCTCCAGGTCGTTACGATGGTTTTCGTTGACCGGAGCCGCTATTATTCGGTCGAGTAGCTCCTCAATTCACGTCATGAGGCTGAGTGCATCCTGAAAAGCGGCAACAACGCATGGCGGCCCGGATGGTCACCCATCCACGTGCCGGCCACGCCCAACAGCTCTTAACTTAGGTGATCTGACGGGAACCGGTGTATCCACTGCGGAAAGGCCGTTGCCCGTCAACAGACAAGCCTTCTGTGTATATAGATACAGATTGCAATGTAACGAAACGCCAGGATTTGACATCTGGGGCTGTTCTTTGAGCGGACCAAGCCAGCCGCGCGGCGGGAATGGTGAATCGGGGATCCGTCTGTCCAGCGAGAAAAAAGCGGCGACTCTAGGTCGGGGAAGAAATTGTCATGCAAAACAGCGAGTCGTAAATCACAAATTAGTAGAGGAGTGAGCGTTATGCAGTAATAATAAGTTCGAAGAAATGAGACTGCTATTAAAGGGTGATGTATGAATTATATACCGGTTGGGTATAATTCAGATGCCCCAGCTGACATTGATCCACAATGGGCTGCAATTATTCCATGGCAGCAAAACTTCCTACGTATACTAATGCGTAAATACCGAACCGATTCACGCTGGAAAAAAGATAGTACCGATTTTGTCCACCAGGTGCAAATCTTGCTGTGTACAGCATCTCGCCGGCCGGAGTGGCCGAGCGGTTAAAGACGCTACAGTCTGGAACCGCACGACCGCTACGGTCGCAGGTTCGAATCCTGCCTCGGGCATGGATGTGTGTGATATCCTTAGGTTAGTTAGGTTTAAGTAGTTCTAAGTTCTAGAGGACTTATGACCAAAGCAGTTGAGTCCCATAGTGCTCAGAGCCATTTGAACCACACACAGCATCTCGTCGGCGTCTCCAGTACTCGTACTGAAGCAACTGTGCAAATGGCGGTAAACAATAAAATCAATATCATTCCCTTTTCCGATGTTTGACCTTTTCTACAGACGTCCCATTCCTAATCCATTACACTACATATCGAAAGTTTTCTATACGTCTTTCTTGCATTCAGTGCTACACATTTGCACTTCGTGGCCAAAATTGGGACTAATCTTTTTCCAGCGGAATTCTCTTTCACATTAGCGCATTAAAATATGTACCAAGTTTCGCAGCCATACGACAATTACAGCTCATACTGCAACTCTGCGAATAGCTGCTTTCAAATTATAGGCCTCTGGTGCAAAATGGCAGTAGTTTGTAACAAAGGGATGTGGCTTCAATTCTTGTTAGGAACATGACAAATACTGATGGGCTCAATTCCAAAACGTGCAGTTGAGTGAGATGCGAAAGCCAGCCCACTCAAGCATTTGGGTAGGACATCATTCATAGCTGTGATTTGTCAGAGAAAGAACGTGCCCTAGATGCTCCGCTATATTACCTGCGCACAGCCGACAATGATTTTGAAATGTCCGCATGTGCTGTAGTACACGCGGACGAGAATCTAGGCTTAGATGCGTTGATAGATGGCATTTATTTACCAGTTTTAATGTTTATAGTATGTAACTGGCAATAAGAGGTACTAAGTATATTCCAGTTAGATGTCAATGAATTTTTATTTTTCTTCACGGTGCGAAAATTACATCACAATATGTTATACTCTGAGAAATTTGATCGACTGCTCTGACGTAGACACTAGCAACAGTACTTCAATTTTTTCTATATAGTAAAACGTAATGGAGATCCTTTAATAAAATATTGAATTTATTTTGTCATATTTCAGAAGTAACACTTACTTAAAACCGGGTCATAGTTAAACTGTAGTGTAACGAGCCTTGGCGCGCTGCGGAAATGAAATGGAATTCCACAAATGGGGTGGTATTGTGAAAGCTAATACATAGGCCTAATCAGTTGCGTAAAATATAGGTAATCACTTTCTTTTTCTTAAATAGCATTATTTCTTATGAGGTTACCAGGTTGACCTCGTTCAAAAAACAATAAGTTGAGAAACGAAACATACTTTCTTTACACCGAGTCCGAAAAGTAGCTTTTCCACCAATAATAATATTAAATCTGACGCTCAGCTGAATTCAGTGACTAACTGAGTTTTGCATCATAAGTTAAATTAGAAACTAAAAGTTCTCCTTTTCGGTATACTTTAAGGTTGCTTTCAGGTAACTGCATTTAATATCTTTGATCCAAGATTTGTCATTAGTTCATTCTTTTCTTTGAAACATCAAAATATCGACTTTCATAAACATCTTATCAAAATTGTTTAAAATCAAAGCATTTTTAGTACACTCCACAGATTTCTCCCTGTATGAGAAATCAATTGAATAAACTTCTATAATAGGCACGCCTTTAAAATAGCTTTTCCGAAGTTACATAAAGTAATATGAATAACGCAATGATAATCGGTTGATTACATTAACTTAAACTGAGTTTATTTTCACTAGAGATTACAATATTAAGCAACGTATTAAAAATCTTGTGTAATGAACTGAACTGGATCATCGTTCGACCAAAGAGAGACATGATATAATTTTAACGACATTCATTACGTTAATCGTGATTGAGCTATTTCAATGCAGGATCATTATTGCCGCACGTTAGGGTTCCTTGACGCAGTGGACTGCTGTAGACCAGGTAAGAACTGAATGCGTTGACGTGATACTTACATGCTGCGTGAACTATCACCTGACTTCACGAAATATCTAAATATTTTCTGTAAGTATTATGCACGTTATAGTTACTACAGCATAAATTAGAAAGTAAAAGAACATGAAATCGTTGGTTCCAGCATTTGCTCACCATCAGGTCGTTAGTATTGAGAGGTGGCTCAGTTTTCTCCTAATCTACTAAATATGAACTGAGTAATTAAACAAAGTGTTTGATGTATCTGGGCTGACTTGAGACACCACGAACAAAATTAAAAAGAAGGAAATAATACTATTGACATAGAGGAAGAAAATGTTCGGACACTACGTGAAAGAGATGATTCATCCTGAAAAAGAAATAGATGATCATGATATGAATTCTATACATATGGGTGAATATTATGTTGTAAAAGTTTATGTAAAATCATAACAAACATAACGAAAGGTACAAGCCCAACGAAAGCTGGATATGATGTTATGTTTTTTGAAAGCCATTCCGATACAATGAACTTTATGTATGCAGAAGTAGAATACTACATTGAGAAGAAACTATTTATTTCTGTTTAGATTTCAATATATAAATGGTGTCACTGATTATTTAAGTCACTTACCGCGCAAGCATCGTACTATTATCTATGAATCGCTTACGAAAGTTTATTATAATTTTATTGTTTTCAATCAAATTTCCCTGCTGTTAGTTAATAAATGCCGTCTTACCTCAAAATCTGAATTACTTTCACAGCCAGTCATTAAGTAGGATTCCTTTCACAATGTCAATAATTGGACTGTAGTATGGTTCGAATGACTGATTGTTGTTTTTACGAGTTTTACAAGTTTGCCAACAAACCCACGTACAACAATTCATACCGCAATAGTTAACAGCAGACTAAGGCAATAATGGCCCTGGTACCCACATTTCTAGGAGTAATTGAGCCCACCAACCAAGCATTAAATCTTTTTATGTTAATAGACAAATATGAAGAATATTAATTTCAGTTGTTGTATACTTAAAAACTACATGTTGTGGTATAAATAAAATATCTTTTGAATACTCGACATTCGCCACTGACAATCAACTTTTTGTCACGTGCACTTTCTTCCCTCTTTGGGTACTAGGAGCTGCAGAAACTATACTGATTCCAAACAATGAAGACTGAAACAAAAGCGTTTTATAACAGAAATCAATGTAACAGCTTTTGTTTTTATTATTCTGAAAGTAGTTTCAACCTTGAAGTCATCATGGGGCAAAACTTTTAAAATATTTGCTGGAGTATACCATGTTTCTACAGTTTAAAAATGTAATCAGGACATACACCAGAGCCACACGTGTGCAAAGGATAAATAATCAAGGATTACGTTTCAAAATTGTAACATGTGTTACTCACGAAGAAAGATTTTAAATGTTTGCCGCATGATGATTCCGAGGTCGAAACCAGTCTCAGAATAATAAGAATAACATTTTTAGCAACCTAAAAGATGCACGTTAAACTGCACTTCCTTTTCCTCAAGGCATTTGCTTTCTATAACTCGAGAACAAGTCGTTGCTAAGATCTCGTAAGGGAGTTACGTAACCACTATCAAACCACAGTCCAGGTCGTTTGACTTGCGTCTATTTCAGATCGTGCAGCGGAATTAAGTTGCTTGTGGCTCTTTCGCGAACTCATTCAATTACGTAGCTTGCAGTTATCTGGGCCATTCTAGCGAATAGTTCGAATCAGTTTGCTGGAGATGTATGTGAAGCAACCGAAACTCTGTCGCGGTGGTAGAAGTTTGGCTGAGAGGATTAAATTTGTTCTAAGTGGTTACTATTTGACCAGATGTTAGGATCAATTTAAGCGTGTCGTGTTTGTATCGCACGGCTATTTTTCATTAACTCTGCGTGGTAAACTCACGATGATCTGCACAGACGAAATGCTGGTAAGGTGCATCGTGTTAGCGAAGCTTAAAGCTTCTGTGTTTCTCGTCAACTTGAAATTGGTTACGGGATCGTGTAGTGATGACTCAGTACAAGAATTTAGCATTCAATTTCATCAGTCTTTCCAGTACTTCATGGCACGCACAGTTTCGCTGGGAAGCCCTTACAAATCTTCAACACAGTTCCCATTTCTGACCATACGATTCCCATATTTTGGAACTCTGAAGAAAGTCATACATGGCCTTCGATTTACTTCTGACGAAGAGGTACACCCCTAGGTACAATCGTGGCTCCACAGGTAGCCACAAACATTTTTCCATAAAGGAATCGACCATCTTGTCTCAGAGTGGCCTAGATGTACTAACAGTATGTTAATTACCTTTGACACAATGAACATTTTACTCAACTTTTTCCTGTATGTTTCGTTTTCATTTGAGTGCCCCTTACAACCGCTATGCCTTCTACATACATCGCGCAGTTTTTGTAAGTGTGAGCTACTGTGTTAAATTCCTACTCAGTTTCAAGTTAGATTACGTTATAAAATTTTTTATTGGCTCATTAATTTCTTTATAACAGAGCGTGGTTTCAATAAGAGATAATCTATCACGCTAGGTACTTCCCCCATGAAACATGGAGCTTGCCGTTGGTGGGGAGGCTTGCGTGCCTCAGCGATACAGATGGCCGTACCGTAGGTGCAACCACAACGGAGGGGTATCTGTTGAGAGGCCAGACAAACATGTGGTTCCTGAAGAGAGGCAGCAGCCTTTTCAGTAGTTGCAGGGGCAACAGTCTGGATGATTGACTGATCTGGCCTTGTAACACTAACCAAAACGGCCTTGCTGTGCTGGTACTGCGAACGGCTGAAAGCAAGGGGAAACTACAGGCGTAATTTTTCCCGAGGACATGCAGCTTTATTGTATGATTAAATGATGATGGCGTTCTCTTGGGTAAAATACTCCGGAGGTAAAATAGTCCCCCATTCGGATCTCCGGGCGGGGACTACTCAAGAGGACGTCGTTATCAGGAGAAAGAAAACTGGCATTCTACGGATCGGAGCGTGGTATGTCAGATCCCTTAATAGGGCAGGTAGGTTAGAAAATTTAAAAAGGGAAATGGATAGGTTAAAGTTAGATATAGTGGGAATTAGTGAAGTTCGGTGGCAGGAGGAACAAGACTTTTGGTCAGGTTATTACAGGGTTATAAATACAAAATCAAATAGGGGTAATGCAGGAGTAGGTTTAATAATGAATAAAAAAATAGGAGTGCGGGTTAGCTACTACAAACAGCATACTGAACGCATTATTGTGGCCAAAATAGACACAAAGCCCATGCCTACTACAGTAGTACAAGTTTATATGCCAACTAGCTCTGCAGATGATGAAGAAATTGATGAAATGTATGATGAGATAAAAGAAATTATTCAGGTAGTGAAGGGAGACGAAAATTTAATAGTCATGGCTGACTGGAATTCATCAGTAGGAAAAGGGGGAGAAGGAAACATAGTAGGTGAATATGGATTGGGGGGAAGAAATGAAAGAGGAAGCCGCCTTGTAGAATTTTGCACAGAGCATAACTTAATCATAGCTAACACTTGGTTCAAGAATCATAAAAGAAGGTTGTATACCTGGAAGAATCCTGGAGATACTAAAAGGTATCAGATAGATTATATAATGGTAAGACATAGATTTAGGAACCAGGTTTTAAATTGTAAGACATTTCCAGGGGCAGATGTGGATTCTGACCACAATCTATTGGTTATGAACTGCAGATTGATACTGAAGAAACTGCAAAAAGGTGGGAATTTAAGGAGATGGTACCTGGATAAACTGAAAGAACCAGAGGTTGTAGAGAGTTTCAGGGAGAGCATAAGGGAACAATTGACAGGAATGGGGGAAAGAAATACAGTAGAAGAAGAATGGGTAGCTCTGAGGGATGAAGTAGTGAAGGCAGCAGAGGCTCAAGTAGGTAAAAAGACGAGGGCTAATAGAAATCCTTAGGTAACAGAAGAAATATTGAATTTAATTGATGAAAGGAGAAAATATAAAAATGCAGTTAATGAAGCAGGCAAAAAGGAATACAAACGTCTCAAAAATGAGATCGACAGGAAGTGCAAAATGGCTAAGCAGGGATGGCTAGAGGACAAATGTAAGGATGTAGAGGCTTTTCTCACTAGGGGTAAGATAGATACTGCCTACAGGAAAATTAAAGAGACCTTTGGAGAGAAGAGAACCACTTGTATGAATATCAAGAGCTCAGATGGCAACCCAGTTCTAAGCAAAGAAGGGAAAGCAGAAAGGTGGAAGGAGTATATAGAGGGTTTATACAAGGGCGATGTACTTGAGGACAATATTATGGAAATGGAAGAGGATGTAGATGAAGATGAAATGGGAGATAAGATACTGCGTGAAGAGTTTGACAGAGCACTGAAAGACCTGAGTCGAAACAAGGCCCCGGGAGTAGACAACATTCCATTAGAACTACTGATATCCTTGGGAGAGCCAGTCATGACAAAACTCTACCATCTGGTGAGCAACATGTATGAGACAGGCGAAATACCCACAGACTTCAAGAAGAATATAATAATTCCAATCCCAAAGAAAGCAGGTGTTGACAGATGTGAATTACCGAACTATCAGTTTAATAAGTCACAGCTGCAAAATACTAACGCGAATTCAAGAAACTGTTGTATAAAGAAAATGCTTTCTACCATATTTAATAAACTATAAAGTTACAGTTTTTCATAATTTGTACAACAATTTAAATGTGGTAACTTATTGTTTTTGTTAATGCTGTCACTTTGCTACCGGTTGTAAATAAGTTTTGATTTGTATTTTATTATGTTCTTTCATGAAAAGCAATTAATTTCTTACAGTGTTATTTGTCAATGTTTGGAGCAATGTTTTAACTAAACGATTATTTCAAAAGCTGAAGCTTTGAAATGTTGTGCAAATTTCACCAAACTGCATCGTCACACAACCAACAGAGTAATTTATTTAACTGAATGCCCAGGTCTTCCACCAATAAGCAATAGCCGTGGCTATAGACGGCTTCAAGATCTTTTGATATGCGGCTCCCAATGTGCGTGGCAGTTGGTTTTTAAAGCAGTTATTAACTTCGTATAGGTAATCTATCATTTTCTACGATATGGAGTGATAGAATTAACATCAAATCTAATTTCTATGCCCACAGAGTACCTGATAAGCAAAAGGTGTGTTCACAGCACTCCCGACTTCTGACAAGCTGCATGGACCTATTTACCTCTAAATTTATGAATACGGTACACTGCCTGGTCGACGGTATTGTGACACTGTACTCCTACCTCATGTGCGTCTTTCAGGTGTGGATTTGTCCTTGACTTCGTTTTTATGGATGACAATGAACGACCGCATCGAACATCGCAGGTGCAGGTGCACTCGGAACGAGAGGATGGAGTGACCTGCCTGTTCTCCTGACTTAAATCCCATCGAGCACGTGTGAGATGTGTTGGGGAGACGTAGTGCAGCAAGTCCACATGCGCCAACGCCATCCATCCGCTGCCAAAAACGGTTGTGAAATAATGGAAGGACCCATCACAGCAACTTGTCATCAACTTTGTGATCAGCTTAGCAGCATGTTGCAGAGCACTGATTTCCGTTCGTTGGAATCACACACATTATTAAGAACCATGTCCTGTCTTTTGCTATGTCCAGAGGACCATCATGAATCGCAGTAACATCAGTGTTGTTATTGTGTTTCAGTAACTCATTTATGTACGCCTCGTGTCGTATTTCTTTCAGATACCTTTTATACTACATTGTAGCAGTTCTGTCTATGTATAGTAGAAGTTTCATCGAGCTATGCTATTTGACAGTGAGACATCATATGACAGTTTCGTTGGTCCTTAAGTTTTGCAATCCACTGTGTGTCAGACTCCGTTGCCTCACATTTCATTGTCAGTGTGGTCACTGAGAGACTGAATAAATTACTGCTATTCATAGACGGACTTTACGTAATACCATACTTTTTAGTCAAGACACAAACGAATTATCTGCCTGCGTGCATTGATTAAATAAATGGGGAAAGCTGAACATCTGCTTACCAGGAAGTTGCCCTGAACTCTGTGCCATCTGGACACAGCGGTCATAGCAACCGCAAGGACAACCGTAGCATGCTTACGTCACACCCCAATCCTCAATTTACCCACACACTACTGATGCAGTGCACATTGTTCATCATCCTTGTAACTCACAGCATTTCACCGATTCCCGTAAGAGTTAGAGCTTGGTGTGCATCCGCACCGTAGAGATCAATGAGTCTTCCTCACCCTAATTTTATGTGTGGTGTCTGATCTTTCAGACATTCCCGAAAGAACATAAACAATTTCGATCCCGCAGACTTGATGAATCATTCAGACACAAAATAATTATTTACATCAGCTACTAGTGGACATTGATTTAAATCAATAGGGTAAGTTGAAAATTTGTGCTCGATTAGGATTCGAATCCGTATCTTCGCATCAGCCTAGTAAACCGGAGTCCCGGAGTCGAATCCCAGTCTGGCACAGATTTTCAACTTTCCCCCTTGATATAAGTCAATGCCCAGTCGAACCATTTGTCATTAATTCCTTTTCCTTTTGGCTGGCTCATAAAGGCTGCAGGATCGAAATTGTGTCTGTTCCTTTTGACATGTCAGAAACAGCAGATACCACATATATATTTAAGGTGAAGACAACCCACTGTTAATTTCAGTGCGGTTGCACAACTCGCTCGAACTCTTATGTGAATCGGTAAAAATGTCGCGAGTAATGATGATGTTGTGCAAGATACACTACATTAGTAAGTTGAGAAACTGGGTCTGACGAGAGTCGTGCTAGGGTATTCCGAGCAGCTGCGATCGTCACTGAGTCCAGATAGCACAGTGGTCAGGGCGTCTGCTTACTACGCAAGAGACCTGGGTTCGGATCCTTGTCTAGCGCAAATGTTCAACCTTCACGTTTGATTTAAATTTATGCCCTCTGACAGCCAATGTCATTCATTCCTTTGTGTCTTGATTGATTCATAGCTTGTGCGGAATAAAAACTGTGTCTGTTATATTGGACCTGACCGAACGAACAGAAACCACTTAGTAAACTTCTAGTACTTTGGATCTGATCGATTGCCAAAATTTTGCTTTTAAGTTTGCCGAACACTCCTTGCATTGCAATCCATACGCTCATTTTGGCTTCGCTCACCGTTTGTTCTGTCACAAGCGGTTATCTTAGCTCATATCTGCGAATGGGTTGCTGTTTCAGGTGTATTACGGTAAGAAAATTTTGTAAATCTATTATCTCCCTCAATATATTCGTTGTAAGATGGAAGAAGTATCCTGGCTTTCTCTAGCTCGTCATCACTAAAATCAACGCCAGTGTTCGTGTGAGCTGCAAACGATGCCTTCAAAATTCACACTGAACAAATCGGTGGAAATGGCCGCAGCAGCGTTGGAATAAATGATTGAATATTTTAAACGTTTTTTATTATTGTAACAATGAATTTATCGTAGAATAGGAATTCTTTGTACAGTGACTAAGGAAATTCATTAAAAACGCATTGTAGTGGTTAATACAAAAGAAAATGAGAAGAAAAGAAAAAGAAAGAAAACGTTGAAAATGTGGGAAGAAATGGTGATGAAAAGGGGGTTTTAAAATCGTAAATGACCGTCAAAAAGGAAAGATTGAAATGCAAATCGGACTTCGTATTACAGAGAAGCTATCGGACTTCGTGATTCGGAAAAGCTATTGTTGGAGTGGTCCTTGTGGCGTTTTTGAGCAAAAGTTAAACCAATTTCCACTACAAAAATTATTGAAAAAGAACAGAGAATAGCAAAATGTAACTGCCAGGGGAAAATGGCGTAGATAACAGTTCATCCTTTACCACGTTAACATGTCTTCTTTCGTGCGGCTTCCAGGTATTCAAAAACCTCCTACTTCATTTCTGCGTGAAAAGTCTGCTCCGAAATCTTGCAATCGTCCAGGAATCATTAATTTATACAAATGAAAATCATCTTGATACTGAATTCAATTTAATTTATTTTGCTACTTCCATCCTCCGAATTTCATAACTTCCACAATATGTCTAGACATTAAAATCAGATCAAGACTAGCTAATAAGTTTTTTACGTCTTCATCAGATCACGTCTGCATTAAGCTTCCGCTCTCGAGAGACAATAGAGAAACGGATAGAAAAACAAAAAAGAGTTACAATTTTAGTATTTTCTCTGCCGTCGAGCGCTCATACCGCTGCGACGATATAATTTATGTCTGAGGGAACAAGTGTAGCGCGGCGAATTTCAAAGTCCCGCTACAGCATGCTTTGCTTGACTTGCGTTAACACGTTTTGTGTGATGATTTCGTTAATTGAGGTCGTTAACAGCCTTTGACACTTTCGTCTCGTCAATGTGAGTGCGCTGCTCAATCAGTGGGATTGAATCAAGAGTAAGGGCTATCGCAATGAAGTTTTACCTGCAGTATAATGAAAAAACTCCGAAACTCAGCTGTTAACATTGCGTGATAGATACCGCACACAAGGCTGACCAACAATGTTTTTCTTTAGAAGTTAAAGCATAATTGTAATGATATTTCAGATGACCATTCATCACCTTCACGTGAATGTTTTACAATAATTTTAAGCGTGAATAGTTGTCAACCTAAAAGTCGCGGTAAGACGACGACGTCATTGGGTTACAACGCCAAACCTCATGGTATACTTCATACGCCGGGTAAGCTTAAAGAATCCCGCTGGAGTAATAAGTTCAGGCGTTATGCTGAAAAATTTAGTTTTAGTAGCCTTTGATCAACGTAATTCTACACTGCCTTACTAAAAGAAAGTGAACCACTGAGAAATGGAAGAAGGAACATACGAGATTTCATAGGGTGTGAGCATATGTGATATTATCACAATGGATAAAAAATTGGGTCAAATGGTCAAAGAACGTGGTAGTATGAACCTACTTGTCAGTATGACATTACATCCTGTCTTCCGTAGATGCATGTCATGATTCAGTAGGAAAGGATATCAAAGTCGTAGCGTCCATTCCACAATTCAGAAAACAGCAACAGCTGATGATTACAACGAATAATACACAGAATAATTTAGAAGATACTTGGAGACCTGTAATACAACAATTAATGTAGTTTTAGGAAAGTTAAAAGCACCAGAGCTAGTCCCGACGTAGTACTTGATAACGGAAGCAAAACTGAAGAAGAATCAAGATATTTTCGTAAGATTTGAAGCACTGGAAAATATGTACAACAGTTTAAAAGATGCAAAGTCTTCGAAATTCTGAGAAAAGTCGAAGTACAGTATAGTGAAAGATAGGTAATATACAATACGTACAAGATCCAAGAGGAAACAAAAGGTTTGGAAGACCAAGAACGAAGTGCTGGAATTAAAAAGAGCGTAAGACAGCGATTGTTCTCCTACTTTTAGGTCTGTAGATCGAAGAAGCAACGACGAAAATTGAAGAAAGATTCAAAAGTGGCCTTAAATTGCATGGTGAAGGAATATCTCTGACAAGATTCGATGATGACTGCTATCCTCAATGAAAGTGAAGAATTAAAGGGTCTGTTGAAAGGAGCGAACAATGTAATTAGTACAGAATATGAATGGAGCGCAAAGTGGAAAAGAGCAAAGGTAGTGAGAAGCAGCAGACATGAGAATAGCGAGAAAATTTAAACATCAAAACTGGTGATTAAAAGTAGATGAACTGAAGGAATTATGCTACCTTGGAAGCAAGGAGAGTCCATTATGCACAAAGGAAGAGGATATAAAAAATAGACACTGAAATAGAATTTTTTTGGTCAAAAGAACTTTACCGGTTTCAAACATGGGACTAAATTGGAGGAAAAGCTCTCTCAGATGTATGGAGCTCAAAACTGTATTGTAACTAATCATGGACATTAACGAAACCGGAAGAGACCCTAATAATGTTGAAAATTAAGTGGACTAATAAGGTAAGGAATGACAATGTTCTCCGCGGACTCAGTCGAGAAAGGAACATATGCCAAACACTGAGAAGAAGAAGGGATAGGATGGTAGGACTTGTGTTAAGACAATACGGAATGACTTACACGTACTAGAGGATGCTGTAGATGGTAAAAGCTGTTAGGACAGAGAATACATCCAGTGATTTACGTTTTCTGTGATTTCCGTAAATCGATTAAGGCAAATGCTGGGATGGTTCCTAGGAAAGGCCACGGTCGCTTTCCTTGCCCATCCTTCCTTAATTCAAGCTTCTGCTCCGTCTCTAATAACCTCGTTGTCGACGGGACGTTAAACACTAATCTTCTCTTCCTCCTCCTCAGTACACCCAGAAAATGATTGACGGCGTGGGGTGCAATGGCTACTGTGAAAGAAGACTTTGCCGCAGGGAAGAAAATAGTGGCAGACTGCATCATGCGAGTTGGTAGACTGATGACCCAAAATGAAAAACAACCTTGTCGTTAGGCAAACTGCCTCAAAACTCGTACTTCTGCTAAAACCATATCAAACTTCACGTCACGCAAAATCAAAACAAAAAGAAAACCTCCATCTACACTACTTCGGAACTGGCGACGCGCCATAACATGGCGGTAGTTCCTAGTAATATTTTCGACGACTGAAGTAGATACTGTTACATATGCTCCCTCTCTGGTCAACGATTTACTTAAAATCAGGGACAACAACTTAAATCTGTCAGAATGCATCGAAAGCTCAGTTATGCAATGGCATATGCCAATGGAAGTCAATTCAAAGTGTGATGCTGCAAACCAGCTGGCAGCTAGTATTGAAGAACTAAAAGATGAAATATTGAATAGTGACCATCATACAGACTATAGTATCAAATAGGGCATACAGAACTTCCGGAAGCATAACTTTCACCATCCCCTTAAATAACAAGTCAAAAAATAAAATAGCCAACATAGATTTCACTTACATCGCGGTAAAAACTTCTCGTACTAGCAACTGTGACAAATATATTAAAACAGTGAAGTTCGGATCAGGAGGAATAACTTACGTTCGTGCCGTACAAGCCACACACTCTACAGAGCACACCCATCGAGCTATCTCCAATTTAGGATCAGGAAGAATAACTCTCGGTAATGGTGTACAAGCCACACACAGTACAGAGCAGACTCATCGAGCAATCTATCGCCTAACACTGTGGAAGTACAGCACAACGAAACCAACAACGACAAAGTGAAGTTGTCAAATACACGAAATAAGGTGACCAAATGAAAAATTACAGAGACTACGTAGCATTTAGATACAGTATATCCGACTCAGATTTAGAAACTCATCACCCTTAACACGAATCTGAATAAACTAGAAGACGGTTCAAATGGCTCAAATGGCTCTGAGCACTGTGCTACTTATCATCAGAGGTCATCAGTCCCCTAGAACTTAGAACTACTTAAACCTAACTAATCTAAGGACATCACACACATCCACGCCCGAGGCAGGATTCCAACCTGCGACCGTAGCGGTCGCGCGGTTCCGGACTGAAGCGCCTAGAACCGCTCGGCTACCCCGGCCGGCAAACTGGAAGACGGAAGAATCGTACACATCGTCCTGAAATACGCAGCAAGAACGGGAAATCAAAAGGGGAAATCAATCTCTCACAATCAAGGCAGCTGATAGATTAATACAGAAGGCAAACAATCTGCCCACAGATTTTAAAGAATTAAGAGACCTGCTACGTCAAGTTTACACAAACAGATCGGAAACTATGGATATAAATCACATGTATAGAGATCTAGTGTGAGCCCATGGACGAACTGAACTCGAGCCTGAATTCCATCTCCCCCCCATAACGGCCTTATAAATTTAAAGACTAATAAAATGAGAGATGATTTCGTAACGGCAGAACTTACAAAAGAACAGAAGAAAAGGGAGCTGATATTTTGTGTGTTCAGGAGCCATACCTGAAGGATGGGAAACTTACACATTTCAGCGCCGGATATCATCGACATCTTTCGATTAGCAAATGCGAAGGCAAATGTATAAATAAACCAAGAATAACAATCAAACTAAGCTATAACGATCAACAAAACCTCAGCCATGTGTAGCTAGAATTCGGCTTGTATTGCACTTCGCTTTCCTGAATTTTTTTCAGTATACAGCTCTCTGATCACATAGAGCTGAATACTGAAAAAAATTCAGGAAAGCGAATAACTGCGATCATGGTAAAAACTTATTGATAACAGTAGATATAAATGTGAAAAGTACTTTTTGGTTTAGTAGACACACAGATGATAGAGGTCAGAAGGTTTCAAACATCACTGAAGGACTTGACCCGTTAGTGGCAAATCATCGCGGAAAACTTCAGAGACGCCACAACAGAGCTGGCGCAGTTACTGACATAGACATTACACTGACAAAGAGAAGAGTTGCTAGTAAAACTTCCGAGTAGATTGTCAATTCTGGATTGTCAATTCTGGATTGACTGTCAATGATCACGCATTCACTGTTTACGTTAAGGTACAAGATAAAATTTATTAGTGAAGTATTTCACTCACACTGAAAATTATTCTGTGCAAATCGGAAAAAATACCGATCAAATCCTAATTACGGCAGAAAGATTTAAGAAAGCAAACTGGAACAAGCTACGTGAAATGGTATCCAGTGTCGATACAATATCAGGAAATGTAGATATAAGGACTCAAGCATTACGAGAACTAATACGAAACGCGCAACTCCAATGTATCCCTACAACTGCAATCACGTCATTAAAGAAGACGCCGTGGCCTCCGTACCTGAAGGGGCATTAGACGACGTACAAGGCAAGCTAGAAGATACTATTACAGGTCGCCCACAGCAGCCAACAAGGCAGCCCGACAGACGCAATGCAGAAACTTTAAGACCAAATACGAATACTTGGTTATCAACACAGACAGGTGCAACGGAAAAACTACCCCAGAAACCAACTGAAGACCGACGAGTGAGCTGAACCGTATAAAATATTGTCGAAAAAAATAAAAAAACCAGTCATTTTATCCACACAAAAAACAAAAATATCTCGATGACCCGTGGGTGGAAACAGCCGACGGAATACTTGCTTGGCAAACCCCCGAGGAGGATAACTAAGTCCTCAGGCAACTTACATATGCGCTAAACCATAAATAAAACAATTGTTTAAGAAGCAGACCGTTCTTTGAGGAAGAAGTAGCCATAGCTATAGAAAAACTGAAAAATGGGAAGGACGATATAATATTGACGCCGAAGTTCTCAAAGAAATAGAAGTGAAAATTGTTCCATTCCTAACCACACTACCAAATATTCTTTAGCATTGGCTGGAATGCGCGGCAGCCGGAAATAGCAAAATCCGTTATAACAAACAAAAAAAAGTCCAAGGACAAAGATCCGACTAATCCTAAAAGCTATAGACCAATACGTTTCACTAACACAGCTGCAAAGGTTTAAGAAAGGCTCTCTGTGATCGCGGGAACAATTGATAAGTTACGGTGACCCGCTTTGTTTGCCTAGATACGGCACATACACATTCTCCAGTTACTATGTTACAGCTTCATAAATTACTGAAGGCAAAGACTTGTGCAATTGTCAGGTGGTACACAAAAAGTAAGAAAATGAAGTACCAAAAGGTGCCCACAGGGGTTCATTTCTGGGTTAGTATTTTGGGATTCCACTATTGAAGCATCCTTGTACCAATTGGAAGTATATAACCAAGTAGACGGGGTGGTGGCACAGGCTGATAACGCTGTGCTGTCGGGGAATTCAAGAGCCCACATGGAGGAGCTGCCGAATGGTGTCCTACCCCGTATGCAGCGATGGTGCGTCAACAGCAAACGTACAGTAGCCCCACAGCAAACCACGTACGTTCATTAGGTGTAATAATATTTCGTGTGACTAGGACCTCCCGTCGGGTAGACCGTCCGCCGCGTGCAAGTCTTTCGATTTGACGCCACCCCGGCGACTTGCGCGTCAATGGGGATGAAATGATGATGATTTGGACAACACAACACCCAGTCCCAGAGCGGAGAAAATCTCCAACGCAGCCGGGAATCGAACCCGTGCCCTTAGGATTGACATTCTGTCGCGCTGACCACTCAGCTACCGGGGGCGGACCGTTCATTAGGTAGAAATCATACATTAAAATTAGAAAGCGCCTCCATTACCAGACAACAGTCACACGTTACTCTGAAGTCTAAACGGACTAAAAACGTAAAATGGCATAACAAATTGCTGAGAAAATTGCCCGTGCCTCAACAGCAGATTAGAAGCTAGAACGTAACACGGTCCCATCTGCATGTCCATCATTGGCTACGCAACAAGTGTCTGGACACACAAAGTTCTGTGAGCGTGAAAGAGGCAAATCCTGTGACTTGAGCAGAGGAGTGTGTTCCTAAGAGCCACAGTGGCCTTTGCCACTAGAGCAACCGACTTGAAGACAGTCCTAGAAGTCTTAGAACAAAGGATAACAACCGAGGCCCAACTTCTGCACTGGAGTTTTCGTCAACAGGTTCTCTGCTAGAACAATAATGGCCTCGGTACAGTTGCTTCAGAGATTATTTTCCAAATTTCCCACCATAGCACCAATTGTCGTTTGTATTAACTTATCCCATTTATCATTAGGTTTTTATATATCACTTATTAAGCTGCTTATGCACACTTCACTTTAGTTGATGCCTTGTGACAACTACGATTGCATAAATTTTTGTTTTATTATTTATCCACCCTGAGACCAACCTCAAGATATGCATGCCATTAACTGATTAGCTCCAGTTTTGGCATGATGTCTGCACTTGTTATTTGGTTTCATTATACCATTTTTTACAGACAATATGAACCACAGGTAAGAATTGATGAACTTTCTTTGCAATAATGGATTCATTATTTTATTACATATTGTTCGTGTATTTTCCAGGACAACTAAAATAGGCTGCATACATCTTACTTTTGACACCTGTAAATAATTCTATATGTAACATTTTTATCTTCTATTTTTTAAAATTTTTGTTCATTGGTTTTAATATTCTTGTCAACTTCTACTTATTGGTGGTATACTTTTCAATGCAGCTTTGTAAAGAAGGGCACTAGGTGACTAAAATCGGTAAGGGAATTCAATTTATTTTGTGCTATTGGTTACTGATTATTTCAACGAATAAAAGGAAGACTCACAAGAAATTTAACTCAACATCTTAACAACTTAAAAGCGGCTGAACAACTTTTGAAAAACCATGCTCAAAACCTGAGCATCCTTGAGACACAGCGTAGTGGTAATTATAGGAATATTTAAAACAGAGTTTCAAAATGATTACGGATACTAGCAATTATACAGGGTGTTTCAAAATTTATGTTACACACTTCCAGGTGATGTAGAGCGGACTGGGTACATTAAGTTTTACATGTCAGAGAAAGTCATTCAATGGCACTACTGAGCGTCGAAGTTATAAGGGCCAGCGCCTTTGTGTATGGAGGGTGATCCTGCGATGATGTTACAAACTTCCTAAGATGATGGAGAAGGATAAATATATTAATCTGAGGTTAGGGGGTCCCTGTACCGGAAACGAGCTGGTCGTAAATTATAAGTGAAAAACGATCTCATATCTCTCACCGTGGAACACACGTACCGGTACTGTTGTTGTTATGATTACAGGTAGGTAACTTTCTGAGATGGTATTATCGAACAAAATAAGGAAAAAACTACAGCAAACATGTACTCCGCTGCGAGCAATTATTCATCATCGCTGCTATGAAACACATCATCTTCACTGAACAAGTGCTCACAGCTCGAGACGTATGCATTTTAGAGCCAATGTTTACTGTGCATTATCTTTTGTTTTGTTCGATACAACCATTTCTGAAAATAGCCTACTCTACAGTCAGTGCATGACAACTGTAATCATTTAATTACACGTAGATAATGAGCATATCTATGAAGGTGCATTCATATCCGAGTATGGTGATAAGTTGTTTCACTCTTTCTGACAGGTATTGTATTTACGCCAGGTTAAAGCTGTAGGCAAGTAGTATCATATGGTGCAGATACCTCTGTCATAAAACCAAATTTACGTCAATAATCTTCGTGATGGTGCAACGTAATTTCGTTGTAGCTTGTGTTAATGTCCGTGGAAGAATACATCAATTGTTACACATAGCCGGTTAATAACGGTATAAGAAGTATAACTTTCAACACATAATAATATATAACTGTTGTTTATGTGCATGGAAGAAAAGGAATGCAACATCTATGGCTGATTCTGCAAAGGTATATCTCTGAAAACTTTTTACACTTATAACGAAATGCAGGTTAATATAATACAAAGAATTCTTCTTTATTAATGTCTATGAAAAGAGACAATATATAATTGTTTTTGATGGTTTTCGCTTTACTGAGATACAGGTAGAAGACAATAACAGAGAGAAATTTATGTACACTACATAATTTTAACGAAGCGACTAATTAAACAGCTGCTATAGGTAATGCAAGAAACAGAGTGAAGGCCGAATAATATTGAAAACGGGGTACACTTTCCCTGGCTTTATTAAAGTTCGTATGGAATAATTTCATTCGTATTATTTTCCAACTGCACCATCTGCGCACTCCACCAGTGAGAATTTATGTTATGTTCCTCCTGATTTTCCAATGCTGTGGCTCTACCACCACAGTGAGGAGCACTGCTCCAGTGTTAAGAGCTCCGCCAGACTCGGTGATCGTACTCACTTCAATTCTACTCGTAGTACCACTGTCTGAAATACTAGTAGACAGCACCACGTAATACGGACCCTTTCTGTAACTACACTGGGACCTAAATACTACCGAGCGAGGTGGCGCAGTGGTTAGACACTGGACTCGCATTCGGGAGGACGACGGTTCAATCCCGCGACCGGCCATCCTGATTTCGGTTTTCCGTGATTTCCCTAAATCACTCCAGGCAAATGCCGGGATGGTTCCTCTGAAAGGGCACGGCCGACTTCCTTCCCCATCCTTTCCTAATCCGATGAGACCGATGACCACGCTGTCTGGTCTCCTTCCCCAAAACCAACCACCCAACCAACCTAAATACTTCAGTGCAATGAAAAGGCGCTAATGAGTTAAAGCTTCAACCATTTTCTCCCGTTGCATACAGATCTAAGGTTTTTTTCGTTAATGCTCACTCCAAAAAATATTATCGAAAGAAAAATTAAAAAAGGCAGTTGATATGCAAGGTAAAATTAAGGTAACAGAGAAAACAAAGAGCACCATAGCAGTTCACAGATAAAGGGAGGGGTAGAGGGCTAAGGAATCCTCAGGAACTACCAAATGTTTTGAATGTGTATTTTTTTCGATATGGAAGCGGCTTCTCTATCAAATTGTGCAAAAATCTCAGTGACTATGTTACTTACTACAGAGCATAAAGTCATTAAAACATTATAAAAATTTAAACACAATTCTACAATCATTGATGCAGTATGGCCGGCCGCGGTGGTCTAGCGGTTCTAGGCGCTCAGTCCGGAGCCGCGCGACTGCTACGGTCGCAGGTTCGAATCCTGCCTCGGGCATGGATGTGTGTGATGTCCTTAGGTTAGTTAGGTTTAAGTAGTTCTAAGTTCTAGGGGACTGATGACCACAGATGTTAAGTCCCATAGTGCTCAGAGCCATTTGAACCATTTGATGCAGTATCGGTCTGCGTAATCAAAGAATGTACAGCCACAACACAAGATCCATTACGTAAAATAATAAATAAGCTATCCTACTTACGTAACTTTCCAAAGTACAAAAAACAGGTACGAATCACTGCTTCGTTGCAGTAATGTAACGTATAAGACAAAGAAAATTATAGAACCCTCACACACTTTGAGATCCTAAAATGAGAAACAATTATGAAATACGCAATTATTATTTAAATGAAAACATATAATCTCCTTCGTCGATCACATTTTGGTATTTGATGCAGCATATTATTGGGAAGTGCCACATAATCCACTAGACAATGATTATGAAATCGTATCTTCGACTTGTCCATACCACATGTCATTGTTCACTACGTAATTGAAGTGCAGAACGAATAATCATTAGATGCAGTCAATGATTGGCCCAGTAGTGAAAAATCAGGTAAAGGACTCAAGCAGTCTTTTCCCTTTTTATAACTGCTCTTATCAGTGTACAGCTAAAGCGCTTACTTATTGAACAAGTCCTTAGTTTATAACAATGCTGCATATTGCCAGCCATTTGCAGTTAAAAATGGAACATAGTCCTAACCTGAGTTTGTAATAAAGGCACTGATACAAAAATGAGTTACGTAGTCCACAAGTCATAACAAAATAGGCTAAATTATACGGCGAGACTTTCCAAATAAGAAAAACATTTCAGCTACTGACAAATTTGAGGTTTTTACCATTATATTATTTTCTTTTCTTATTCCCTGTGCTTTCAAAAACAATTTTAGAGGTAGTTCCGTAGTAATTAAAGTGCAACGGTAATAGATGTCCTGTTGGTAATGTAATTCATTTCAAATATCTAATGTGTAAAACTACCGTTCATCTCTCGGAGTTCCGCTTGTTTATAAAAGTATAAAAGATAGTCGAAATTTTGAGTATAGGTCCGTTTCCTGTTACGAGTGAAGATAATTCACTTTGGGTGCTTCATTGCTGATACGAGTAAGATGAAAACGGCACAAATGTTAATAAGGCAAAATACTGCTATTTTTATGGAGATAACATTTAGTATTTATTTGATGCTGTATCAACGATTATTCCCTTCCCTGTCAACGACAAAGTGGATAGTTCTGGTATGGGTCATTTAAACTTTACTGTTACGTAAGCATCTTTGAAGAATAATTGATTCACCGATACACATTATCGACATTTTGGAAAAGCTCCCGCTACAATAGACATTAGCATCTTCACGCCTCATCCACCAACAGCTGTCCGTTGAGACCACTACATAACAACAGAAGCCAGGCGAAGCACTGCCGGTAGTATAATAAGATGAAACGGTCTCACGTTTCCCGGTTCACACGTCAAGACCACCAAGAAAATTGTTTCTCGCCGTACACAAAGAGCATGTGCCTGAATAATCCATTAGTGTAATTAGCATTTCATTCATTATTTGGGACCGACGCGATGAATGAGCAGGTGTTTCATGCGGGAGCTCTGCGGGTTGCGTCTCTCGCGTTAACAGGCGCTCGTAATTCTGATAAACGCTTTGCGCCAGTTAGGCGCAGGTGTTGCCCTCTGGCGGCGCATGGCGAAGTGGTGGCTTCGAGTCGTTTAAGGGAAAGTCGCTGCTGGAGTGAAACCATTAATAATTAATTACGTACAGTCTGCGCAGGTAAGCATCTGAAATTTGGTTGGGCAAAGTACTGTACTGTATAATACAGCAAGGAAATGGACTGAACTATTAACCTCATGTTCGAAGTGCTAATAAGAACGTAGTATTAAGTCATAACTTCATCTTTTCTATGAACTATTTGATAAATACCTCCAAATCGACGTAACTTTTGTTGTGTTTTGATTTACAGTGACAAGTGAGTATTCATTTATTTTCGTACATATGAAATTGCACCCCTTTTTCAATGAATTATTTCAACAAACATTGTCATCCTCTTGACCGTCGTTTTATTCATTACATTTACGCAGGATGATGTTAACTAGCGTAACAATGTCAGTAGTGACTCACAGCGATTGTATAAATATGTGCGGTTCAAACTATCCAATGATTTCTAAATTGCATTTTCTGTAATGGTGATGGACAAAGGGCAAAGTGATGAGTATCTTGCAGTACCATTCATAACCATAATATCCATATCAAATGAACTACTGAAAATAAGTTTGTTTATTAAATTAAACAGTGCACATATTCAGATAGTAGTGCATAGGGATTGAAAACAATTCCTTGGTATGTTTCGAGTGTTTGAATGTTCAGAAACCAGTCAGCAGTTTTTATAAAAGTGATACAGAGTCTACCAGTGCACCCATGTTTCAGCCCGATAAGCAATGTGATCATGGCACTGAAATGAGACTATAGTTCGTCAGCAACCTTAGCCGTCTTCTTCACACCGTTGCAATTTTGTTTATGTTAAGCGTCACACTTGTAAAACTGAGTGGAATTGTGCAATTTCATTGCTCCACTGAGGGCCCAGAATTTTTTCCCACTTATTTTGTAAGACACTTGTTTCAACTGGTTTGATGCTATCCTCCATCTTTTCCTATCTGCTGCTGATCATTCCATATCTACGTAACTATTACAACCTGCATTGATTATTATCTGTTTTGTTTATGCTAATCTTTGTTCGCTCCTTTTTTCCCCGTCTACTTTTTATTTGAATGCTAAGCAAACTATTCCTGGATGCCATAACAAATGTCCCACTGATCTATCCCACTTTATTGCAAGGGTCTTGCATAGGCTTGCTTCATAGCCTATTCTGTTAAGGTACTCTTTGGTAGCACATTATCAGTTTACTTAATTTTTAATGGTCTTCTTTCCCATGTCCATGATGGTATACGTTTTACTTCCATATAATGATGTCCTCCAGACATAAGCTTTCATGAACGTATTACTTATATGGGTGTCAATAATTTATGCCAGTAGAACTCATTTACAGAAGAAATATTCTGAGATTTCCCTGGCTGCGATCATCTCTTGTAACATTGCCTTATACGTGTGTCGTTCCTAATTTTAATGCAAAGGAAATCGATACCGCCCTTTCCGTCTCCTTTATGGTACCTTTCTTCTTAAATTCTGAAGCGGTATACTATGTTTTGAGTGGATCTTTCAGGTCTTCCTCAGATGGGTCTCGATGGGCTATGTCGCCTGCTTATCTTCGGATTGACGTCTCTCTCATAGCAACTTTATTCTTCGGTTCTTTCGCTTTCTACAGTGCTTCGTCGACCAACAAACTGTATCCCTGCCTTTAACTTCTTAACATGAGTGTCACTTTTTCATTCTTCATTTTCTTATTAATTTCATCATGTTCAGAGGGTTTGCTGATTCCGGTGTGCTGATTCCGCATCTGCTTGTTTAGTTAATGAAAACCGTTCCAGTTGCTGTTGAGAACTTTACTGAGTCCACTATCAGCCATGGCCTTCACATTTGGCAGTTTTCAAGTGGTTCTGAAAAAGTATGCTGTAGATCAACGTTAGAGAAAGAAAATGAAAAAAAACAGCACCCACTTGAAATTTATAGATTACTCGTCTGTCTCTCTAATGTAACATCAAGCCTTGAGAGAATTATCAACAGCAGGTTTTTCTTCCGTTATTCATCACTAGATCTCACATTTCCACGCACTATCAAATTATAAAACATGCGTGCATTCGTGCAGTATCATATCATTAAAAATGACAACGGGGCAGCAAAACCAGCAGAATATGCAGTATCAAATTTCATTCAACATTTATTTCTATTTTCTTCTAAAGCAGTGTATAACAGAAAATTTCTGCAATTTTCTTTTCTTAGGTCAGTGCGTTCATCAGACTTCATTTTTGCGCATAGAGAACGACTGTTCTACATCACAACGTCGGATAAGTGCATAGCATAGTATAAAAATTTCGGGCGATTTCACATCGAATTGGAACCCTTTTTACCATTTCACCCTAGAATATTTTTTGTCAAGATTGTAGCCTCAGAATCAGTAATAGATCCGATGCTTTTGGCCGTATTATTTGTTGATGCAACACCCATTCCCCATAGCATTGTCACAAAGAGTTTTCATTTTCAGTAACCATCAGGGATTCCACCAATGACCTATGGCTCCAAAGCGACCGAATTATCTGTCTGTGTGGCTCCCAACTTCGCTATTGCATCAGGCAAATGCGCAAAATTTGATTTGGTGTAAATAAGGTCTTGCCTCAAATCTGCTTTCTTGAATAGCACTTGTGGGTCTTTTATGGAAGCTGTATTGGTGACTTCGACTGTGACCACGTCCCAAAACCAGAAGAAAAAAATAGTTGCAGCAACTTAAGGTTTTTCAATACAACTAAATTGAATAATTTGCAGCTGTTTACGAACTATTACCTATTGAACATCACCAATATCATCATGGTAAAAGATGACACCATTAATGCACGAATCCCTTTTGGTTAAAATCCGTCGGCTGTGGTGGAAAAGCTAAATCTACAACATATCTCTAAATACGCGAATTTTGAAGGGTTCTTTCATGTATCCCTTCAACAGCAAGAAAAGTCAACATATGGCTTCATTGATCCTGTCAGAATTATCAAAAATTTGCATTTTATGTTTCTATTTACCTTATTTGTTTCGGATAGTAGTGAATTCACATTGTCGTATTTTAGACGAGCTGCTTCAGCTACATGATGTGTTTTTTTTTAAATTTACAGGAATGAAGTTTAGTGACTTCTAACGACGTCAAACGAGACGGTTTGGGGCTCTTGAGCTCACTATGAAATTCACAGACTATGACAGAATTCAAGAATTCTCTCATGTTCTGCCCTTTTGGCATAATTCATACGAGAAACACAACAACGAGAGATGCTATTATGCAAGTATTGCAACATATGCATTTAGGTCAGAAAAGTGATGCAACATTACAGCATTAAAGTGATACAACATTACAGCATTTCAGATGTCTAAAACCATATAATTATACCGACGAAATATTTTAAAAATCCAATTACTCCACCAAACGGACAAAACATGAAAAACTGGATGCAACACGCATTTACATGAAAATCCAGGCTGTGCTAATGACAATGTCAAAATTGCTCCCTTGGATACTTTTACCTTCCTTAAACGAAATTCTGCATCTTGTATATCTTCAATAGTTTACTTGAAAGAAATTTATTGTTGATACTATGTCTCGATAGTGAAAGTTTATTAAGAAAGTGCATGAAAACAATACCCAGATATTTTTCAGTTATTGTTGTAGCAACAGTTGTATGATGCAGTTTTTCATGTAATTTTGTCTTCGAGAAATATTGTTATCTTTGCTGACTATCACTACAACAGACGTTGTCCCCACTTACATATTACAATCTTCGTTCATTTTCGTAGTTTTCTCCCTATATGCCTTCTTCCAGAAAATACAGGATTATCTGAGATGCTTTTAACTGATGTTTCAGTAAGTTTTTCATGAATCCGATACGTATTTTCCAAAATACCCAAGTTTAAATGCTTTCCGCTATTTCTCTTCCGCACAATAATGTGCCACAGGTGTATTATTCCTGAAGTACTTTCTTTCGTTCAATGTTAATAACAAAACTAATGTTGCATTTCTCTATTCGGGTTTACTCTGCTGTTTTCATGCTAAATTTTGAGAATTTTTTCATACTTCATAACGCGATACAATAGACTCAATCGTTCGTAACAAACAGAATAGCACTAGCAATTGATTTAGCTCGAAAAAATCAGTGGATATGGCAGACAGTTTCCACAAATTTTTTGGTTTAAATATTGTTAAAAAAGTATACAGGGCGTTTATGACAACCTCGTACCCCTCTCTTGAATTGGCCAATTGTAGAAATAATTTTTTTTTTAAATTAGTAAACCTGCTTGCAATCTGATGAAAACCAATGTTATATTGTTTCAATTGTAAAGTTATGCCGGCCAGAGTGGCCGAGTCGTTCTAGGCGCTTCAGTCTGGAACCGCGCGACCACTACGGCCGAAGGTTCGAATCCTGCCTCGGGCATGAATGTGTGTGATATCCTTAGGTTGGTTACGTTTAAGTAGTTTTAAGGTCTAGGGGACTGATGACCTCAGATGTTAAGTCCCATAGTGCTCAGAGCCATCTGACCCAGGTTATGTTTGTTGAGAGCGGAAGTATGTACAATGTTGACGAGAGATTAATGACGTGTGTGTGGTTGCAAGAACGTCAACAGGCGGAGAAAACGAAATCGGATACAATGAGTGTGTTGTCCGCCTCCGGTAGCTGAGTAGTCAACGCGACAGAATGTGAATCCTAAGGGCCCGGGTTCGATTACCGGCTGGGTCGGAGATTTTCTACGCTCAGGGGCTGGGTGTTGTGTTGTCTTAATCATCATAATTTCATCCTCATCGACGAGCAAGTCGCCGAAGTGGCGTCAAATCGAAAGACTTGTACCCGGCGAATGATCTACCAGACGGGAGACAGTAGTCACACTTCACTACATGAGTTCGTTTAGAGATCGCTTTGCGAACGTACCAACCTGTGAAGTAACCCTGCTAGAACTAGGCAAACTTGCTGTAATTTCAGACAGTAGGAAAAACGCATCTGGTGGAGGTATGAAAACTGTCAGAGGAAACACGTGCTGCCGCCTTCAATCAGTGGAACAAATTTTGGAAATTTGTGGTAAGATCTTACGGGGCCAAACTGCTGGGGGTCATAAAAAAAAAAAAAAAAATCAAATCGCTCTTAGCACTATGGGACTTTACAGCGGAGGCCATCAGTTCCCTAGAACTTAGAACTACTTAAACCTAACTAACCTAAGGACATTACACACATCCATGCCCGAGGCAGGATTCGAACCTGCGACTGTAGCGGTCGCGCGGTACCAGACTGAAGCGCCCAGAATTGCTCTTCCACTCCGGCCGGCGCTGAGGTCATCAATCCCTAAGCCTACACACTACTTAATCTAACGTAAACGCTGCAGACAACACACACACACCCATGCCCGAGGGAGGACTTAAACCTCCGACGTGGGGAGCAGCACGGACCGTGACAAGACGCCTAAGACCAAGCGACCACCCCGCGCAGCAATCATTAGACCAATCTCCAGTGAACTCCATTCGCAAAAGAACAGTTGAAACCAGTTGTGTGAGTTTCCCAGTTGAACAATCTCGAAGTCGCTGGAATGGGCGGGATTCAGCAATTCTAGTACCACTGAAGCGGCTACCGTAAAGCCTTGATCTTACCATTCCACACAATTCATTCAGTGGAATAATCGAATCTGATATAAAAAGGACACTCCACGGAAATTATCGAAGAAATATCATCTTAATCTGCCTTTGCAATTATTTTGCCTCTATTAGATAACTTATTAGCGCTTGCCGAGATATCCTCATCAGGATACAGTTGAATATTCGACGGAATGTGTGCTCTTTCCGGTTACGAGGGATCAGAATTGGAGCGAGTAAGGAGTCTGACGTTCAGGGTTCCATTCTGCAGACATGGTACCGCTTCTGTTACGGCAGAACTGTAACAGCTCCCTGATTACTACTGTGCTTACGTGAGAATGACGAGTCTGAGAGCGAGGGCAATGTGGCCACTTCCAACTCGTCGACTTGTTCTCTCTTAGTGTAGCATGAAGGAGTGTAAGACAAGTATGCTCTAAAAGCGAGAGTTGAATGCAGGACCATGTTGTTGTAAAGTAACACAGATGAGACGAAATGACCGCTCGTAGGCATCAGATAGTCTCTAATGCAGTCGAGTTTCGTGGGACTGTGTAGGGAATAAGAAGAAAATATATACAACTGCAAATGTGATGCATAAGTGGAAGAGTGATGACTGTTGTAAGTTCGATGCTTTAATCAAAGAGAAACCCCCACCCTTACTAGTCGGTTAAAGCGATAATATGATCGTCACCACGTTTGCATAATAAATTTGATTGTTGAGACGGTTATCGTCTCCAAAAATAAAATAAAAAATTTACTGGTTAGTGGAGTGAAGTGTACAAGTTATTGTAATGAACAACTTATTCTACTGCAGCACTTTCTACTTAAATAGATACTGTTTAACACTTACAATAGTGCCGTCACTCATGTAAAGTACCAAAGAAAGAGGAACAAGTTACTCAAAGAGTCCACAACAAATGTAAGTGAAATAATATAGAAATTAATCAATACGGTCGCAAGATCGATTGGGGGTTGTCTGTTGAACATCTAAGCTATAATGCGGACAACAATGATTGTCTCTGTGGAAACAGTGGGTTGACATACGTTTCTGACAACACAACACGTTAAGAAACAATAATGAAGAAAGAAAACAACTGTATTTATCGTTAATACCGAGGTACGTCAATTTGGAAAAGATATTTGAACTTCTTATTGAAATGAATATGACTGATTGAAGACAGCTCTTTTGTTGCAACAATAATTTTCGTAAACTCAAATTAAAACGAAAGCAGTCGTGTGTTATGCTAATATTGAGATACGTTAATTTGGAAAAGATATTTAAACTGGTTATTGAAAAATAAATGATTGACAGAAGATAGCTCTTCCGTTGTGACAATAATTTCGTAACCTCATATTAACGTTTCTTTACATTCAGTGGATTCATGCATACTACATGCTACTTGCTTTGAATGGATTGTGATTACTATGAAAATTTATTGGCCCTAATTAGTAACTGTTGGTTTCAACAGATTTGCACCACCAAAATACGAACCAAGCCGGCGCACAACAATGGTGTTACAACAGATACAGAGATGATATAAACGTAACTTATTCCTTTCTTGGGTCTGAGTTTGTCAGAATTAGGTTACTTTACTTTGTCTTCTTTTTGTTAAGAAGAATAACTTTGTCCCTGATTAGTACTGAACAACGCAGTTTACTTATTGAGGCTTCGTTATTAATTATCTTCAGTAATCCTTTCAGAAAGTAAAGAAAGCTGGTAATGGTAGTCTTTTATTTTCTTTTAGATTTAAGCAAAGACATTCGCGTATTCAATAACAGGAAAGGAATTGGGCCTTAACTAAGTGACGACGAGCTGGGATAATGAGAAGATTAGGTACATACAATTTTCTTCGTGTTTACATGTTATTCAATTAAAATCACTCAAATAATGCCACTGGGTAATGTCTCACAAACTTTCAAACGTGAACGAAAACGGAACTACTCCACAGTTCATTGCAGATGTTAAGCCGTCGTCTTCCTTATGGTAGACATTACCCCTGTTGCTCCATGTAATACTGTGGGCACACCTTGATCAGCAATTAACAACAATGGGGCAGGATCTTGACATTATTCGAACCCTTTACATCTGCCTACACTTTGTATCTCGCTAGTAACAATTGTGGCGCACTTACGCACGACTTTCTACAGTACACGCCAGTTGTGTGTGTTCATTCTCACGTCTCACCACGAAGTAACTATTCTGTACGTTCTGCTCTAATATCACTGTCGTGTCTGGAGAAAGCGCCCCTACACAAGATTTTGCTCTTTGCTAACAATATTGCTTTTTCTAACTTTCTCTAACGGCACTAACCCAGAATAATTACATCATATTGAGTAATAATTTATTTATACTACACTTTTAATCAACATTTAGTACGTAGAGGTTTACAGAATAAAACAAGTATATCATATATACAATAAAAAGAATTGGAAAAAAATTTAGGTAGCACATCTGCATTATAGTATCACACACACTTCAGACGGAAAACCAATTTCTCCCCATACACTCGACGTGGTTGTATTCGTGTTTATTCCGCCTGCACTAAGAGAAAACATACGTGCCACGCGAAAAGATAACTGCTCACAGAACAACGTCACTGTTATATCCATTCAACCAAAAAGCGCGCTGTTGGTGTATTCCTTTGATCATGGCATCTTCAGTTTACAGGCTAATAACGATTTACGTAGCTGACCATTCATTTGAGTAACTTTTTTGAAGACGGCTAGAAATTTACTTTAATAATTAGTCATTGATTACAATATACCTTTTTTCCTCCTGTCCTGTTTCTTGTACTGTCGTCGTAGACGAGTTATCGTATCGAAAATGTGTGTATGGGAATGAAATTTTTAGAAATTCTATGAATGAATATTAAAAATTTAAAAAATAATCAAAAAAGTCTTAAACATATACATACACACACACACACACGAACATATATGTGCATACAGGGTGATCCCATGATGTTGTAAACTCAGGAATGACAGAGAAGGGTAAATATATCAATTTCAGGTAAGAGACACTGATCTGGATATGACAGAGTCTAAATTTGTAAGCGAAAGAAGGTCTCATATTTCTAACAGTGCATGAGATGTAGCAGTACTACTGGTGATAAGATTATAGGTCAGCCAATTTTCGCAGTTGGTAGTAGGGACAAAAAAAAGAAAGAAAATATCTAGTAAATATGTACTCTGAAATGTATACCTTAAGAGCTATGGGCAGTATTTAAGTGAATATCAGTAAGTGCATAATTCTAGAGGTACGCAAGTTAATTTTGATATTTACCGGTTTTTTCCTTAATTTGGCCCATAATGACTGCCCCAGAGTACGGAAACAAAAGATCTTGCGAAACATGAGGATTATTTCACAGTACAAGTGTCCATAGCTCTCAAGGCAACTGTTTTAGAGCCCATGTTTACTAGACATTTTCCCTTGTTTTGGCCGAGACAATAACCTCTGAAAATTGCGTACCCTACAGTCTTAGCATCCAGACTACTGCACTTTTATTCCACTGCAGGAGGTATTAGAACAATTTTGGCTTATAACTTTTGACTCGATTCCGTTTCTGCACCAGGGTCCTTCACCACAAATTGATCCTTTTACCATTCTCCATCATCCCTGAAAGTCTGTGACATCACCACGGAATCATTTTGTACGTACACTACACTGGCTATCCTGTCTGCTTCCACTGCGCGGCCGCGCTACTCAGTCACTGCTGGAGTAATATTTATTCTTTGCGCTTTTCTATCTCTGTTAACGCTTATCCATAAAACGAATATCTCACTAAAACAACTAGGACAGTTCTATCAAATGAACACGTAAAGTTCCGCTTTAAAAATAATTTTGTTTCTATCAGGAAGCACACCATCGCTTGCCGTAGACACTGGCAATCGAATAAATGACGTGGTGAGCAGCATTCGTTTGAAGTGTCTCCAGCTACACGTTGCAAAGAGGGAATTGTAAATATCTGCTGAAATATCAGAATACGTGTGACGTATCTGCTTTTTCCGACATGAACAGAAATTGAAATTACATTCCCAAAAACTAAATATTTCTGTAGTCTGCAAAGATCCTTACTAGGGGTCCACACAATGGCTACACACAATCAATACAAGAAGCTTGCCATTAAATCAAAGTTTTAAATCCAACCTTCGCTCAAATACATGTAATACGCCAGAAAAGTTAACAATTTCCATTGCCCGGCCCTAAGGCACAGCCAGTCATATGCGAGGCAACTTCAGCAAGAAAACATGAGTTGACAAAACAACTTTAAACAGACAGTTACATCTAGATCTACTGCTACTGCTGTCACCAGATACCTACCACAATAATCTACACATAACTTTGTACCAAACTAAGCATTTATCTTAAAGATTATGTAACATAGAACAAGTAATAAGATAACTTTTCAGGAGAACTGTGTCAT
Organism: Schistocerca nitens; assembly: GCF_023898315.1. Taxonomy (NCBI): domain Eukaryota; kingdom Metazoa; phylum Arthropoda; class Insecta; order Orthoptera; family Acrididae; genus Schistocerca; species Schistocerca nitens. The sequence goes on along the minus strand of NC_064615.1, from coordinate 425,896,822 downwards.
CATCTAAGTCACACAGACAGAGCAGTTTAAACGAACGCACACAATGTGTAGATAACAAACTGAACTGCTCTAGCACACGACGCACACACCGGCACTGCTGTGAACTATCAGTGCAGAACCAGAACTTGTCACACAACAGTCACAGGCTTTCTCGCAGAATACATGAAACGTATTCGTAGCTGCCAATACGGACAGCCATCAGCTGTATAATAGAACGACAACGATGAAAGTTAGTGCCTCACCGGGACTCGAGCCCGGATTTCTCGCTTATCGCGAGGGGTCGACTTAGAATCAGGCTACCCGAGCATGACTTACTTCCAGACCCAAATTTATATACATCGTCAACCATATGTCTACAACTATACTCGTACATACATTATGCATATTCCCGTATAGGGGAGACATTTTTATTGGAAGTCGCTTGCCCGGTGTCGACGGATAAATACGATACTGCAGTGCCTGTGTTGTTAAGTAGAATGATGCGGTATTCATTTGGGGTGCATGCATGATGCATCTCCGAAGGAACTTTCCGTCAGCCTTCTTAACAACATAGGTATTGCAATGTAGAATTGTACCGTATTGCTTGCAGAATATTGTCAGTATTAAATACGTCCAATGCACCACTCGTATATCACAAAGTACACTGTCATCATCTTCATCTTCTCTTCAGGTATTAGGCCGGAATTCCCTGTTACGGTACCCATCTCTGTCGGGGTCTTCCTCTGTCTCTTCTCCCGCGGCACTTATAAATTCTTGCCTTTAAGGAAAGTCTCTCACTCTCCATTCTTTGTAGATATTCGTTCCATTTTACTCTGTAATCTCTAATTTTATCATTGAGGCTAAAGATTTGCAGTTGTTCTCTAATATCTTGATTTCTTAGCCTGTCTTCTCTTGTGCAACCTTTAACACCTCTAAGGAATTTCATTTCTTGTGCATGAATTTGGCTTTCTTGCTTCTTGGCAATCACCTAGGTCTGACTTCCATAGAGCAGTGTGGGAACGCAACAGTTTCGTAAAATTTAATTTGAGTGTTTTTCCTGGTTTTGTTTTTTAGGTTTCTGTTAACTGTTCCACATGCCCAGCTGAATTTACTACGCTTAATTTCAATATGTCTGCTGTAGCCATACGTCGTTTCACATACGAGGTAATTGAAATGGATTACTTGCTCTTAAATCTTCTGATCTATCAATATTTTGGTTCTGATTGGTTCTTTCCCATGAAGGCCATTGTCTCAGTTTTTTTCTTTTGAGATTTACATGTTAAATTCTGCACTTATTTGTTTTAGCAAGTATATTCCTTTCTGAAGCTCATATTCCTTATCTGCTAGGATCACTGCATCATTAGCATTCAGTAAATTATTTAAAAGAATGTTCCTGTCTAGGTAGATGCCTTTCTGGAATTCTGATTTCCATATATGTATTATTTCATTAATGTAGATGTTGAACAACGTTGGAGATACGCAGCGGCCCTGTTGTACCCCTCTCTTACTTGGTATGTCACACTGTAACAACCATAAATCACCTGCGTGCAACCGTCAGATGTAAAATCTCTCAGGTAGTGCTCTTCTCGGTATGCAGAAACCCATTTCTCCGCCTCGACTGTGAACACTGTCCATCTGGCAGGGAGTAGATACCAATCGCTCCACCAGGCTGTTATGTTCACACCAGCAGCACACCCTGCACAGATGGTAGTGACGTCCATCTAACACAGCCGTAGCACACGAGATTCTCAAGGCTGTCTCTCACGACTCCGTCCAGAACTCGCTCGTTCGCCTCCAAGCAGTGACTGACTCCAACACTTTAAGGTCAAGCCCACCACTGAGGACGTTTCTTCCGCCGTCCCAGTCTGATCCCTGGCTACATTCTTGCCCACTTCTTCCACAGTGCTGACTACGGTGTACTCCGAAAGATGTTTCTGCAGCTGACTGTTGCACCATCTGTCTCACCGCCAGCCGGGCCACGGCGGCGCTAACTGCAATCGCGTGCCCATACTGTCGGTCCTCTTACGAAAACAGCATGACACTGCCCTGAAAGTGATACCATGGACGTGGGAAAATCAATAGCATCGTTCGAACCACCAAAATGTATAAGAAAAGAGTCGCAGTCTAAAAATTATAATACCTGAAGGTATCGTAATCCTACCGACATGGAAGGAAGAGTGGTCCCTATAAGATCGCCGAGGCTGCAAATTTGCATCTGGAGTGACACGGGAAACCAAACTTCATCGAAGAATGACACAAATGAACGGAGAGCACAGCATACCAGTTCCATTTCCGAGGCTCACCCCGATCCTTTGAGCAATGGTGCCACCGTATCTCGCCAGTCTTCAATTACGGAGTCGTTCGCTCGATAGACAAAGGTACGGTTAATGTGGTATATCGTTTCAGATTGTGCATAATTGTTCTTCGTTGATTCACTTGCGCCACGCTTTGTACCCTAGCAACAGGCGAGCAGTGCTCTTACTGCAATTGGGCCATTTCGTCGATGAATTTCCGTTACTAGCATTCCTTCCGCTATCAGGTAACGCACTATACCCCTTTGCTCTTCTTGTGAAGTCTCTGTTTCCCTGCTTTCAGAATGAGTACAGTGGACGGCCGACCCGTGCACGTGCTTTCTCTGTCGTCACGTGACTGTGCGATCATGTTCTTCTACCTGTAGGTTTGCGACCGCAGCACTCATAAAGAGACCACACATTCATTCGTGAACAACAACATTACGTTCCTATCACCGGATTTCATTTTACGGCCTCCGACTCGTTTCTTTTGAATGTACCTTACACATCTATGTGAAAATATGTATAAGCAGAACAATATTCAGCGCTAAGACCGATCAATCTTTGTATTGGTACATAATAATCCTCATATCCTAAGGTTGCGTATGTGGTTGCAGGGTAGCGAGTCCTCGGTTGCATTGTAGGGAGTCCTCGCTTGTAATTCCAAACTCGCGTACTCGCTCTCGTTTCTACTGTCGTATGGTCCATATGTAGCAGGCAACAGACTCAAGCAAGGGTTTTCATCTAAATGGGCAGTGGTGGAGACTTTTGAATCTAGTCTCCGAGCATACGGAGGCGGTGAGTTAGGACATGAAGTCGTAAGACACGCTGGAGAGTTTAAAGCGAACGTACAGAGCTCATTTCTAATCTCAGCCGGTATCCATGTGATTACTTTCCAGAAATTTCCTGTGATAAAATTAATTTGTTGCTTGTCCCATTCCTCCATGCATATTAATGTAAACGGCAATATTGACCCCTGCTTACAAATTGTGGTCCACAGTGCTATCAACTGAACACGACTTTCCTAACACAAAGCACAAGGTGTTCAGCTGCCCTTGCCGATCGGTTTTATGCAACTCGCAACGCCTTCAAAAACCACAGTGATCTTTCCATATGCTGTCGCTCACTACATGCAAACTATTAGTTCTACAGAAAAAATCTGGGCCTTTTTGTAAGGAATAAAATGTAGTTAAATTTTGAAGTGTGATATATTTCCACTGTAAGCAATGGTTCTCATGTTATTCAAGAAAAATGCGTTTGATTATCACTTTCGCACATTTTTCTTGAATAATTTGAAAACTATCCCAGTGTAAAATTTAACTGCAATATATTTCCTACAAAAAAAGTCATCTTAATTTTTTCTGTAGCTCTAACAGTTTTGGTGCAGCCAGCGGGAATCTATGAAAATCTTGCATGTGGAACTTGAAGGCGTTGTGGGTTGCATAAAACCCAGTGGAAGGGGCAGATGAATTATACAGTGTAATAGATTTACTAAGTATGAGCAGTTACACCGAAACCATTGCGCCTGTGGGACAAACGTCTCAAATGCTGAAACATCACAGAATATTAGTCGAAAGTGGAAAGCGTTGTCAGTCAAAAATGGAATAGTTACATCATATCAAGGTCTTGTACTGAGCATTGTATATTCTCTCCTGAAGAGGCGGATATTCTTTTTCCCAGTCTTATTGTGGCTTCCTCAGTGGTTCGCATGTAGAACCATGCAGCGCGAAAAACAGCTGACGCCGGGACTGTTCTCTCAGGGGGCAGCGAGCACTGCTGCGACAGGGCGCGTTTACTCAGCCCGCATGAGACTTCCGCGGAGGGCCCCTGATGCAGTGTGACGTCAGGCTGGAACGGGGGGAGAGCGCTGTTTGCGACTTATCGTATCGCGTATCTGCCCAGCCGGTGATGGAGCGGCCGCTACATCTTGGCCTGCCGCCGTGTATTCCGACGGCTTCTACAGATCGGGTATCGCTTCGTTCTCAGATGTCTCACCTGAGTAGAAGGCACTATAAACCTCAGACTACCGTACGGCGTATGAACTGGGTCACATTCTTGGACGGTTTTCGCGACACACGTTTGCCTCTGAAGCTATATAAACCAATGAAGGTATTTGCCTAATGTCCTCTTCACCGATATTTTTTCCGGAAGAAGGGTCCAAATTTCTGTTAGACCATTCTGATTTAAGTTTTCAGCAGGTTCCTCGATTCAGTTCTCTTTCTCGCTGTACCTCCCATGGACCTATTAGCAGATTAGCGTTGGAGAACAGTGGGGTTTAAACTACATTCGGAGATTTGATTACCTCAAAACTCTATCCATCCGGACATACGTCTTAAGGCTCAACAGTACCGGCCGACTGCCGTCTAATCAGCCGACAGGCATCATTGAATGCGGGTATGGAGGGGCATGTCATCAACACTCCACTGTCCTGGTGGGTGTCAGTTTTTGTGGCCAGTGCCGCTATTTCTCAGTCAAGTAGCTCCTAACTTGGCCTCGCAAGGGCTGAGTGCACCCCGACTGCCAAAACTGCTCGGCAGACGCGGAAGATGAACGATCATAGTGCTAGCCAACCCCGAAAGCTCTTAACTTCTGTGATCTGACTGGAACTGCGGAGAAGCTGGTGGTGTATATTTGGCTATGGTGGTCTCTATACACCACAGATATCTGTAGGAATTGTCTCCGAGGGTACATGTATGAAGGTATCTACAGCAAAGTAACTCCAAGTAACAGACATTGTAGGAACATGACAGTATGTAGAATGATTATATAAAATGATTCTTAACATAGACAGATTCTTTGTCTGCTTTTTGGAAGAACTACTTCTTATTTACACATGGAAAGCACAAAACCACATATTTTCAAATTAATATAGTTCATTAACCGGTTTCCGGTTACAAGGCCATAATCAGACTTAACGGACTATCGTCGGCAAAGAAAAATGGTTCAAATGGCTCTGAGCACTATGGGACTTAACTTCTGAGGTCATCAGTCCCCTAGAACTTAGAACTACTTAAAACTAACTAACCTAAGGACATCACATACACCCATGGCCGAGGCAGGATCCGATCCTGCGACCGTAGCGGTCGAGCGGTTCCAGACTGTAGCGCCTAGAAACGCTCGGCCACCACGGCCGGCGGCAAAGAAAGAAACTATATCGATGAACTCCATTGAAATATATGTCACACGTCGACAGTGAGGTGCTGACACAGATAAATGTCATCTTGCAGAGTTCAGAGCTAAAGTAATTCCAAATGCAGAAGTTCAACGATAAATAAAAAATTGGTTCAAATGGCTCTGAGCACTATGGGACTCAACTGCTGTGGTCATAAGTCCCATAGAACTACTTAAACCTAACTAACCTAAGGACATCACTCACATCCATGCCCGAGGCAGGATTCGAACCTGCGACCGTAGCGGTCGTGCAGTTCCAGACTGTAGCGCCTTTAACCGCTCGGCCACTCCGGCCGGCAACGATAAATAAAAGGCAACAAACCAAGAAAGTATTGACACGAAAAATCGAAAAAACAATGAGGTAGAAGAGATGAGGGCAGCATTAGCAAAGAATTACACTACGGAGAAATAAAGGACACAGGTAAACTGCAGTGTAAGTAAATTAAAAGACTGTTGAATTCAGCATTGCATGGGCAGCGCATACGACTTACCTCACTGTGGCACTTTAATTGTGGGTGTTGTAAGTAGTTTCGGTTATTCGAAGAATACAGCGCATGGCGCAGCTTTGGCGCGTACTATAACTCAACTGAGTCGTTGCCCACAATAATACAATGTGTGATTATGTACAGTAGAGAGTTGCTTACCAGCCTAACGCAGAAATCCGGCCTCCTTTACAACTCTGCTCAAAATATTGCTTGACAGTCCGTCTTTTAAGATTCTCGTGGAAGTAAAACCTGTTCCCAGTAGACTGAAATTTGGAACAAAAAGGCATACGTAATAAATACAACGACATATATTTATAAATGTTATATTTATTTTTTCCCAAATGATTGTATAGTATGCTTATATGTGAATAAAAGCAAAAGCCCCAATTCAACAGCTGAACATTACGGGAGAAGAGATCATAGAGCTATGTATCTAAAATTTTTCAGATAATTAATTCATTGTAACTGTGAAGTTGACAGCTCCTTTGAAAAGTTCTGGAACCTAGAAGTTTTCATGTGATTCAATGGTACGATCTGCTGGAGTTTGAAATTCTTGTTTTGAACATTACATTTTATAATCTACAAATATTTCTAACCTGGCACCATCAAATATTACCACGGGTATATCATACTGCATTTTTATACCTGCTGCGTGTTAGTCAAAAATTTCTGTCAGTTGGGTAGCAGTAAGGTGGTTCAGTTTTTCGGTGATAGGAAAATTTTCTTCTGAGGCGAGACTTGTGTCACAAGACTTATCAAAATTAAGTCACCAAATGAATATGAAGCAGTCTGTCCAGAAGTTTATTGGACGATCGTCCTACACAGCGCTCCATGTAGCAACTTTCATCAGTGGCTGTAAGTTTTAAGGCGTCTTTCACCTGTCCCTAGGACTATGAGACAGTATGCAGATGACGCAGATGTGATTAGTAATCTGACATCGTCAAAAATTGTAACTAAATGCAAAGGAATTCCAGATCCCCGCGAGGTTAAAAAACTGGCAGATAACTCCAAACATCAATAAATGTTATACACTCAAATTCGCGAAAAGGTTCGATATTGTTGGGCCACAAAATAAAAGACCGTTCTGTCGACTGAAGTATCTTGAAGTTTCTATGTGGAACAAATGGAGGTAGAACGCCCACATACTGAACATCCAATTTTCCAATTATTGCCAGGACTAGGACAAGGTGCTGCGTGTATAACATAGCATGGGTAACAAAGTACTAGGTCTAGCCATATTAATGTGACTACCACCTACGTCCGACTCAACGTGCTATGATCACTCACAGAGGGCAGGTGGCACCACTAGGGGTGGAGGGTATATAAAGCATGTCAGAGGGACTCGGAAAACGGTGCAATCGTCGTCATATTGAAGAAAAGGATTGTCGTCTCTGAGTCTAAAGGCCATGAGCATTGGCTTACGGGACAAGGGTGCAAGCATTTCCAAAATGGTTAAGTCTATAAACGTTTCACCTGCCGCCGTGGCTAAAGTACACAGCGCACGGAGAGATGGCGCTACTCGAAACAGGAACCAAGGAAACTGTGGTGCACCAAGGGCCCGAATTCGTACGCCAGGACTGCAACCTCGACGTCCACTAAGTGGCACCAGATGGCCTTTCGGATTACTCACGTTTCATGGTCCATCGGACAGATGGCGGTCCGTGTTTGCGGTGCGAAACGTTTGAAAGTAAACACCTTGCAACAGCGTTATGGTGTGGGGAAAGTGGCATTACCTGGGTGATCTCGTCATTTCGGAAGCCACAATGGATCAACGCAAGTATGTATCTATCCTTGAGGACCATCTAGACCCCTTAACGTAGTCTGTTTTTCCTCGGCACGATTTCATCTGACAGTAGAACAATGCAACATGTCACACAGCTTGCAGTCTACTTGCATAGTTCGATGGCCGGAGAGCACCAGGACGAGTTTATCGTACCCTCCTGGCCACCGAACTCCCCAAATCAAAAATCAATCGAGGATCTTTGGGGGCAACCTCGCAGTAGATCCTCAACCGAGGGACCTATCTCAGCTGGATACGGCACTGAAGCCGGCGTGGTTTCACATCCCTGGCGGTACGTTCTAGAATCTCACGCACTGTCTTCTTGCATGCTACAAAATGTGGTTATTCAGGCTTTGAACAGGTGGTCATGTTACTGTGACTAGACAGTGTATAATCGTGGGGAAGATGCATGTGAAACTTACTGAAAGAATTCTATGAATGTAGTTCTCATACTTATTTTACATTGGTCTTAACAACTGGAATTAACGGAAGATATATACAAGATTCGTAGAAATGCATCGTTTCTGACTGGTTTCTGTACTGTCACAGAAATACTGAAAAAAATTCAGTGGGAGACGTTACAAGGAAGACGTCGTGTGTTGTAGAGAACCACACCTACAAAATCCACCAATACGGACGTCCTGCAATGACCGCGATACCGAAATGTGAGCTCATGCAGAGTGTATCGACAACCATTTTCTCCTCAATGAGATTTTCACTCTGCAACTGATTGTGCGCTGATATGCCTGGCCGATTACAACTGTGTGCTGGACCGAGAGTCGAACTTGGGACCTTGGCCTTTCGCGGGCAAGTGCTCTGCTATCTGAGCTACCCAAACACGACTCACGACCCGTCCTCACAACTTCAATTCTGCCAGTACCTCGCCTCCTTTAAAACTTCACAGAAGCTCTTCTGCGAGCTTTGCAGAACTAGCTCTCCTGGAAGAAAGGATATTTCGCAGACAATGTATCCAGAATGAGATTTTCACTCTGCAGCGGAGGGTGCGCTGATATTAAACTTCCTGGCAGATTAAAACTGTGTGGCGGACCGAGACTCGAACTCGGGACCTTTGCCTTTCGCGGGCAAGTGAAGTTTGGAAGGTAGGAGTCGAGGTACTGGTAGAATAGAAGTTGTGAGGACGGGTCGTGAGTGGTGCTTGGGTAGCTCAGATGGGAGAGCACTTGCCCGCGAAAGGCAAAGGTCCCGAGTTCGAGTCTCGGTGCGGCACACAGTTTTAATCTGCCAGGATGTTTCAACCATTTTCTCCTACCTGCCATCCTAGAAAGGAATAGAAAAGGGCGAAAAAGAGACTGATGTTCCTATGAATCCCACGCTGGACACCCCATGGTGGCTTACAGAGTCCAGATGTAGAAGCAGATGATTCATCCTCTGAAAAAGGAAGACCCTGCTTTAAATCAACAACTGGTTTTGGCGTTTGATGATTAAATGCTTTCAAATTTGGACGAATTTCTATTGTTGACGAAACGTCCAAGAAAATGTTGTGCCCGCACAGTACCCTAGTATATTCGAAATGGGGCAATCAATTGAACTTTCATATAATTTTGTGGATTTATAATTTCGTGGTTTGATCAACTCGGTAGAGCATTCTTTCCTGCCAACGTATTCTCATATTTTGACAGGCCAGGGAGGAAGGTCACGCTGTTTGATTCTCATGTTTACGGTGTTTGATATTCAGCATACTATAGTGTCTACCCGTAAGCACCTGTCCTAAGTTTTGATGAATGTGGGTGTAACTAGCAGCGCATACGACAGTGAATTCAGGTGGCAACAGAAGCCTTAGAAAGTTGATTGAATGTAATCTTCGAAGATAGCCCGTGGCGCATGTCAGTCGTGACACTCGGCTGCCCGAAAGTTCCAGCGAGCGACGGCTTGATTGGTTCCTCCGGACTCAGGTTTTAGGGACTCCGTGTTCGAATTTCAAACGTTAAACTTGGTCGAAAATTTTGAGGTGATGGAATCCGGAGTTTCCTGCTGGCAAATTCATCTTGGTGCCTTGTCAGATCAATTTCTCAAACTTTATTCGATCTCAGTGTTCGGAGGACGGCTGGTTAGATTTCGGGCAGAAGTTACCGGGGCATTGACGAGATGAGTCGCACCAGAGGCATTCGCTGCTCCTGTTCAATTAACTATGGCGTGCCGCTTCTGTGCGCATTTGATTATGATTTTGGATGCGAGTTTGTTCAGTTTTGAACTGGGATTCCTTATCACAATTAAATGAACTCGTTAGGAACAGTGCAGTATTCTGGCGAATGATACTTCCGCTTTCGCTTTACTTAGATTCAGATGCAGACGGACATGTTCTTCAGTTAGCCATGATTCACTTTACGCGTCATGTGTCCATTTAATTTTCATCACTTGTTTCGTTAAGATTCCCAAAACGACTTTGACGGTGAATTTTGCTATTGATTAATCTCTGAGTTTGAATGCTTGTGTGGGAGCAGAAGAACGTCCATATTAAGTTCCTTAGTAAACTCAATGTTTGCTGAATAATGATGATTGCAGTGATATTAGAGTTTTATTGTAAGGAAGTATAGTGATAGATTTTTGTGTGTGTTCCACGTTAAATGCAGGTCAGGAGTACGCTGCACTTTTGCGAATAAATAATTTGCATGGAGCTATTTCGTTCGTTAAACTTCGCCGTAATGTGCACACCAGCACACCTTATCTCCTCCTGTTATCTCTAACTTGATGTATGGTTTGACAGTTATTAGGAAATACATAGTAATGAGAAAACCCGAATAGGTCGATCTGCATTTCAGCATTTAGATTACAATTGCGCGTATCCGGGACAGAAACTAGAACTGCAGCCTAATTAATGTTTATGTAGCTACAAACTATTTGGCACTCAGTAGTAGACTGGCAATATTAAGCACTATACCTGTTTAATAAGAAGCTCGTTTCTACGAAAAGTCGATGTTATAGACAAAAATCTTTACGCATAAAGAACTAACTGCCGATTTTTTACCTAGTCAATAAACGGTGGGCGTATTTTACATTGATTTTGTTGCGCACAGCTGTAAATACTGGTAAGAGGGGTGAGCTATGGAGAAATGCGGCAACTGTCTGCGTAGGAAAGATGACAAGAGCAGCATAGATTGGCGAACAACAGCACACAACGAACAGAAGATTTATCTAACTTGTACTTCTCCAAGCGAACGACGACTCATTAGAAATAAGCAGTACTAAACAGAGTCCAGCTACCCCAGTGTCAACCAGGATGAAGTACAAATCAAGTAGCTGACTGGCTGTGCCGGTTGTCCTATTTTGTGGCGGCAGAGTGTCCTAGTACAGAGCGGATGGAGCTGTTTCTCAGAAGGTGTGGTGTATTTTCATCCCCCTGATCCTGCAGGACAGCTATCAGCATATGACTAAAAGTTGTCATTCCATTAACACCCTCGATACATCCTGGGGAGATGTCGATATGTGATACCACTTTCCTGCAACACAAACCACCTCACCATCGTCATGCAGTGCACATGAGCGAATGACAGCGGGGAGAGGGCTGGAGGTGGCAGTGAGGAGACAGGAGCTGAAACTGACGCCGCTCAGACCAATTGCCTGGTGTATGCCTTGAGCCCGCTCGGGAGCACCAGCTGAAAAACCAGGCATACGGCACGCACCCTCATGGAGAGGTGGAGCAGCAAACTAAGATGGAGGCATCTCTGTGACTGCAGAGACTCGAGACGGCACGCAGGTCAGCCAATAGAGGACGAGGAACTCATCCCTTGGCGACGGTGGTTGTCGAGACAGCGACGAGCGTGAAAAGGCGTTGACTTCCGTCGGCTCTGGGACCTGCGTCGATGGTGCAGGGCCACGTGAGGTGGAGACAAAAAAATGGTTCAAATGCCTCTGGGCACTATGGGACTTAACATCTGAGGTCATCAGTCCCCTAGAATTAGAATTACTTAAACCTAACTATCCTAAGGACAGCACACGCATCCATGCCCGAGGCAGGATTCGAACCTGCGACCATAGCAGCAGCGCGGTTCCAGACTGAAGCGCCTAGAACCGCTCGGCCACAACGGCCGGCAGGTGGAGACAGCGAGGGCTGCTGCGTCCAGACAGGCACGATGTCTGAAAGCACGAAGCCTGCCACAGGATCACGCAATCCACAAGGATGAAATTGATTCTGCTAGTGACCTCTCGGTCGCTGCAAAAGATGCATGAAACATCCAATACGCCGTACAGCAGTTCCACAGCTCCAAGCACCTCCGTGTGACAAACAAACTGTAAAGGACCAAACGTGTTATACTTTGTCCGTGTGGGTGGAGTGGATGCCACTCACCGTTGCGCGTGCAGCAACTGAAACGAGGCGCGGTGGCGCCGTCCATTTAACGACTCCACCGACGAAGACTTGCCACGTGGCTGGCAGCTGTAGGAAGGTACGAATAGCAACAGAGACTGATTACGAGTGTGGGACGCACGGCCGGCCGGGGTGGCCGAGCGGTTCTAGGCGCTACAGTGTGTAACCGCGCGACCGCTACGGCCGCAGGTTCGAATCCTGCCTCGGCCATGGATGTGTGAGATGTTCTTAGGTTAGTTAGGTTTACGTAGTTCTAAGTTCTAGGGGACTGATTACCGCAGACGTTAAGTCCCATAGTGCTCAGAGCCATTTGAACCATTTGTTTGTGGGAGGCACGAAGTTTGTCCACTGTTACTGAAATGATCGTACAAAGCGTTTACCTTCGCCATTGACTTGCGGGTGGAAAGGTGCATTTGTGATGTGTTGATGTCAGAGGTGGTGCAAAACTGTTCATACTCGACTGCAACAAATTGATATCCACAGTGTGTCGCAATTTCTTCAGGCAATCCCTCGAGTCAATAGGTCGACGACAAGGCCTTGACTATGGAACGAGCTGTAGTAGATTGCATAAGAACCATGAAGGAAAATTTGCTGAATGTGTCAAGGACCATGAGCCAGCGTGTATTCCAGTTGAATCTCAGTGCCAGCGTAGACTATGGCGAGTACGTCCTGTTCAATTTGCGAATAATTACACTGAGCTTTGATAACAACTTCGAAGCAAAGGAAATCGGCCTGTAAACAGCATAAAATGTATGCAACAAAACTGCACCAATGCTCTAAGGGGAACCATACACACCGAAGGCCATATGTTTGACTGAATGAAAAAGAACAAGGGATCGATCACGAAGTAAATCATCTTTCAACTTCTAGAAATCAGACTGACACTGTTGTGACCAAACAAAATGAACACTCTTCCTTAGCAAGCAATGAAAGGAAGCCACGATTTGAGTGGGGTGAAGAATAAATCGAATGTAATACATCAGGTTTCCTATCATACACTGAAATTCCTGGCCATTGCGTGGGGGTGGAATGTCATTAATGGCAAGTTAATTGATTACAATGGGTGAACACCCTGACTATTAGTGACACGTCCTAAGTACTCAAGTTCTGGCTGAGAAAACACGCATTTCTCTCTGTTAGATTTTAGACCAACTGCAGACAATACTGGAAACAGAGGGCAAAGATGGCTAAAGTATTCTTCACTATTGCGACCCTAGACGACGTCACCCAAATAGTTTGAGCAGAAGGGAAATTTTGCAATTAGCTGCTTCAGAAACCGGTGGAATATGGCGGGTGCGGAAACGCTGCTAAATAGCAATCTCAAAAATTTGAAGAGAGCCAGACGAGTGCTGTTTAAGGCTTTCCCGGCGCTGCATCTGCTTGATTGGTTCCCTGGAATTACGCCGGAAAATATTGTAAAAACTGCACAATATTTCAGCGAGACAACTGCCCGCCATCTTCAGGTGCTACTGTCGCGTCGCTGAGGAGCTCGCCAATTTATATGTTAGCTTTCTAGAACAGTGCAGGTGCCAGCGGGAGCATAACATTATCGAAGACCAATCGTAGACGGCGTCGAAAACCAGAGCCCTCTGCTGGAGAAACGGGTCGCGGTCTGCGGAAGCGCGCCGCGGCGCGGGAAAATGCGGCCGGGAGCGACGGACCCCGTGTGCACAAGGTATTGGCGCGCGATTTAAGCATCTGCGCTAAGGCTTCCCATCTGCGTTGACTCGGTGCAGTTGCTAATCTGCGGCTGACGATTCCTTAGTGCCGCCAAGGCTGGCTCCCATGCTTTGCTCAGGTGAAACCCCGTGTCTCTGTTTATAAGGTCACTGCTTATACGTATTTCGCCCGCCTCTTTGATGATGGAGTCCCAGTATGTGGAAGCATACGAGAGGATCTTGGTTTCTTCACAGTTCATGTCGTGTCCCGTGTGAAGTCAGTGTTTAGCAACGGTAGAGTTCTCTGGCTGACCCAACCTCGTGTGACGTTTATGTTCGTCGCATCTGTCTTTAACCGTACAACACGTCTGGCCAATATAAGACTTCCCACAGTGGCACGGGATTTTATATATTCCTGGTCTCCTCAGGCCGAGGTTGTCTTTAACAGAGCCCAGCATTGATTGCACTAATGCTGGAGACCGGAAGACACATTTAATCCGGTATTTCTTGAAAATTCTACCCATCTTAAAAGACACGCCACGGACATACGGTAGGAAAACAAACCCTGTGGTGTTCTCTGCTTCTTCTGGCTGTTCTTGAGGTTTGGAGCGTGCTGATCGAAATGCATTCAGGATCTGCTTTTCAGAGTACCCGTTGTGGGCATACACAGAGCGGAGATGGCTGAGCTCTGCCGATAAGCTGTCCTGATCTGAGATGGCTCTAGCCCGATTCACTAGCGTCCGTAATACACCGCTGCGCTGTGAGGGATGATGACAGCTCGTAGCTTGCAAATACAAGTCTGTGTGCGTAGGCTTTCGGAACACACTGTGACCCAAGGAGCCGTCTCCTTTTCTACGAACCAAAACATCCAGGAACGGGAGCTCATCATCTTTCTCTACCTCCATGGTGAAACAGATGCTTGGATGGAGGGAGTTCAGATGTTCCAGAAAAGAAGGATGCGTTGCTGTCCCATGCGGCCATACCACAAACGTATCATCTACGTATCTCCAAAAACATCTGGGTTTCAATACCACCGTCTGAAATGCTTTTTCCTTGGTATCTTCCATAAAAAGATTAGCTACTATGGGAGACAGAGGGCTACTCATAGCAACACCGTCAGTCTGCTCAAAATACTGGTCGTTGAATAAAAAGTAAGTCGAGGTAAGCACGTGTTCGAAAAGGTGTAAGATGTCCTCTTCCAGCTTAGCTCCTATGAGTTGAAATGAGTCCATCAGAGGCACTCGTGTGAACAAAGAAACCACATCGAAACTCACTAGTAATTCGGCAGATTCAAGGCGCAGGTTCTTCAGTCGCCGTATAAAGCCTTCTGAGTTTCGAATATGGTGTTCACATTTCCCCACCATCGGACACAGAAGAGAATCAAGATGTTTAGCTATGTGGTATGTCGGGGCACCTATATTACTGACGATAGGGCGAAGCGGAACATTCTCCTTATGTATCTGTGGCAGGCCATGAAGTCGTGGCGGAACTGGTGCTCGTTCTCGTAAACTCTTCTTCAGATGGTCAGTAAGTTGGCTGGATTTTCTCTTGCAATGACCGGTGTGTAAGGCGTTGGAACTTAAGAAATTTGGCGCGCCGTAATTTGCTGCAGCGCCCAGTCCGAAAGCGCCCAAGTAGAGCTGTCCACCCGCTCCCAGGAATCCGCTGACAGACACGACGAGATCTTCAGATAAAGTGAGAGCAGGCTTCTGGAGACGGTATAATTCTCGACTAGTATAACAGATTCTTTCTCTTACCAGTGCCCTGCCTGCTCGTTGTTTAACTCTCCTGGCCGCCGCAGAGTCCACATAATGGGTAAACTTCGCGAAAGTCGGTGTAGTTTGCTGGTCCCGACATCTCAGTAAGAACGCGACAGAGCTAACAGTCTCTCCGTTTTGTTGCGAAGTTTATCGAGCTTACGTACTGTGTTGATCATATCTTCCCCTTAGAGGTACCAGATGTGCTGTTTGAGGCTTTCCCGGTGCTGCATCTGCTTGATAGGTTCCCGGGAATTACGCCGGATAATATTGTAAAAACCGCACAATACTTCAGCGAGACAACTGCCCGCCATTTTCAGGTCCTACTGCGCGTCGCTGAGAAGCTCGCCAGTTTATATGTTGGCTTTCTAGAACAGCGCAGGCGCCAGTGGGGGCATAACGTCATCGAAGACCAATCGTAGACGGCGTCGAAAACCAGAGCCCTCTGCTGGAGAAACGGGTCGCGGTCTGCGGAAGCGCGCCGCGGCGCGGGAAAATGAGGCCGGGAGCGACGGACCCCGTTCGCTCGCGCGAGGAGTTGGCGCTCGATTTAAGCATCTGCGCTAAGGTTTCCCAGTAGCACCTGAAGATGGCGGGCAGTTGTCTCGCTGAAATATTGTGCGGTTTTTACAATATTATCCGGCGTAATTCCTGGGAACCTATCAAGCAGCAATATGAGTATTAATGACTAAGCTCTGTTGCGACTGCTCATCCAGAGAGATTTGCAAGTATGCGTCGTGCAGATCAATTTTAGAAAAATAACTACCGCCATGCTATTCATCCATCAATTCTTCCAGACACCGCTAGGGATAACTGTCGATGACTACTTTAGGATTAAAAGTTTTCTTAAAGGTGGCGCACGACCAGAATCTGCCGGACTGCTTTCTTAGAACAACAATAGGGGACGGCCACTGACTGGCAGTAATGGGTGCTACGACGTCACTATCCTACAAAGCTGTATGTTCCTCAGCCACTTGTTCTAGAAGAGCCTGAGGGACAGGTCGAACTATAACAAAACGTGGCTGTGCATTTTCATTGTGACATGGGCAATAAAATTATAGGCTTTGCCTAAATCCTCAGAAAAAAAATCCTGAAATTCTGCACATAATTTAGCAACCCTGACGCGAGGACCAAACGAAGAAACAGAATGTATATTGTCCTGAATGTTTAACCGAATCAAAGGTGTCTGGCCCAAAAGTATTAGTACTGTAACACTGTAAATGTCACTGTCTTCGCTACACTTCAGAAAGTTGCAGGAATGTTACAAGTGCTTACGACAGGAACGTCTTGAGCATTATATAGCATCAGCGTATGGTGCGATGTGCAGAACTTAGATTTGCGAAGCAATTCGTAGCTGCTACGGTTGATCAAAGTCCACGAAGCACCATTGTCATGTGGCAAACGAGGCGATCGTCCAGCATTAGTAAAGGACGCAAAACGTTGTGGTCTTCAAGTAGCATTGCAGATGAGGTGGCAGCCTTTCCTGAAAGGCAATTACGCTGTTGTTTCGCACTAACGACACAGCGGGGCTGGTAAGAGACGCTACAGACCGTTTGTGACTTAGACTAGGGTGAAGGAGTAGAAGATGAGCGTGTCTTACGCTTCTGTAAGTACACACACCGTTTGACGTAAACAGAGCAAGTCGCATCACGCGAGGGGCAAAATATGGGCACTGTGGTTGTGGCGGGCCCGAACGCTGTTTGTGAGTCAGCTGCGAGGCCTATATGGCGCGGCTACCTACAGAACAAACAGGCGCTATCTCGAAGTTGTCTGCTGCATTTTAGCAGGAATCCTGATAGTCTACAATCTGCAGAACCTGTTACAAGAAAGGGTCAAGGTGTTTAAGAATCTGTTCCAGAATTCGAGAGTGAGGTAAACTGTGCTTGAAGGCTTCATGAATCATTGTATCACTGTAATGTTTGCCACTGTAACATTTGAATCTACAGTGTCTACCAAGGTCTTGTAGATCAGTCACCCATTGACGGTAAGTCTGTCCTTATTGCTTACGCAACCTAAAGAATTTGTAGCAGGCTGCTGCCCCCTGTAATATGTAAGTGCCTGCAATATACCCTTGTTTTCTACCAGTTCAGGTGGGATGTGAGAAATAAATTGGCCAAGAAATAAGAATATTTGTCAGTGCCTTGTGTTAGATGCTCTGCGATGTGAACATTGAACTGTGCGAGGTACTCCCTTCGCATCAGACTCACGAAAAGGCAGTGCATGCTCATGCGGTGCGGGAGGCAGTGCTGCCGTTAGATACTGACTCTGATACTCAATATACTGAGTTAGATAAACTGCTGGCGGTGCAGCAGGCGATTGTCACGGAGTAGTCATGGTAAATTAAACAGTGTATATGGACAAAAAGTGAAAAGTAAAAACAGCACAGAGGAAGCGGAAAGGGGTAACTGTGGACCCTAGAACATGAAAAGCAAAAGCAAGGGAAACATTGGCTACAACGCAACCTAAAACAAAAAAAGGCAATCAATAGCAGTAGAAACCAATGAAATATGTGATAAAACAAGAAGAAAGCAACTCGAAGACTGCCACATGAAGGCTCGATAACTCGTCGCCAGATGTTGTGTGCGACTTCGTACACAAAGGTAAGAAAAGGTGGGCTAGGGCGTCGTGCAGCGACTGTCGTTGTAGAAAAGCTGGTCGGGAGCAGAAATGATTAGCGAATAAGATAACACAACCAACTTAAGATTTACTTAACCTGTTGTCCAGGGGGATGAAGACTCATTACAAATAAGCAGCAAGAAATAGAGACCAGCTGTCTCATAGTGAATAAGGACGAAGTAAGAATGAAAGTGTCGTAGCATAGCGGCGCCAAGCGTAAACGAGATGAGCGGCAGCCGCCGGCCGTCCTATACTGCGGTAGCAGAGCGCGCTCGCAGTACGGAGCTGCTGGCGATGCGGATCAGCAGGTGTGCTACACTGGATTTGCCAGATTCCGCGTAACTGCTGTCGGCGTCTAAAGGAATCTTCCTGGTCTCTTACCTACTTCAATACACTGTGGTAAATTTCAACGAAACAAGTTCAACATGCTTATATGAAGAAGGCCGCACAGAGAAGACTATTTTCAAGACCGAATTCAATTTGGCACACGATATTGGCCAAAGAGCAGACAAAAGCTAATGACATTAATGTCATTAGTGTGTCGGACTTATACATTTTCTCATTGCCTAGATAAATATATTAGATGAAGCGTAGAGATGTAGACAAGTATTTGGACAACACATAAACTAACATATTTAACTACTTTGTCCAACGAATATTCCTGCGTTTATTAGCTACATTCCATATGTTACGCTGTTTTGTTTACAGACGATACAAACAAGGCAAGAAATACCAAATAAAGTACATCTCTTGGAAGGCCAGTTAATGGCATTCTAGTCTTCATCTACATCTACATACATGCTCCACAATCCACCATACGGTGTGTAGCGGAGGGTACCTCGTACCACAACTAGCATCTTCTCTTCCTGTTCCACTCCCAAACAGAACGAGGGAGAAATGACTGCCTATATGCCTCTGTACGAGCCCTAATATCTCTAATCTTATCTTTGTGGTTTTTCCGCGAAATGTAAGTTGGCGGCAGTGAAATTGTACTGCAGTCAGCCTCAGATGCTGGTTCTCTAAATTTCCTTAGTAGCGATTCACGAAAGGAACGCCTCCTTTCCTCTACAGACTCCACCAGAGTTCCTGAAGCATTTCCGTAACACTGGCGTGATGATCAAACCTACCAGTAACAAATCTAGCAGCCCGCCTCTGAATTGCTTCTATGTCCTCCCTCAATCCGACCTGATAGGGATCCCAAACGCTCGAGCAGTACTCAAGAATAGGTGGTATTAGTGTTTTATAAGCGGTCTCCTTTACAGATGAACCACATCTTCCCAAAATTCTACCAATGAACCGAAGACGACTATCCGCCTTCCCCACAACTGCCATTACATGTTTGTCCCACTTCATATCGCTCTACAAAATATCTAATCGACGTGACTGTGTCAAGCGCTACACTACTAATGGAGTATTCAAACATTACAGGATTATTTTTCCTATTCATCTGCATTAATTTGCATTTATCTATATTTAGAGTCAGCTGCCATTCTTTACACCAATCACAAATCCTGTCCAAGTCATCTTGTATTCTCCTACAGTCACTCAACGACGACACCTTCCCGTACACCACAGCATCATCAGCAAACAGCCGCACATTGCTATCCACCCTGTCCCAAAGATCATTTATGTAGATAGAAAGCAACAGCGGACGTACCACACTTCCCTGGGGCACTCCAGATGATACCCTCACCTTCGATGAACACTCATCATCGAGAACAACGTACTGGGTTCTATTACTTAAGAAGTCTTCGAGCCACTCACATACTTGGGAACCAATCCCATATGCTCGTACCTTAGTTAGGAGTCTGCATTGGGGCACCGAGTCAAATGCTTTCCGGAAGTCAAGGAATATGGCATCCGTCTGATACCCTTCATCCATGGTTCGCAAGATATCATGTGAAAAAAGGGTGAGTTGCGTTTCGGAAACTTTTTAAATACATGCCATATGCCATTCAGAACGTGTAACAACGTTCCTCTCAGTAAATGTCCAAAGTATGATGCCGAGCAGATAGTAGTGTTCCGGTCTAACGACAAACGCCGGCACGTCGGCCTGGAACGTTACAGCAGAGAAGGCTGTGAGACGACGTCAGCTAACAGTACACACTGACTGTAACGACACCAGGACAGGAGCGGCATCTATACGAAGAGGATATAAGCGCCGCGGAGGCAGGCGGATTGGACGATGAGCCGTCATACAAAAGCTCCAGCAGTGACTTATGAACTGTTTTGTTTTGCATGCATTGAAATTGTATATACCAATGGACACTGATTATTTGCATGTCGCCATTTGCTTGCGACACTTCTTTGTGAATACACAAAGTTAAGTATTCTCACTTTAACTTACTGTAATAAACTCCATTAATAAGATGTGCTTGAATAGCTGTCTAAGAAGAGTTCCCGTGTCCTGCTGTTCCCTACACCCAACAAACCCCCTCTGATACCTTTTCCTCTTGTCCCATCTGCCTCACCTCCGTGATCAGTAAAGTCTTCGAGACCATCATCTCACGCCGTATTCACCGCCATCTTAACCAGCACCACCTCCTCCCCCTTACCCAGTGTGGCTTCTGGCCTTCCTTCTCAGCCGAATTCCAGCTCCTTAACCTTACCAATCTTCTTTTCCTCGAACTTCCGTCGCTCCGCTATCTTTGTTTCCCTTGACCTCCAGAACGCCTACGACCGTATCTGGCATCCTGGGCTCCTCTTCAAACTCCAGATCTATGCTCTCCCTCTCAATTTAGTCTGTCTCGTTGCTTCCTTCCTCTCCCATCGTCCCTCCTATGTTACTATCCACAGTTCCAACTCCCGTGCCTTTTATCCCCCCGCTGGCATGCCCCAAGGCTCTGTCCTTTCCCCTTTCCTGTACACTGCTAATATGCCCAAATCCCCACACTTCCCCTTGTTCATCTCCTCCAATTTGCTGATGACACCGCCTTCCTAGCCACTTACCCTACCCTTCAACGGTCCCGACGTACCCTCCAAACCCACCTAGACCAGTTTACCACTTGGTGCAACCAGTGGTTCCTTCGTCTTAACCCCTCCAAGACCCAGGCGATCATCATAGGCCGCACCACCCACTCCTTCCATCTCCATGATCTCTACCTAACCATTTATGGCCATCCTATCCCCCTCACTCCTACCCTCAAATACTTTGGCCTCACCCTCGACCGCCACCTCACCTGGTCTCCCCATCTCCTTACAATCCAACACAAGGCCCACAACAGGCTCCACCTCCTGAAACTCCTGTCAGCCAGACATGGGGACTGCATCCTTCCGCCGCCCGCGGTGGTCTAGCGGTTCTAGGCGCTCAGTCCGGAGTCGCGCGACTGCTATGGTCGCAGGTTCGAATCCTGCCTCGGG
Organism: Schistocerca nitens; assembly: GCF_023898315.1. Classification (NCBI taxonomy): domain Eukaryota; kingdom Metazoa; phylum Arthropoda; class Insecta; order Orthoptera; family Acrididae; genus Schistocerca; species Schistocerca nitens. The sequence continues at coordinate 425,875,401 of NC_064615.1, read as the reverse complement.
CATGGATGTGTGTGATGTCCTTAGGTTAGTTAGGTTTAAGTAGTTCTAAGTTCTAGGGGACTGATGACCATAGCTGTTAAGTCCCATAGTGCTCAGAGCCATTTGAACCATTTTTTGCATTCCTTCCACCATCCTTCACACCCACAAATCCTCGATCTGCACCATCCTTTGTTATGCAAGCATTGCTTGGATTTCCGCCCCTCCCAGTTTCTATATCGCCCTCCAAATCCTCGAGCGCCATGCATTTCACCGCGCCTTTTGTATCCACCTTCCATCCCTCAGACACATCCTCTATGACTTCATCACCTTCCCCCACCTTCTCTTTTTCCTTGGACACATCCGCAACCTGTACATTGCCTGCTGAGTCGATCCCTCCCACCCCTTGGTCTCCCCCATCCTGTCCACTCCAGCCCATTGCCACGCCTTTACTGTTGTGTCCTGCCCTCTCTCCATCTCCACACCCGCCACCTTCTTTCCCAATGCAACTTCCAGCACCTACCCCTCCTGGATGATGAACTTCACCCTGACGTCTAACCCTCCAACCACTCTAACCCCACCTCCTCCTCAGGGCTCCCTCTCTTCCCCTCCCTTCTCCTAAGCTGCTTTCCCAATTCTGCACCTCGTTCCTCTCCTGTGCTCCCCTTCAGTGTCTCTGCACTCCCTCCTGCCTTGTTTTCCCTCTTCATCTTCCACCCCACCTGCCTCCTGTCTCTTGGTACACCCCCTGACCACCCTATTCCTTTCATCCCACCTCCTCCCATGCTACACCTTGCTCTCCCCTCTTTTTCTGGCCCCACAGGCCTCTCCCACAGCAGGTCCCTCCTGGCAGGTTTTATTCTTGTCATTTGTGCTTCATCTCTTAAAGTGGTTTTAAGGTTTGTTTTGGAGTGTTTTAATACTGTGGTAAAATTTTAACCTGTGCATGTGACTTCAGTGTCTTTTTTGTGCTCTACGAATCATCGTCAACTGTGTTTCTTAACTTTATGTACACTTTTAATTGTCCTCCCATGAACGTTTCTGTTTCAGTGTATATTTTCCCTCTATTGTCTCCCCTTACTCTGCTTTTATGTCCCCCTTTTATCGCCTTTATTTGTCTAATTTTCTCGTTTTATTAGCTGTCATGTCACTCAGCTGAAGAGTGGCGGATTGTGCCACTGCCAGCCCTCCCCTGCCCATATGCGGCAGTGGAATGAAATCACAATAAAGGGGAATAAATTTCTGTCCATCGAGCCGAGAAAACAGTTTCCTAGACACACTTTATAGGACGAGTGGGCAGGATACCACAAGTAGAGATCACGAAAATTCTTGCTATTTCAATTTGACATGTTTCAAGTCTTGAAGCCCACCATGAATGACTCTACTGTGTCAACCTCTTCATCTTAGACTAGCAATTGCACCCTACTAACTCAATTACTTGCTGGATGAATTCCGCTATGTGTCTTCTCACTGTGCCATGGAAGTTATTTCCAGATGACTTAAAACATGCCCTATCATCGTTACACTTATTATTCTCAGTGTTTTCTACATGCTACTTTCTATATCACCGAGTCTGCAGAGAACCTCATCATTCCTTATTTTACCCGTCCACCTACGTCATCTATAGCAGTGAAACACTTCGATTACTGTCTTTCCCATCTTTCTCATTGTTCATGATGCACAGCCAACAATGCTGTTTTTCGTACACACTATTACCAAAAATGTCTTCCTCAATTTTAGTCTGATGTTGACACTGCTAGACTTCTCATTGCCATTTGGTAGTCAACTAAATTGGTAGTCAATTGGTAGTCAACTAAACTGCCTCAACTTGTCGTTTTTTACAAACTTGAAACGTCCCCTCTAAAAAATTTATGAATTACTGTACTGGAAAACCACTTACGTTATTTGCTTTTCAAACAGATGAGCAAAACTGAACGTACTCAGACATTACTCTCTTTACTTATTCTGATCAACACTAAACTGACACACAATATTTTTAGCGCAACGGAATCTGACTTTCAATAATCCCTACAAAAGAATGTCCCTGACTAACATTAAACTATACCTTTCACAAATCACTTACCTCACAAAAATCTTCGTTACTCAAGCTACTGCAATACAGCGAGCGCCACTACTGCCAGCTAAATAAAAGATTCAAACTACTGAAGGCACTAACTACTGATAGGCATAGTTAGCAAATGAATGATTTTTATAGAGAAAAAACAATGTATTTACCTTAATATTGTTCAAAAGTCATAATATATATATATATCAGTTCATGACATCCAGTCTTACAAATTTACTGTCTCTGTCCAGATCATCCACTCTCACAACTCTGCCATCTCACTCCCCACATTCACCATTGCTGGCAGCTCACCTCCAACTGGGCAACGCTACGTGCTGTTAACAGCCAACTGCCCAACACTACAATAGCCAACAACAATGCAAACCAGCCACAGACTGCAAACAGCACAGCCAGTGATTTTCATGCAGAGCGTTACGTGGCGTTACCAATACAAAAACCTAAACAGTCTACTTACATAGCCACTATGTTCCCCACAAAAAATTTTACATATTGTTTTGGGCAGTGGCCAGTACAGATTTGAAAAAAATTTTCATAATTGCAATAAGAAAAAAATAAAATGCACACATTTATCGATGCAATGTTGGTCAAAAGCTAAAATTTTCTCACAGTCCATAAAGACAGTCCTGATCGTTCATCACAGTAAAATTGCAGTGTTTCTCTCCAAGTCTGGGCAGTAAAAGAAAATGCACACGGAAGTAGTGGATTTCCATGCAGTCTTGAAGAAGTAGTGTTTTCCTTCCAACGGAAAGACAGTGCTCACTCTTGACATGCAGACAGGTAATGGTCCACAACAGAGCAAACCCACCACAGAGTCAGTCGAAGTTTTGAAGAATATTGGTAGGTAGGTCGTCACAGAGCAGACCCACAGTAGTCCTGGTAGAGATTAAGGTATTGGTGAGCCACCAGAGGTGCAGACTCACTGTAGTCCTTGTAGAAATAATGGTATTGGTGGGCCATCAAAGATGCAGCCCCACTGTAGTCCTTGTAGAGATGGCTAGCAGCCATCCATTGCGACTGTACAGGTGCACAATCACCATCAAAGAGTCTTGCGGAGAATATAGCAAGTCCATAAACCACCACTTGTGCACTCACAAAGTTTTTTTCTAATTGTCCTTAGAACCAGCAATGCAGTTAACCAGTCTCTTTCTGAATTATTAACACACGTCCATCACTAACAGTCCCAACTGCTCACATACTGTGCATATATTACGACCAACAGAAACGTGTGCAGTGAAATGATACTTAATTTGAAGAACTGGTGTCTATACAATTATAAATTTACAAAATACATTATTAAAAAACATAACAATACAGATAACATTTGTAGTAATAGGGGCTTTAGAAAAGAATAGAAATAAACATATACATCAGTGTTACAGGGATTATGACTTAAGTAAACACACAAAAGGTCTGAATAACTTTTGAAACATCAACTTCACACGTGACCATTAAAGCAAAACAGAACAAATAATGTCTAAACATCTTTACAAAGTAAATAACATAGTATTACAAAAATTCTACAACACAACTCTCATCAGCTAAACACATAAAGACAGGAAAAACACAAATTCACAAGGGTACACAAACACATAGAGGGATAACGCAAAAGGAAAGGACAGGGTTTGTTTTACTGCAGTTTTTTCATGGCGATCTCCCTTCGTTCATCATTATTCCCAAGAAGTCCTATCTATGCCTGCTTCCTGTATTCTGTTCACATGCTCTATCAAAAATAGTTTTTCTCCACTGTACACTACTTTTTTCGCCAAACCATTTTCTTATAGCTTCTCAATGCATTTCTTCCAATTCATCATAGTTAGTTTCTTATATAGTCTACCCCCACTTAAGCTAACTTAAATCTACTGAGCTCAGATATATATACCAAGGAACGAGGCAATGCAGCAGCACATAACAAATTAACACAAACAGTAATTACAAAAAAATGGAAATTGGCAAAGCAAGCAGCAGTATATATAAATTAGCAAAGCAATTGCAATATTACAACTAATATAAGGCAATGTACTGCAAACAAGAAAAAGAAATCCGTAGTAAAACTGGTATAACAGAGTAATACAAAGTCAAATTCACTAACACTATGCCTGGCAAACAGCAGCAGCAAATGCTATAACTCATACCTAAACATGACAAAGCTGAAGCAGAAAAAATATTACACTAAAGACAACAATGCAGATAAGGGAAATGTATATTCGCATCTTAATATCTATGTAATTAAAGTGGTGCACCACAACTTATTCTACAAAATAAATTACCAAGTACTTGAAAAGAAAATTATGTATGCAGTTCCTGTGAAGGGAAATGTCTTTTTGTGCTCCCTCTTTTTTTGGAAGTATATCATAAAATTATTATTTACTGGATCAGTCGACAGAAAATATTTATATTAGTACATCTACTAAATTTTATTTTAACCAATGCTGCAGTGGAGCTAGGAACTAGATATTAAACAAATTGAGCAATCTCTCAACTAGAAAGACAATAGATGTAGAAATGTTTCTCATCATTTGATTAGGCATTTTAGTAAATATCATAAATTAAGAGCTCCACAGTGTAATCATATGTTTCAAGTTTGAGCGTGTCGTATTGGCGATGCTTCCTACAAAGGAATGTCAATAGCGAGGATAATGGCCTCTTTTTTTCCCACCTGTGCCTCTGAAAGGCAGACACTAATGCTTTTTTCCAGGCGACTGTCACGCAGCTGGGTGCCCACAACGCATTACGTGAAGGTGGTCACTTAACTTTCTTACCGAAATATTTACGACACCAGTTCGCACTACAGTGACAGTCGCATATGAAAATTTCACAGGTCGAGAATTTGCGTTGCTAATCTATAGAAACAAAATCCTGTAAATATAACAGTGTCCAAAAAATTTTCGCCACCATAGTGATACATTCAAGCATATACACACATTTCATAACTCTTAAAGTACGATTCTCGGTTTCCAACATCCTTTTTCACAAATCAGAGTCTGTAACCACTACTGATTATTCCTTACCTTATTACACATACACATATTCGTCGACACGTCAATCTTGCATCGACACTTTTCAATATTTCATCATAATAAATATGTAGCATAATCAAATTCCTCATATAGCATCAGCTTATTGATCATAAACATAGCGAAATAGCGTAATACGCATGGTCATCATAACATCATAAAACCTCAGCCAAATCTCAAAATCGTCGTAGCTTCCTCCAATAATTTCAAAACCTAAAAAAATTCTCTGCTCATGTCAAAAGTGTCATCTACCTCAAACGTACTTTAAAAATCATGATCCCATACCTAATTCATCATTCAAAGCTCTCATAGTATCACAATGGTTCCGAAAAAATATGAACATTTCACAAAGTACAGATAAAATACAATTTCATAAGTGTGAAGTTATCCAACAGTGTAATTACGTAAACATCTGTCACTGATGTAGTAAAATAAATATTTGTCTCTCTCAGTTAAATGATCACATAGCTGTGTAATTCTGTGTTAGAGAAATATGGTACCGATGTGTAAAGTTGTATAAGCAAATACCATATTAGCTAGGCTCCTTGTGCTTGCCACACACATGGTACACAAAGTAAGCGTGTACCCCCCTGAGGATTAATGTAATTATACCCTCAGGTATTACAGATTACAAGAATGGAATGAAATGTATCTGGGAAAACTTTATTTGTAATTCAAAAATCTTGAAAAGTAAATGGTTTAACTACAAAATTAATCTCTCAAATGCGTGTCCTGTAGCGCTAAATGTGCGTCTTGCTGTAAGATAATTATGTGGAAGTGTCGTAGGTATCGTCCTCAGTAAGCAAAGTTCTGCTGAAGTCAATGTACAGGGTGTTTCAAAAATGACCGGTATATTTGAAACGGCAATAAAACCTAAACGAGCAGCGATAGAAATACACCGTTTGTTGCAATATGCTTGGGACAACAGTACATTTTCAGGCAGACAAACTTTCGAAATTACAGTAGTTACAATTTTCAACAACAGATGGCGCTGCGGTCTGGGAAACTCTATAGTACGATATTTTCCACATATCCACAATGCGTAGCAATAATATGGCGTAGTCTCTGAATGAAATTACCCGAAACCTTTGACAACGTGTCTGGCGGAATGGCTTCACATGCAGATGAGATGTACTGCTTCAGCTGTTCAATTGTTTCTGGATTCTGGCGGTACACCTGGTCTTTCAAGTGTCCCCACAGAAAGAAGTCACAGGGGTTCATGTCTGGCGAATAGGGAGGCCAATCCACGCCGCCTCCTGTATGTTTCGGATAGCCCAAAGCAATCACACGATCATCGAAATATTCATTCAGGAAATTAAAGACGTCGGCCGTGCGATGTGGCCGGGCACCATCTTGCATAAACCACGAGGTGTTCGCAGTGTCGTCTAAGGCAGTTTGTACCGCCACAAATTCACGAAGAATGTCCAGATAGCGTGATGCAGTAATCGTTTCGGATCTGAAAAATGGGCCAATGATTCCTTTGGAAGAAATGGCGGCCCAGACCAGTACTTTTTCAGGATGCAGGGACGATGGGACTGCAACATGGGGCTTTTCGGTTCCCCATATGCGCCAGTTCTGTTTATTGACGAAGCCGTCCAGGTAAAAATAAGCTTCATCAGTAAACCAAATGCTGCCCACATGCATATCGCCGTCATCAATCCTGTGCACTATATCGTTAGCGAATGTCTCTCGTGCAGCAATGGTAGCGGCGCTGAGGGGTTGCCGCGTTTGAATTTTGTATGGATAGAGGTGTAAACTCTGGCGCATGAGACGATACGTGGACGTTGGCGTCATTTGGACCGCAGCTGCAACACGGTGAACGGAAACCCGAGGCCGCTGTTGGATCACCTGCTGCACTAGCTGCGCGTTGCCCTCTGTGGTTGCCGTACGCGGTCGCCCTACCTTTCCAGCACGTTCATCCGTCACGTTCCCAGTCCATTGAAATTTTTCAAACAGATCCTTTATTGTATCGCTTTTCGGTCCTTTGGTTACATTAAACCTCCGTTGAAAACTTCGTCTTGTTGCAACAACACTGTGTTCTAGGCGGTGGAATTCCAACACCAGAAAAATCCTCTGTTCTAAGGAATAAACCATGTTGTCTACAGCACACTTGCACGTTGTGAACAGCACACGCTTACAGCAGAAAGACGACGTACAGAATGGCGCACCCACAGACTGCTTTGTCTTCTATATCTTTCACATCACTTGCAGCGCCATCTGTTGTTGAAAATTGTAACTACTGTAATTTCGAAAGTTTGTCCGCCTGAAAATGTACTGTTGTCCCAAGCATATTGCAACAAACGGTGTATTTCTATCGCTGCTCGTTTAGTTTTTATTGCCGTTTCAAGTATACCGGTCATTTTTGAAACACCCTGTACTGACCTCATCATAAACGAAAGTGAAATGCTTTGCGTATAGATATCGTAGTTATTACGTACCTTACCGTGATCAAGAAATTACTATAATGTAACGTATTGTTGTGCTACTGAAAGGGGTTTCTCATTGTAGCTGTACCACAAAAGTTACTACTAAAACATGTTTTACTTTCCAGAAGAATACAGAAAAACTGTGCAGATATAAAACAGATACACCGCAAAAGCAACAAGGTAAATTGTGTCACATATCAGTAGCGTCGTGATATAATCGTGTAGCTATCAAAGAAACCAAATGCTAAGTCATCTTTAATCTCACCGAATGTACTTCAAATAAAGAGTATCTTTTCAAGTAAACCAAAATGTTGCATTAAATATCATTGGCAGTATATGTTCTAAGTATGTAAGCCTGATAGTCGTTACGTAATCGTGCAACTAAATAGCAAGTATGTACAAATAACAACACTGTGTCATATGTTCACTATAACAATGCATTCGTAATTTCTCTTTAAATAGGTTCTCTTGGTTCTTGACTGGATATTTAACCTAAAACATTGTTGCATGGTAACAGTTTCTAAGTCTGACAAAGCATACTAGAAATGTGAAGTGAAAAGTTTTACAACACTGTGTCATCTGTTCACTATAACAATGCATTCGTAATTTCTCTTTAAATAGGTTCTCTTGGTTCTTGACTGGATATTTATCCTAAAACATTGTTGCATGGTAACAGTTTCTAAGTCTGACAAAGCATACTAGAAATGTGAAGTGAAAAGTTTTATGCCAAAGACAAAGTTAAAAAGCACATTATCTTTCAATAAACGGTTTTACATGTGAAATGTGGTGTAAACCTTTACTCTTCCTAGTACGCAAAGTTTGAACTTCAACGCAATTATCATGTGGTATACGTCGGATTCTGTAAGGTCCACTGTAAACTAGAAAGAATTTGTGACTCAAGTGTTTCTTCTTATGTGACAATGAATGAGCTTTAATGAGAACTTTCTGACCAATATATAATTTCTTTGCATAAGCTTTACCGTGTAGTTTTCTCATTTTGTCTGCTGCAGATTTTATATTTTTAATAGCGAAATCAATTATGTCTTTGTGTCGAAGTTTACGTGCATTCGGGAAAGGTACAAGTTCTCTGATTCTGTTCGGTGGTTCTTCATTCCTTTGTACAAGAGTAGGTGGTAAAGCAGTGGAGTCATGGGGCATTTCATTTCAAAATCGTTCAAATGGTTCTGAGCACTATGGGACTCAACTGCTGAGGTCATAAGTCCCCTAGTACTTAGGAATACTTAAACCTAACTAACCTAAAGACAACACAAACATCCATGCCCGAGGCAGGATTCGAACCTGCGACCGTAGCGGTCGCGCGGTTCCAGACTGTAGCGCCAGAACCGCTCGGCCACCAGCGGCCGGCGGCATTTCATTCAGCACATTTTGAAATAAGTGTAAATATTTGTCCCAATGCTGATGCTTTCTGTGACAATAAAGTCTGCAAAGCTTATTGATTTCTTTCATAAACCGTCAGACGGGTTACAATGTGGTGAGTACAAGGAAATAAAATGAGGTTTGATTTTATGACTCCGTAGCATGCGTGACCAAACAGCAGATCTGAATTGCGGTCCGTTATCTGAAATGACTTTAGCAACGTGACCAACTTCACGTAAGAAATTTTTAACAAAGGCGTTGGATACAGACCGTCCAGTGGCTTTACGTAACGGAGTGAAAGAAACAAATTTTGAAGTAAGTTCAACAGCGACTAGAACGTACGAAAATCCATTTGATGTTCTGACAAGGGGTCCCAAGAGATCAACAGCAGCAAATTCTTTTAATTTAGAACGAATGATAGGAAACAACTGAGCACGATGTGAGATAGTAGATGGTTTCGCCTTTTGACAAAGTTTACAAATAGACAAGACTCTTCGAATTCTCTTTTCCATATTTTTAAAATAACAAGTCGTTCGAAGAATATGATAACATTTTCGTGGAACAAAATGTGCGTAGCTGAAATGAATGTACCAAATGATCTTATTAACAAAATCGTCTGGAATGGAAAGTACCCATAGCTTGTCATCAACAGTGCAGCGTTTGAAGAGTATGTTGTTTCTAACCAGATAATAATGCCGAATCTGAGGGTGCGGCTTTTCATGCCATTTACTTTTGATGTCTTACCAAATCGGATCTTTATCTTGTTGATGAGCAATGTCGTTTAAAGATGTGGTGATGAAGTTTTCAAAGGCGACTTTCTGAATGTAAAGGATACTGAAATTTTTCTCGAGGTTGCCTTTTGTGTTACTTTTCTCAAGCCCAGCCGGTGCGCGTGACAGTGCGTCCGCAATAATGTTCTCCTTGCCGGGAATGTCTATTGTGAAGTGGAATTCTTGCAGAAACAATGCCCAACGTTTTAACCTGTCATGATTTAATTTTGAAGACATAAGAAATTGTAATGCACGATGATCACTGTATACTTTTACGTGCTTACCAGACGGAAAGAAACGGAATTTGGTAAATGCCCAAACGATAGATAAAGCTTCTAATTCATTAACGGAATAATTTTTTTCAGATTTTGTTAGCACTCGGTTAGCAAAAGCAATGTTTTCCTGAACAGTAGTGTCATTTTCTTTACCATCTTGAAATAAATGGGCACCAAGACCGACTTTAGAAGAATCCGTGCTAAGGCAGAAATCTTGTGACAGATCTGGATGAGTTAGTATTGGCGCGTTAAGTAGCGATTCTTTCAAAGAATTGAATTCCAACTGTGCTTGTTCGTCCCAGTTCCAAATAGTGTTTTTTCCAGTGAGAGAACAAAGTTTTGGTGTAACTAGAATTTGCATATTCAGGAAACGACGGTAAAAATTTACGAGACCTAGAATACTGCGGACTTGTCTTTTTGTGGATGGAACTGGAATGGCTCTGATTGCTTCTAACTTTTCAGGATCCGGCTGAATGCCTTCAGAAGAAATAATATGTCCCAAAAACCTCACCTTTGACCTAACGAATTCAGACTTTTCCAAGTTAATTGTAATTCCAGATTCTGCAAAAATACGTAACAAACTGTTGAGGATGCGATTATGTTGTTCCCATGAGGCTTCAGCTATTAGAAAATCATCCACATACAAGGTGATGTGCCGTTTTAAGAAATCAGGTAATATGGAATTTAGCCCGTGAATGAACGCTGCCGAAGAAATGTTCAAACCAAAAGGAAGTTTCCGAAATTTATAACAAACGCCGAAACAAAGAAAAGCTGTGTATTTTCTACATTCTGGATGAAGTTCGATGTGATAAAAGCTGGATCTGAGTTCAATAGAAGACAACACTTTTACACCATTAAAATTCTGAAATTCTTCCATCGTTTGCGTCCTGTCTGTTTCAGGAATGATGATAGTATTGATTTGTCTCGAATCTAAGACAAGCCTGATATATCCATTTTTCTTCTCAACAACATGTAATGGATTGTTGTATGAGCTTACTGCAGGCTCAATAATGCCCTAGTCAAGCATAGGTTGTATTTCTGTTCTAACACGGTCCCTATAATGTGCCGGAATTACGTGTGGTCTAACACAAAATTTAGTATGCTCACGAACACGAAATTGGTATTGAAATCCCTTGATTGTTCCTGTTTTGTGAGTGAAAACTGTGGAATGTGCTTGTAAAATCTCAAAAAGGTCTTGCCTATCAGTGTCATTACAATTCTCAATTGTTTGAATTTTATTCTGAATTAACTCATTAGTATCAAATGTGACGTCGATATCATCCCTGTGAGTACTTGCAGAGTGATTGTTAGTGTCAAGTTCCGTCGAAAATTCCGAACTGTTGTCGAACAGGAGGTAAAGCCGTTTAATTTCTTCGTCATGGTTTGAGAGCCAATCTTCAAATATCAAAGCTATTGACTTACCTTCTTTCTCTAAACGTATTTCAGCATCGTGAAAAATTAATATTGCTTTGTATTCATTCAAAAAGTCTACTCCCAATATAATATCCGTCGACAATAATGGAACAATAAGAAAGTTCATAGAGAAGCAGTGGCTTTGACTAAAGAATTCTAAGTTGGTTTGTTGGCGTACATCTACACTTTTTCCAAAGATTGCACCTTGTAATTTAATCTTACGTAACGGAAGTGTGGGGCAATCGTTTGCTTTGTTGCATTTGCTAAAGGCTGTTTCACTAATTACTGAAATGGGACTGCCAGAGTCAAGTACTGCAGTCAATTTTACGTCGTTTACTGTAATGTGAATCACAGGATATGCAATGTTGTTATGTTTTACGTCGTGTTCCTGGAGTAAGATGTCCTTAACGTCTTCCATTCTTACGTAATTACTAGCTACGGCAGCTGCGTCGTCAGTTTCATAAGTACGTTTTGTGGCTGCCAACGGTATGAGTCATTGCCTATTATCTCTTTGTTGGTGCACGTCGTTATTGGGATTTGGAGACCTAACTTCTACAAATTCACCTTGTCGACAGGGCCCAGCCCTGTTTGAATCGCGGCAGTTCTGATGCAATTCGGGTCTGTCGATACGATCATATCGTCTGTCGTCATGTCGATAGATTCCATAGTTTCTTTCTTGTCGGTCACGTGTTGGAGAATTTCTCCCTGAATCATAACTTCGCGCTGGACCGTTGCATCTAAAGTTATTCTGTCTCCGTTGATAATAATTATTTTGGTTCCCGTATTGTCTGTTTCTCTGATTGTCTCTGTGATAGTCACTACTGCGGACAGGTGATCTTTCACTGTAATTATTACTACTCTGCCAACGTTTGTCATACGGGTGGTCTCTGTTTTGATCACGATTTGTGTTGTGAGAATAGCCTTGTCGTGTCGTTATAATTTCTTTCATCGCGGAATTGTGACGGATGTGACCTGTAATTGTTGTGTTTCTGTTTCCGCGTTCCGCGATTGTCAGTGTCAATTTCTTATTCTTGTAAGAATCCCTGAAAAGCTTCAATGTCGTCTTTGCAACGTCCTCCCAAAATAATACGTCGTAAATGTTCAGGCAATTTGATTAAGCAAATGCGGATGAGTTCTGAGGGGCTGTGTAGGTTTGACAGGAACTGATTCTTGTGTAAAATATCTTCAAAATATTTCACAAGACTGGAAAATTCAGATTGTTCGAAATGTTTCATCATTATGATGCTATATTTTACTCGGTCTTGTGTAGCTTTAGACCAATATGCTGAGAGGAAGACATGATAAAATTCGCCTTCACTGTGGCAATAGTGAATGACCGATCGCATTCTTACAGCTGGTTCATTCTCTAAATAGCCACACATAAATTCTAATCTATGCTCTAATGACTAGTTTGGAGGAAAACAAGAGAGAATTGATGAAACCGAGCTTGTGGATGAATGTCGTTGCTGGAATTTTTAAATTTTTTGAATTTACGTGTAGTAATAAACAGCTTATAGTCAAAATCATCATGTCGGCGAGTCGCATGTCGGTCATTGTTACGTCGTTTCGGTGGTTCCATCTCAAAATTCGGTGTACCTTGCCAATTTCTTTCATAATTTCCGAAGTTCCCTGTGCTATTATTTAGTGGCTGTTCCGTATTTCTATGTCCCTCTTCCTGTATTGGAGCGCGAGTGTCCTCTGAAATATGTAATTCTTATATTACCTGTATCAGCTGATCCTGTACTTCCCGGATTTCTCTTTGGTGTTGCGTATTAATTTGATTCTGATTTTGCTTGAATTTCCTAATCTGTTCGCACTCTTCTGTGTCATTAAAGACTACCGGTTTTGTGTCATTCAGATTATCATCTACCTTCGTAGATAAATTATTTAGCTGATCCGAAAGTTCAACTACTTTCTGTGATAATGAACTAATTTCCTCAATGTGTCTTTCTGAACCAATTTTCGGAGTATCTACTGTGTCCTTTAAGTTCTCCTGAGTTTTTGCAAGTAGCGTAACCGAATCGGTAGATGCAACTGAGTCAATTTTAGCTTGGAAGGTCTCATGATTTTCATGAACAATAGTTTGCAGTTCATTTATGGCTGCTTCGTGATTCTGTAATGAATTTTCATGCCGCGAAAAAATAGGCTCAAAATGCTCACAAATTTGTGTTTTTACGTCATTACAGACTTTTTGACATTTCGATTCGATGTTATGTAACTCAGTAGTTAAATCTTCACGTGTTTGTTCAAGCGTGGTGTCTAACTTCCGAAGATTTTCTTCCATTGTGTCTAACTTTTGAAGCTTTTGCTGTGTTTGTGTCTGATTTTATTCCATTGTGTCTAACCTTTGAAGCTTTTGCTGTGTTTGTCTCTGATTTTGTTCCATTGTGTCTAACTTTTGAAGCTTTTGCTGTGTTTGTCTCTGGTTTTTTCCATTTGTTGCACTAATTGCAATAATAATGTATTAGTGTCTGGAATCTGTTTCTCTATGCTTTTGGGCAGTGCATTTTCACCGACAACATTCACATTTTGACAAGCAGAAAATTTGTCTTGACTCATTGAGAAAACGGTGAGGACCCAAAACCTGAGTCTGCAGTATTTGCAAGATTGTGTTCTGTCATTCCCGATTACTGAGGCGAGCTGTTGCCGACCGATCGATCGATAATGTATCCCTGTTCACTACTTGTTTCACTGTCTACACCATTATTTGCCGCCCGCTCCATTTCCCTATGCACAATTACCAAATTACTACTTGGAATGTCTGTTAATTCATTACACAGTGGTGTTGATAAGCTACGCTCGTCGTCACTATTATTTCTCAGTTTACTTTGGAGTCTAATCTTACGTTTTTCACACGCCATTATTGTCACAATATTTTACACGATAACACGGAAAAGCACAATTTGAAGACCAAAAACAAGAGAACACATTAACATAGCACTGAAAATAATATCTAGTTAAATGCAAGCGCATCTGCGAAATACTTGGTGCAAATCTACATGCATGCCACAACTGTTTTACTGTACAACAATGAAAGACTGCAACTACAAAGGAAATTCTCTCTACAATTACGCGCTAGCAATAAACAAAAGCTACACTAATTACACAAACTACAAGAAAAAATCAGAAGATTCCAGTGAGGTATCCTCGGCTAAGGGTCGACATACGAAACGTCCGCTTCGAAAAATTTATGAATTACTGTTCTGGAAAACCGCTTACGTTATTTGCTTTTAAAACAGCTGAGCAAAAGTGAACGTACTCAGACATTACTCTCTTTTCTTATTCTGATCAACACTAAACTGACACACAATATTTTTAGCGCAACGGAATCTGACTTTCAATAATCCCTACAAAAGAATGTCCCTGACTAACATTAAACTATACCTTTCACAAATCACTTACCTCACAAAAATCTTCGTTACTCAAGCTACTGCAATACAACGAGCGCCACTACTGCCAGCTAAATAAAATATTCAAACTACTGAAGTCACTAACTACTGATAGGCATAGTTAGCAAATGAAAGATTTTGATAGAGAAAAAAACAATGTATTTACCTTAATATTGTTCAAAAGTCATATTATATATATATCAGTTCATGACATCCAGTCTTACAAATTTACTGTCTCTGTCCAGATCATCCGCTCTCATAACTCAGCCATCTCTCTCCCCACATCCACCACTACTGGCGGCTCACCTCCAACTGGGCAACGCTACGCGCTGTTAACAGCCAACTGCCAACACTACAATAGCCAACAACAATGCAAACCAGCCACAGACTGCACACAGCACAGCCAGTGATTTTCATACAGAGCGCTACGTGGCGTTACCAATAAAAAAACCTAAACAGTCTACTTACACACTGAAGTGACAAAAGCCATGGGATACCTCCTAATATCGTGTCACACCTTCTTATCCCCAGCGTAGTGCAGTGCCTCGACATGGCGTGGACTCAACAAGTCTTTTTAAGTCCTGTGCAGAATTACTGAAACATGGTGCCTCTATAGCCGTCTGTAATTGCGAAAGTGTAGCTGGTGCAGGATTTTGTGCACAAACTGTCCTCTCGATTATACCCCATGAATGTTTGATGAGACACATTTTGGACGATGTGGGTGGCCATATCATTCTGTTGAACTGCCCAGAAGGTGTTTCAAACCGATCGCGAACACTTGTAGTCCAGCGACATGCTGCATTGTCGTCCATAAAAATTCCATCGTTCCTTTGGGACATGAAGTCGATGATTGGCTTCAAATAGTCTCAAAATAACCGAAGATAACGATTTACAGTTAATAATATGCTCAGTTGGACCGAGGAACCCAGTCCTTCCTTGTAAACACAGACCACACCATTATGGATTTACCACCAACGTACACCGTGCCTTGTTGACATCTGTAGCTCAATATGGATCAAATGGTTCTGAGCACTATGCGACTTAACTTCTGAGGTCATCAGTCACCTAGAACTTAGAACTAATTAAACCTAACTAACCTAAGGACATCACACACATCCATGCTCGAGGCAGGATACGAACCTGCGACCGTAGCGGTCGCTCGGTTCCAGACTGTAGCGCCTAGAACCGCACGGCCACTCCGGCCGGCGACATCCGTGGCTTCGTGGGGTCTGCGCCATACTCAGACCACACCATCAGCTCTCACCAAGAATTCTGGATTCATCTGGACATGTCACGATTTTCCAGTTGGCTAGGGTCCAGCCGATAAGGTCACGAGTCCAGGAGAGACGCTGCAGACGAAGTGCTGGTAGCAAAGGCACCCACTTCAGCCGTCTGATGCCACGGCCCATTGACGCCAAATATCGGCGCGCTGTCCAAACGGATATCTGAGGCTCTCTGAGGAGGTGCTGTTTGTCTGTCAACACTGACACCCCTACGCAAACGCCGTTGCTATGAGTCATTGAGTGAATGCTGTCGTCCACTGCGTTGTCGGTCGTGAGAGATAATGCTTGAAATTTTATATTTTAGGCACAATCTTGACGCTGTGGATCTCGGAATATATAATTCCCGAAAGAATTCCGAAATGAAATGTCCCATGCGTCTAGATTCCACTACCATTTCACGTCTAACTCCGGTTGTGGGACAATAATCCAGTCGGAAACCTTTTCACTTGGATCACCTGAGTGCAAATGGTAGCTCCGCCAATTTACTGTCCTTTTATATATTGTGTACGCGATTCTACGCCATCTATATATGTGCATTTTTCTGTCCCATGACTTTTGTCACTTCCGCGTAATACGTATGTGGTCAAAGATTGAGATACAAAAATAATAATAACTAACATGTTTTGCTTCTTTAATTCCGTAAAGTCATGTGGGGTCAGTATTGTCTAAAACTCATCAAGCCGTCCTCAACTTCTTCGAGTCAAAAGTGTGCAATATGAATTATTTATGGTGTGAACAAAGTACAGCAGAGACTTTTCAAAGTACCGGCGATATTACTTACTCCTTCCTAATGAATTTACTATATCGTTAAATTTGTCATACATAGTACATATAACTTGCAAACGAACATCTCAGTTCTTGGAATTAGTACTAAAAATAAGAATATTTCGAAAAAAATTGAAAGCTTCATAGTTTAGCCCAGAATCCCAAATCAGAAAACTCATTTTCAGTTTCTTGCCATTCATAAAAATTTAGCTACTAATAAAATTTAGTGTGAGTGATATCCAAGCGGTATAATTGTTTCGAATCCTACTCTATTGTCGACTTTGGTGCAGGGACTTTATATTACTAATAATGTCAAATATCATGAATATTAGATATACATGGTGATTGTTTTAAAATGACCTAATTACTCATCCTGCGTGGACACATTAACATTGTATTTTCAAAGGGGAACTCCCAGCTTTATTGCATATTCGAATTCTATGCCAAAAAATACGCACGGTTCACTCAAACCGTTTCTTTCGATTCGTGGTAGATTGCACTGTAATCGCCATATATGAAATATGCCATTTTTGCTATTAACAACCGATGAATATAACTGTACATTCCAATTACAATATAAATGTAAATCATTTTTTGCTAACGGTTGATATTTATGTTCGAAATCTAGTTTAGTGTTGTCAGTTTGTTGTATAGTACAATATGATTCACCGTTTCAGTATCTGGTTAGAAACAAATTACGTTTAGCGTGGTCTAGGATCAATGTGGATTTAATAGTTCTCAGCCTCCATCTCTATGCTTGACATTGCGGTGCTCGATTTCATTGACTATCGATGACAGGTGTGCCCGTCACTATAACTTTATGGATATTTTATCGTTTTACAGTGGTTGTGGTTTGTATTCCGCCTGTAGCCGTGTAGCGACCAGCGTGAGAATTACGACGGGTAGTTGGAAACACACACACACCGAAAGCAGCCGCCCTGATGGGCAGGTTCGAGGGCGGCCACCGAAATCAAGCATTCCGATCGTTTGGGTACTCACCACACTTAACCCCGTAGGGAACAGAAAATTAACATTGCCATACAGTAGCTTCTTTGCCAGAAGTGTCGATGTTTATTCATATTGTTTGTAGTGTACAGTCTCAATTGCAGCCTCAAGTAAAGCAGTAAGGTCAGTATCAACCGTTAGATAAAGGTATACATTTACAGCGAAAATGAATGTAGAATCAGATGCGCCGTTTCGTAATTATAGAAACAGGCACAGTTGATATTTGTCGATTACTGCGCCTTCTACAAAGAATGGGAAACAATGGTTCCAGAAACCGTAGGTATTTTTTGGGTTACAATAGTAATACGTAACAAAGAGGGGGGTTTACTTTTGAAAATGCAAAGATGACCCCGCCAACGCAGGAGGGTTGCACCAGTTTTAGCGCAGACGGACTTCCGCTTTCCCTTTCCCTAATGTCAACTTCTCAAGTAGAATATTTGTTTCGTAGAAAGCATTGTTTGCGAGATATTTAGTTCTCTCAAGACAAACACGCTGCAATTGTTTGGCGTTTTTACATTCATAACTACAGTTTCGCTTACGATCTGTGGACAGAGCCTTAGTACATCTATCTTGTTTTTAGTAAGTAAACATTACATATTCTTGTTTTGTGCAATGTTCTACATTGTTCAGGCGGATCTATGGAGCGAAAGGTATATCTGTTCTAATCTACGACCAAAATCACCCCGCCGCCTATGAGAAATTAATTGAGCATTAGTTATTTTCATTTGGTGGCTACTTACACATTTCCGTGACATTCACAGATCTTTACAGTTGCTCAGAGTTACCGTACATTCCTACACATTAACAGGAAGAGTTTTAACGTCCATTCCTACGCATTACCAGGAAGAATTGATACTTTAACAATGATGATGATGATAAGAGTGACTATCACAATGGTGCTGTCCTGAACTGCAGCAGCCTGTCGGCAAGAGCTTGCGGGTGGAGTTCGATCCACGCAGAGACGCGGCGCTCCAAGTTGTAAGCACATCTGCGACTGGAGTTGTGCACCTCAATATCTGTAAGTGGCGCTGCGCCATCAGCTAATGGAACACACCGGGAACTGCTTTCGGCGCCTATAGTTGGCCAGTGTAATCCTATCGCTTCGTTGTGGTGCCCCGTGAGTTAACAATCAACGAAAACCATGAACTCTGTGGTGTCACCGCCAGACACAGCAGTATGGGAATTAACATCTGTGGTCATCAGTCCCCTAGATCTTAGAACTACTTAAACCTAAATAACCTAAGGACATCACACACATCCATGCCCATGCTATGCCGAGGATTCGAACCTGCGACCGTAGCGTTCGCGCGGTTGCAGACTGAAGCGCCTAGAACCGCTCGGCCACAGTGGCCGGCTTGTTTGTTACAATACGCGACTGAGATTTCAAGCGTCAACTTTACGTTACAAATTACTCTGGATGTACTTAACATTTTACACTGTAACTAACAGCACTGATTAAGTTGTTGTTTCTATTTTCAGTTGTGCTAAAATAATTATAGGTTTACATTTTTTAAAAAATATAGTTATGTGTTGAAAATCAGACTTCAGTACATTTCTCAGTGGTTTGTATTAACCAATAACAACAGCCCTTCTAACATTCGATCTGCGGAATTGTGTATTCCGTGTTTATTCGCGAACCAGGTACGTATAAACTACTTTTTCTCACATAAAGAAAATAACGAAATGTGGTGTCACCGCCAGACACCACACTTGCTAGGTGGTAGCCTTTAAATCGGCCGCGGTCCGTTAGTATACGTCGGACCCGCGTGTCGCCACTATCAGTGATAGCAGACCGAGCGCCACCACACGGCAGGTCTAGAGAGACTTCCTAGCACTCGCCCCAGTTGTACAGCCGACTTTGCTAGCGATGGTTCACTGACAAATTACGATCTCATTTGCCGAGACGATAGTTAGCATAGCCTTCAGCTACGTCATTTGCTACGACCTAGAAAGGCGCCATTATCATTTGTTATTTATCTTGGGATGCATGTACAGTCAGACCGATGTTCACCAATTATGAATTAAAGTTAAGTATTCCAGCAGCTACGTACTTTTCTTGATAGTATAATTACTTTACCTGTTCCAGACCTCAAGCCAGCCTGCGTGAGCTTAAACGCGTGCCTTTCGGCTTCCTCCAAACCCCGTGAATTGGCTCCTGCCAATTCACAACAAACTCCTCTTGCTCTTGAAACCTCTACTGAAATCTCTATGACACTGAGTCTCTTTAGTTCAGTAACATTCTTTATGAATGACATACGCTATTCATAAGACACCGAAAGTTCCTCTGCGTTACATACAGTATATGTTAGTACTTGTTTTGATATTCACAGCAGTAGTTTCCATCTTCGACCCGTAATCATTTACATTAAGAGGCGTATGCAGGTACTCTGGAACTATAGTACCGTCAGCACAAAGATGTGGTTTGAAAAATATACTCTTATTTTAGTACAATTCGTTTTCATGTTCCAAGATTCCTGTCCCGTTATACTCCCATCGTACCATACTTCTTTTATAATGTCCTATTTATTGTTGTTTACTGATTAAATTAATCGTAGCGTTCACTCTTTCTGTCTGAAGTTTTTCAACATCTTCTGTGCAAAATTCTGTCTTCCATCCACTTCCTTAATTTATCGGTCCACCTAATTTTCAACTTCTTTCTGCAGCACCACATCTCAGACGCATCGACTCTTTTCCTTTCCTATTCATGCTCAGTCCACGATTCACTATCTGACAGTGCTGTGTTCAAAATATACACTCTAAGAAATTCCTTTCTCAATTAATGTTGATATTTTATGCCAATAGACTTCTCTGGATAGGAAATCTCCCATGGCTTTTGCTAATTTTCTTTTTATGGCCTCTCTGCTTCGTTCGTCATCCGTTATTTAGCTTCCAAGGTAGGATAATTCCTCAACTTAGTCACCAATTTTGTGGTTTAGTTATCATTATTCTAATTCCTGTCAATCCTCATGATTTTTGTCTCTCTTCAGGTTGCTTTCATTTCGTTGTCTTTACTCATAAGACTGTTCATCCCGTTCAACAAGTCCCATAACTTTCCTCCACTTTCACTGAGGATAGCAACGTCATGGAATGTTATATCGATTTCCTTTCACCCCATATTCCAATTATACTGTTATACCTTTCATTTATTTTCGTCATTGCTTTTCCGATGTGTCGACTAAAGAAGAGTCTCACATCGTTTTATTCTGACCACTCAGTTCTCGGTTTTCATTTCTAATTTTCCCTCTTTTTTCATAATGTATATTACTTGTCTTTCCCTTTGGCTTATTCCTATTTCTCTTGGAATTCCAAACATCTTGCATCATTTAGCTTTGTAGAACGCTTTTTCTATGTCGACAGAGATTATAAACGTCTCTTGATATTTCTTTTATCTTGTTTCCATTGTCAACCACAACGTCAGAACTGCCACTGTTGTGCGTTTACGTATCCGAAAGCCAAAGTGATAGTCTAACAGAAACTAAATATTCTTGACTGAGTGTCTAACAAATGGTTCAAATGGCTCTAAGCACTATGGGACTTAACATCTATGTCATCATTCCTCTAGAACTTAGAACTACTTAAACCTAACTAACCTAAGGACATCACACAACGCCCAGTCATCACGAGGCAGAGAAAATCCCTGACCCCGCCGGGAATCGAACCCGGGAACCCGGGCGCGGGAAAGGAGAACGCTACCGCACGACCACGAGCTGCGGACTGAGTGTCTAACAGAACTTCAATATTCTTGACTATTGGCATTCCTTTCAGCAACCTCGAGGCATGAGCACATCTTTGTGACAGTTCTCACACTTACCTGCCTTTACTGTCTTTAGGATTGCGTGGATATTTCTATTAAAGTGTCTGTGTCCAGTCTCCTGCAAGTCAACTTTAACAATTGTTTCGTGCCACATCCTGAATGATTTTAGAAATCCCGAAGAAACGTTATCTGCCCCTCCGACCTTCTCTGATCGCAAGTCTACCAATGGGAAACTATCCAGCCTATTTCGCCTGGCTTACATGAACCTTAAAGGCTTAGCTGGTAGTGAGATTACGAACCCGTAAATTAACTGGGCGAAAAAATCGAATAGCAAGTTTCCCTATAACTCCACTATGCTCTCCGCCACTCAGATTGAAATTCGGACGAAAATCGTATCCCCCACGACGCCTCTTAAGGGTTACCACCCGTGATTATAGCGTCCCTCCAGAAGACGATGGGCAACTTTGTATTCTTCCGCAGCCTTTCCCAATTCTGTTTAGACTTCAGAGATAATACTCTCAGGCAAAAGATCATTTATACTCTACACGTTGACAAGAGGAGAATTACGAGGGTAAGAAGACACAAATGCTGCCGGAACTGCTCTAGAGGCGTCATGCTGCGTGGAATTGAAGGCGAAATTTATCCAAGGCAATGAAGTATCCCATTTGGCCTGAACCTTAGCATGGTAAACGATCAAGGTGGCCTTCAAATTCCTATTAACTCTTTCTGAAAAGGAAGGCTCAGGAGAATATGGGGTAGTTTGACAGCATTATTGAAACAGAAACGCTTCAACTTACAAGAAAGAGAAGCTGGGCCATTTTTATTAACAAGTGCCTTAGGCGGTCCAAACCATGAAAATATATTATTTAAATGGCGTATAGTAAGAGATGCCGTGATTCCTCCGCTGGAAAGTAACCAAACACACGAGGAAAAACAATCGACCACAACCGATTTATAATGATTTCCACTCTTAGTGCGGGGAAGGCGGCCCACATAATCAATAAATAATTAATTCATTGGCCTCTGTTCCCTTTCGGACATTAAAACTCCTTAGGTGAGTTTGTACTCGGTTTATCCATCTTATACCGTTCGCACTCACGTACTAAATGACGAACGTCCTTGCAAAATGAAAGCCAGGTAAGGTAACAGTGCACCTTAGCTAATGTCTTATAAAGGCCTAAGTGCCCACGCTTCAATGAACTATGAAAATAATAAAATATGGAGGGCACAAGCTTGATAGGTAAACAAATTTTAGGTTCAGTAAGTCTTCCGGTCACAATATCCCCTTCCTTAGTAAATACCTGGGAACCAGTTCTCCAGCTAACAAACGCTTCCTAATAGGTCGTAAATAAGGATCATTATCTTTCTTAAGCCTGAGATCTGTAAAGAGCTCAGGTATCTCGGTTGAGACACTACAAACACAAGAAGCGCCCAATAAACAACATCCCTCCAATTCCTGAGTGTCTTCATGAAACACGCCACTAAGCTGGCGCCTTTAAAAACGAGGGCAAAGAAGGAGGGCAGATATATGCGCAACCCACCTTGCAGTCCCATCGGTCTTCGTAGGACATGCTAAAACCCAATTCAAGGCTTGATTGTCGGTCTCTAAGTCGAATTCTCTGTGTTGGAGATAACATTTAAATTACTCAAGAGCAGATAAGACAACAAAGACCTCACACTCGTAAACAGAATATTTAATCTCAGGACCTACTAACCTCCTGGAAGCAAAAGCTAGACGACACCCTTTCCAGAATCTTCCTGTAAAAGAATAGCGGCAACGCCAGCAGAGGAAGCACCAGTTTGAACTATAAACCTCTTCCCATAATCCGGAACGGCCAATGCGGGAGCGTTAGTGTAGAGCAGTCTTGATAGCTCCAAAAGCAGATTTCCTGAGTCTCTCGCTAAATAAAATGTTCCCGTTTTTTACCAACATTGTCAAGGAGAAGATCAGGTTGAGCAAAATCAGGGACTAACTTCCAAAAGTACGAGAATTGGCCATGCCGATCAATGTGGCCACGCCTTTCTTATGCTTGGGAGGAGGTAACTTTCTTAAATCGGAAGTACGCTCTTGGTAAATGCTGATACCTTCCTTGGGAACCAAGTGATCCAAAAAAGAAATCTGCTGCCTATCGATAGTAACGTTAGACGACTTAGCCATTTGTTCCGGCGTAACTACAAGCGCCGGCACGAAGATGAAGAACGCAGGAGCGGAGAGGGCTGTGAGACGACGTCAACCAAATAGCACGCTGACTAGGACGTCACCACGACAGGAGCGGCCTCTACACGAAGAGACTAAAAGTGACGCGGCGCCTAGCCTCGGCCACACTACGTGAGACACTAGCAGTCCCACACTAGAAGAGCCGCACTTTAAGAGCCGTGACTTGTGATCCATATCAATTGCTTACATGTAAATTATAAACATTGAAGGTCATTGATCATTTGCATGTCGCAAATTTCTTCTGACATGTCATTGTAAATCAAAGTTAGGTATTGTCGATTCAGTTACTGTAATAAACTTCATTAATATGATTTGCTTGTAAGTTGTCTAGCTATCCGAGAAAACAGCTTCCTAGGCACCCTATAGGAGACGAGTGGGCAGGATCCCATACCATTAAAGCTGCCGAAAGAAGCCTCATCAATACCTGTTCAAGAGAAATGTGTTCATGAGAGGAGCAACCATAATCAACAACATCATCAAGGTAATTATATGCACAAACATACTTAAGATCCCCTAAACTATGATCTAACAGTCCTGAAAGCACTGCAGCCCCGGTAGCCAATCCAAATGGTACCCGATTAAATTCATAAAGGTTCGAATAGGTACAAATTGCCGTAACCTGTTTGGATTCCTCACTCGGTCGTATCTGGTAGTAGGCTTGATTTGAATCGAGTACCGAAAAATAGCAAGTGCCAACAAACCAAGTAAGGCAATGGAACTGAACCCAAAATCACTTTATTATTGAGAACAGTGTGATTAATAACCAGCCTATAATCCTCGCCCTGACCCTTAGGTACCAGCTATATTGCTGCAGCATACGGAAAAGTTCATGGTCCAGTAACTCTATTCCGCAGCATGTCGTCAATTTTGTGCCTCAATATTCTCATCTTAGAAGCCAGAAGATGATAAGGAGCATGACCCACCTAAACGTCATCGACCAAACGGATTCGGTACTGAATTTTATCAGTTACACCAAACTGATTAGTAAGTACGTCAGGAAACTGTTCTAAGATAGCCCTGAACTGTCTAGCCTGACCATCATCAAGATGACTACGTTCGAATTCCGACTGGCGTGTGCTAATGCAGAGATGGCAGGAACAAAGGGAAATTTTCTCAGATGGACAAAATTTAAAGAAAAATGTATTATTAGCAAAATCTAGAACCAATCCTGTCCGTGGAATAAAACCACACCGAAGCAACAAGGCGACTGACAAATTTTTAACTCCAGGCCAAGAAAATTTACGGATGGATAAACACCGCCGCACTTCATCCACCAGAGGCAGCTGTTGCCCAGTGATGATGTAACATATCTGGGGGGAGGGCGTATAGGAGGCAGCTTACACAAACTGCGAAATTTGAGAAACCAACGATCGACATGTAAGGAAACTGAACTTCCAGAGCCCAGCAGCCGATAAACGGGTACTCGGTTGAGACGAGCACAAAGATATGCAAGACCAGGTCTATCGAGGCCACAAATACGTGCACAACAAGCAAAAGGCTTACTGACAAGCGGTTTAACCCGCGCCCCTTGGCGTCACCTGTTAGGCATTGGTTCCCGTCTAAGCCAACAGTCAAGCACCAGGCAGTTACGTGACTCACATAAAAAGAAGTTGTACCACCCAGTGAATTAAAAGCTGACTGATGTCAATTCCCCTTTGACATAAAGGAAACAGATCGAAAGCCTCTGCCCTGCTCCCACTGCTCATCCCATTGTGTAACAGCAACAGGTTCCCGCGGCCAAGCGCCGCCCCAAACAGCAGACTCGCAACTCGTAAAACTAAGAGCTCAGGTGAAACATGAGCTAAAGGGTACAAGTTGCTATAATGATTTCGCCCACGCCTTAATAACATAACTGCGTAAAATCTTCAAATCTGCCACAATAATCAAACAGTGAAGTTACTAAAAATTGGACAGGGCAAACACCGCTTAATAACACAAAACGGGTGGCGCTATAAACGCCTCTCCAATACAAGTTAGCCGAATAATTAACCTTAGAACTTTACTTGAAATAGAAAAACAGTCAATAAGCTACACGGCAAGAGACCTTTTTGCAGTAAAGTGAAATTTCTATGAGAAACAGGAGATTACCACTAAGAGGTGGTACTTAACTGCTGGCGTTTACAAGTAAGGCTCTCTTCTGTGACACTTAGATTTCAGAACGATTTAAAACACAATTTGATCAGCATAAATTAGTTCATAAATTTCATTAAAATCATGAAAAGATTAAATAATAAATAAAAAAAATCTCAAGTCCTTAAAAACGACCACTTAATAAACGAGATTTACAACAGAGCTTATGAACAATTTAACAGAATTAAATACCCAACTTAATTGAACACTATCGAAACGAAAAATGCCCTGATTGCTTAGAGGAAGATAACTGTTATTTTAAAGCCACCAGATCTTGTGGCGTAGGCAGGTAACAGTAAGGCAAAACTTCAAGTAACACTTATAATGACAAGCAGCCACCGTTACATGTACAGAATAAGCAGTAACCATTAAACGGATCAAGCTCGAATAGACTAGTTGTAGTTAGCAATAATTACAACTGGTTAAATTTTTTTCTTGAGATCCATAAGGAGAGAGTCACAGAGGCAGCATATCACAGCATGAGCGATACTAGCCCCTGCTACACCAAGGAGTCTTTATTCCATGATTTCAGCTCAGAGCAAACCACCAGCATCCAAAAGCGCACAGAATGGACATAAGGGAAAACAATTCAGCTGAATCACACTGAAGACCGTGATGAAAACTTCGACGCAGTCACTATCGGTTCACTCGCATCTAACCAGACTCTCCACAATTGAGCCAACACACCATACAGGTGACGTTCCGACCGCCGTCTATATTGCTCTCGAGCCACGTATCCAATCAGTCCCCTCTCAACACGCTCCGGCGTGATTTCAATACCCCGTGCCATCAATAACACACAGGATGCTAAGGGAAATTCAAGTCGCCTAGCGGGAGGGAGGTAAGATGAAATAAAGCCGCTGTTGCTCCGCTCCGTTAAACCTGTTGCGAAAGAATGGCGAGCCGTTTGTCTCAACTAGCAGCCTCCAGGCTGCGTTTGATGCGCGTAAGATCACTTTGAGAAATGCCCCTGTTTTGGTCATTTCTGATTTCAATCGATTCTTCGTGGTCTAAACCGATGCCTCTAACTCAGGTGTTGCAGCTGTGTTGCTTCAGGACAAAGATGGCGAGTGGAGGCTCTTAGCCTATGCTTGTAGGTTCCTGCCTCCAGCCAAAATCGAATACTCTACTTATGACTTGGAATCACGGCCTGTCTTCTTTGAGCTAGAGAAATTTAAATACTACCTCGAACACCGGGAATTCACACTGGAGACTAACAACCAGGCCTTTAGAGTAGTTCTGACACAACCGCGTAAAAGTGGGCACGTCTACATCTACATCGATACCTCGCAATCCACGTAGCGGCTCGTAGCGGAGGGTAATTTCTGCCGTCTGCTTCACGTGCGCCACATTAGGCGTACAATAACAGATACTTTGAGCAGAATTTTCGAAGAGAAGAAGGAGGGTTCTTCTCCTGATGATGGTTAGTTGGTAGAGGGTCTTCTTAATTTAGTGCTAACCGAAATTCTGGTATTGTTTTGCTTACCTTGCGCAAAAAGAAGCACAGGATCCGAAGTTGGGCTCCATTAGGGAGCAGTCGAGAGCTGGTCACCAAGTTCCCAGGTTTGGGTTTCTGAAGGACATTCTCTGCCACTTCCTGGTGCCGAGATGAAGAGCTTAAGATCTGTCTGCCTGCTGTGATTGTCCAGGCTGTTTCCAAATATAGTAATAATTCTGTTGTGGGTGTCATCTTGGGATATATAAAACAAATGTTCAAATTTGTGTGAATTCGTAAGGGACCAAACTGCTAAGGTCATCGGTCCCTAGACTTAAACACTAATTAAACTAACTTAAACTATCTGATGCTAACAACAGCACACACACCCACGCCCGAGGGACGACTCGAACCTCCGACGGGAGGGGCAGCGCAGTCCGTGACATGGTGCCTTAAACCGCGCGACCACTCCGCGCCGCCTCACAAGACAAGATCCATGAGTCCCGAACCTTGCCCTCCATGTATTGTGATGTTATGAAAATAGTCAGTGCCGGGAATGTAAGATGGCTAAGACGAATTCCGATGGGCGTATCATATTGTTTCAGTCCAATCGGAAGGATGTCTAAATGGAGCATATTTCACTGATTACGTCAGTTCTTTTCCACGGACCCAAGGTGAACAGAGATATACATTTGTCGTGGTTAATGGTTTTACTCGCTTCTGTTGGTTGTTCTCCAGAAGTGGTATTGTAAGTAGGCTGTTTAGGTTTTTTTATTGGTAACGCCACGTAGCGCTCTGTATGAAAATCACTGGCTGTGCTGTGTGCAATCTGTGGCTGGTTTGCATTGTTGTTTGCTATTGTAGTGTTGGGCAGCTGGATGTTAACAGCGCAGTTGGAGGTGAGCCGCCAGCAGTGGTGGATGTGGGGAGAGAGATGGCGGAGTTTTGAGAGCGGATGATCTGGACAGAGACAGTAAATTTGTAAGACTGGATGTCATGAACTGATATATATTATGACTTTTGAACACTGTTAAGGTAAATACATTGTTTGTTCTTTATCAAATCTTTCATTTGCTAACTATGCCTATCAGTAGTTAGTGCCTTCAGTAGTTTGAATCTTTTATTTAGCTGGCAGTATTGGCGCTCGCTGTATTGCAGTAGTTCGAGTAACGAAGATTTTTGTGAGGTAAGAATTCATGAAAGGTATAGGTTATTGTTAGTCGGGGCCATTCTTTTGTAGGGATTACTGAAAGTCAGATTGCGTTGCGCTAAAAATATTGTGTGTCACTTTAGTGAATGCCTGAGTACGTTCAGTTTTGCTCAGATGTTTGAAAATCAAATAATGTAAGAGGTTTATCAGCATAGTAATTCAATAATTTTTCTAATGGGACATTTCAGTATTACTTTCAGACAACGTATCAGGCATTTCAGTAATACGTTCTCTTGTTTTCTTCTCGTAATCTCTTGTTTCTCTTTGAGGGAGTTTCAGAGCATCTGTCTCCGATCAATGGTTAAACAGATCTCCATGACACATTATTACACCTGAACTCCATCCGCAAAGCGGGTTAACAGTGACTCTCGGACTGTTTTGCACTCTCAGGCTCAAACTGAATAAGATCTTTCTTTACCATGGCAATGGGATCATTGTTTACCATGGCTGAACCTAGTCTTCAATACGGCCAGACATGAGGCGCACAGAGCCCGACTGCTTACCTGATGTATGCCTACCCCTTACTTCCCCTTTACACTGAAACAGAAAGTAAAGTGTGGTAATGTCGTGGAAGGTACTAACTTTTGTTTTCTTTTACTCCATCTAGTTCTCGCTATTGGCAGGTGCCAAATTTTCAACTGTTTAGAAATTATAGTTAGTGAGTTTTAATAGATAAGATCAGTAAACTACCACGACACAAACAGTCTGCAATTCTGTATGCAACTAGGGTTTAACTCACTGTTTCTCAGCTTATCAGAGTATCTGAGGTGCTTGGCAGCCTGGGCAGTATAGAGCAATTCGTCTAATGTTAACGGGTGCGGATGTCCGTATACTGTCATACTAAGAATAATCAGGTACTGAAACTAGTTAGAGAGGGACGTGGATGAATAGAGAGAATTGCTGTTATCGTTTCGCACTCTTTAGCCAATCATTTCACCAACATACGGACACATATCTAGAATTGAGGACACTAGAAGTTGATTGTCTTGTGTGAATAGTTTAATACAGTTTGCTCTTCAGACTGTTGTTAGTATTCGTGCTCTTGATCGAAATTATACAGACGTAAAGGAATCTAAGATGAGAAGTATGGCAAGTAACGGAGAGGTACTGGTGACAGTAAAGCTGCGAGTGTGGGTCATGAGTCGTGCACAAGCGGTAGAGCAGTTGCCTGGGACTTGGAAAAGTTTCGCTTTCGAATCCGCGTCTAGCATGCATTTTTAATGTGCAGCCGTTTAAAATCAGCACACACTCCGCAGCAGAGGGAACATTCATTATGTAGAGAACTCTCTAGATCACGGCTGAGACATTTCTCCGCAGCGTCCTCTCTTGTAGGGCCCGCAAGACGTTAGAAGAACCTGCTGTAGTTTGGAAGGCAGGAGGAACCGGGTTGTTTGGTGATGTCCCACAGCAGACTGCGGGGATGTGTGAGTGAAATGGGTAGCAGTTTACGCCTTGTTGTTCTGCATCCACTGAAATTGACGTTCAACGCAGTAAACAGTTGCTGTCAGCTTACGTTTTAAATACACTAGCTGACATAAAAGAGAAGCACCGAGAAGGCACAGTCAGATGTTAATGTAACGTTTACACGTACACGCCATCTGCAGGAACGTAAATGATGGAAGTTCCAAATTTCTCTCACAGGAAGAACGGTCATCAGAGTACATTAGTGTTGTTCGTGTTTAGCGCTGTTACAAGACCTGGTAGGATATATAAAGAGCGAGGAACAGCGTAGCATGTATAGTGATCACTGTGAAGATCACGGAGATGCCGAATACTGCTGTGAGGCAGCGTTATCAGCAGATGACTGAATTTGCGGGTCTTCATCTGGCCAGATGGTCGAATAGTGCAATGTAAAGTCTTGTCGGGCATTCGGATGTGACGCTGGCCGGATGTTAGACTGCATAAAAACGCAACGGTAGACGTACTCGTCAGAGAACCAGTCGACCACGTCTGACCTCACAGTAAGAGTGGACCGCCGTATTGTGAACCACGTACATCGTAGCCCCTTCACTTCTTCGCCTGCCATTAGAGAACAAGTAATTTATTTCCAGCAGCATTCAGTGTCATCTCGTACCAGCGGTCGGCTAATGGACAGTCGAACGTCATTTCATGTAAAATTAACGTCGAAAAAACGACGGAAAGCACAAAAATGTGCATTTATCTATTTATTTACTGTAAAGAACTTCAGATCTAAATAACTTTTGTAAATTAATTTTGTGAAACATAATTATTATTTCGTAAATAATATTTCAAAGATACAGCGGCATTCGGCCTGTGGCTGATTGCCATGCCTTTTTGTAGGTTTCTTTGTTTTAGAAAATAAGTGAAGAGCGTTCCTGCTCAGATCTCTCTCTCTTGTCTGTTAGCCTTTTTATTGATAGGAAGACTATAGATGCGTTTCTTGCGTATCATTAATTAATCTTCCGTTTGCGTAGAAATGTGTGATGTGTCATGTATTAGCTTTCGAACCATTTGAAATTAAACCAATGTAAATAGATACAAGATACATTAAATGTTTTAATGCTTTATTGTTACAGCCAAAGACCAAGACGAGCTTAACACATCGTGGCGTGGATACACAGAGGCGGGATGAAATTGGTATTCCACCATTTATTCATTTGCAAGTTGCTACAGCGCCCCAGTGATAAATTGCCGATTATCAGGAAGCGTTTTGTAAACTTTAATTTAAGCGCAGAACCTTAAATGATCTGGCCTGTGTCCAAACTATGATTCGTTTTCACCTGTAAATAACAGATACCGGTCAAGCAAAACTGATTCTGGTAAGGAAAGGATAATCTTTTCTAAATTTAAAAGGATTTTTCTAGAAGTCTGTATTGTAATTAAGAAATATACAAACACCATCAACAATGGGCGTCTGGGACAGTTAATTTTAACAGTTTTCTTTCCAGTTATTATTATCAATTTATATTTGGAGTCAAATTGTCATTCATTATACTAAGCTTGAGTGAGCAGACGCGTCATCTTGGCGCCTGACATGGTGGCGTGGAAAATTTGTTATACATGAATTACATATGTTTCTTTTTTTACATGTATCCAACCTGTGGGGGAACGAACTAATCTACAAATGGATATACGGATGTAAGCTGAGTGTTAGCCGTTGCATATCCGAGAATCCAGAAAATCATTCCAGTCCTCACACGCAGTGATGCAAAAGAAAGATAAGGGACACCAGGAATGCTAGCTCGCCTTTGCATTTCGGCAACTTCTTTCATAATTCGCGTATCTAGTGTGAGGCTTGTCAAATACAAGATTTATAGAGAATTACTTTCATTCCTGCTCACGTACAAGCTTTTCTTATAAAGCACTGCTGTATCAGAATTTGCCAAAATGGCATGCTCTTGCACAGCGTGTCCGCAAGATAGACAATTAGCCATTCTGCTGTCTCTGTAATTAGGCATCCATCTCGTCTTTCGTAATTGTAAACTTTTTTCTGCAGTTTTTTTGTATTTGTTTATTGATTTCATTATTGTGTAAGTAAGTATTTAGATTTGTGCAAACAATTTTAATTTCTGTGGTTTATTGTGTGGTTATGACAAAAAGCATAAATGAAAATCAGGAAAAATAAATCCAGACTCCAGCCGATGGTGACAATGTCGTCGAGCTGACTGATCAGAACGCAGATTCTGATACAGAAATATCAGAATCAGGAGTAGAAAATGTAAATGCCTTGTTTAAGGGAGTCGATGTACAATCGCAAATCTGCGAACTGGTCACGCCGCCAATACAGTCAGCTTCTCCATTACACGATTTGATTGCGCGAATTAGTGCGGGCTTCAAGAATATTGTCAAAAAAACAATGTTTAGATATCACCAAAAAATCTGAAACCATTCACAATAAATTCATACAACAGTCAGAAAATTTTCGGCAACAAAGTTTATTTATTGCGAAAGAGCAATCGGACCAAAACGAAAATAAACTTAAACAACAATCTGATGAAACGGAAAATAAACTCAGAAAATGACCCGGTAGCACCGACAATAAATTCAGAGAACAATCTGAAAATTTAAGACAGCAAAATGAAGCAATCGCGAAAATTCAGTGCATAGGATTGGACACAAAGTTCGATGCCTTAGTGGAAGATATAAATACATGGATCGCTACGACACTGGACGATGTTAAAACAGAAATTTCAAATTTCACTAAGACATACCGAATCAGACATACCACGAGATACCCTGTATCGTAAATACATAGTTGTTTACAGTCAAAATCACAAAAATAAAAGACAAGTCCTCAACCTCACTAACCAGGTTAATAAGCTGTCTCTTGAGCAAGATCACAAGGCGACACAATGTCCGGCTGCTCAGGGAGAAAAGTCTGATAAAGTGTATTAGGGTTGGGTCTCTAAAAAACATACCGAAATAACGAGAATAGCCGAACAAGTAATGCGTGCTGCGGTGCAATTCGTAAGCTCTGCGCCGGCCGGAGTGGTCGTGCGGTTCTAGGCGCTACAGTCTGGAACCGAGCGACCGCTACGGTCGCAGGTTCGAATCCTGCCTCGGGCATGGATGTTTGTGATGTCCTTAGTTAGGTTTAATTAGTTCTGAGTTCTAGGCGACTGATGACCTTAGAAATTAAGTCGCATAGTGCTCAGAGCCATTTGAACCATTTTGAACGTAAGATCTGGAGTTATGTCTGAGCCAGGAACTGCAGGCGAAACTGTTCGCACAGATCTTGACGAAATGCGGAGAATTTCAGCAGAAGATTTACCCCAATGGCACAAAAATGTTAACTCTCAAGTAGCCGAATTAAAACAACAGGTCAAAAGAGATGTTAACACGCCGCGTAACACAATGCAGACGCCCATGCACATGCCACAAAAGTACGGGAATGTACCAATGTACAACCCTAAAGTACAGTGTGGAAATAGGATCTTGTGGTACAAGTTCAGGATCAGTTACGATTCTGCAGGTGCAGCACCAAGAGAGTCTCAGGTGTTTATTCCAGAATAAAAGTGTCCACATCCAGTGTTATTTACAGTACACGCAGTTTTAACAGCATGTTGCCAAAGACGTAGGACGGACGACAGAAAATTCAGTTTACAACCTCGTACATGCAGAGCGAAACCACGTTATGTGCCGCGGCAACGGAAGAATCCTGTTCCACGTATGAACAGCACGAACAGGCATTCTTAGACAAATACTGGTCACCACATATTCAAGCAAGTTTAAGAGGTGAGGTATTCAACACGGAGACTTAACAATCCCAAGCAACGAATCTTCGGAGACACGTTGAAAAGCCCATTGGAAAGACACGGTATTGGGACAATCCCATATCAGACAAATGTGTGATAGCAAGTTTAAAAGGCTAATTGCCAATCAGTTTTTTAGAAAAGCTAGCTCACGTTTCGGGAGACACTTTGAAAACTTTTCATCTGTGGTGGATTCGCTTTATTTTACTCAAGAAGATGTGGGAAGTGTGAACAGCAACCGTAGTTACGCCTCGCAACACTACACGAACCACAACAATGGTAGGAATCACGCTAGAAGCAGCAACAGTGCCACGCCTACTGGCAAGCGGCGCTCACGCACAAAACCTGAACGGTTCCACATTTGTCCGTCGAAATAAAAATAATAGCCACAGATATCACCCCGGTATCAGAGTAATAGACACTTGCAAAATCAAGGATTCAGGGGGCAAAACCAAAACCAAAACGGGAGTCAGTGGCAGCGGGGGCTACCGCCGGCAAATCATTCACAGCCGTCTCCCGGTTACCGATCAGCAACTTCAACAACAAAAAGGTGCGTCAAAATGAAAGTGAACCCTATCATGTTTCCGGCTATCTGTCGCGGAATGGAATGGGGCGAAATGAATAGTGTTGTGACGAATATGATCGTTATAACGAAAGAACTGACATGCGGTACGACTTATATAACGATCCAATGTCGAGTAAAGAATATTATGAAGAGCAATTTCAGGTAGCAGTAAACGCTGCAGTAGGTGGAATACCACCCACCGTCATTACAGATAAGGTAGCTAAATTAGATGCACTTGCTTTAATTTTTTTTTAGAAAATATATGTGACTAGAAAAGTTCCGACTTCGCCTGTGCAGAATTTTGTTGTCTCTGGAGCCACTGCTGCACGGACACAAACAACTGAAAAATAAGGCACGGATTGAAGTATTATTCGAGAGCGGAGCAATAGAACGCACGTTTATCATCGTTAAGGGCTTGTCTGTGTCCTACGTATTAGGTCCGGGAATTTCTAGAAAGGGGGATACAAATATCGACCTACGGAGTGGAAACTGCCAAATAAAGGATGTCAAGTTAAGTACCAGATAGGTACCGTCAATTTTCAACCTTTTTTTGTTTGCAAACCTGTATCAGCGTTTTACTACGCCAGCAGGAAGATCACTTTAGCAGATATTGTAACGTCCCCTTAGAAAAATTGTTGAATGACTGTGCTGATAAACCTCTTACTTTATTTGCTTTTCAAACAGCTGAGCAAAACTGAACGTACTCAGACAATACTGTATTTACTTATTCTGATCAACACTAAAATGACACACAATATTTTTAGCGCAACGCAATCTGACTTTCAATAATCGCTACAAAAGAATGGCCCTGACTAACATTAAACTATACCTTTCACAAATCACTTACCTCACAAAACTCTTCGTTACTCGAACTACTGCAATACAGCGAGCGTCACTACTGCCAGCTAAATAAAAGATTCAAACTACTGAAGGCACTAAATACTGATAGGCATAGTTAGCACATGAAAGATTTTGATAGAGAATAAACAATGTATTTACCTTAATAGTGTTCAAAAGTCATAATATATATAGCAGTTCATGACATCCATTCTTACAAATGTACTGTTTCTGATGGACACACGTCCAGATCATCCGCTCTCAAAAATCCGCCATCTCACTTCCCCACATCCACCACTGCTGGCGGCTCACCTCCAACTGCACAACGCTACGCGCTGTTAACAGCCAACTGCCCACTACAATGGCGAATATTCCAACAAAAATGCCAACCAGCCACAGACTGCACACAGCACAGCCAGTGATTTTCATACAGAGCGCTACGTGGCGTTACCAATATAAAAACCTAGATAGCCCACTTACATAGCCCCCATGCTTCCCACAAAATATTTTACAAATTGTTTTGGGCAGTGGACAATGCAGATTTAAAAAATTTTTCATAATTACAATGTTCGTCAAAAGCTAAAATTTTCTCACAGTCCGTAAAGACAGTCCTGATCATTCATCACAGTAAAATTGCAGTGCTTTTTTTTTTCTCAAAGCCTGAGTAGTAAAAGAGAATGCACACGGAAGTAGTTGATTTCCATGCATTCTTGAAGAAGTAGTGTTGTCTTTCCAACGGAAAGACAGTACTGACTCTTGACATGCAGACAGGTAATAGGCCACAACAGAGCAAACCCACAGCAGAGTCAGTCGAAGTTTTGAAGAATATCGGTTGCTAGGTCATCACAGAGCAGACCCACTGTAGTCCTGGTAGAGATTACGGTATTGGTGGGCCACCAGAAATGCAGACCCCCTGCAGTCCTTGTAGAAATAATGGTATTGGTGAGTCATCAAAGGTGTAGACCCACTGTAGTCCTTGTAGAGATGGCTAGCAGCCATCTGTTGTGACTGTGCAGGTGCACAATCACCATCAAAGGGTCTTGCAGAGAATATAGCAAGTCCATAAACCAGCACTAGTGCACTCACAAAGTTTTTGGAATTGTCATTAGAACCAGCAATGCTGTTAACCAGTCCCTTGCTGAATTATTTACAATGTGGGAGCACTAACAGTCCTCTTTTTTTGACATATTGTGCATATACTATGACCAACAGAAGCGTATGCACTGAAATGAATGCTTACAAGTTACTTAGTTTGCTGAACTGGTGTCCATTACAATTTTGTAACATGAGAATTCAATTACAAAGATACAGAAAACATCATTAAAAACATAATAATAATAATAGAAATAAACATATACATCCGTGTTACAGGAATTATAACATAAGTAAATATATAAAATAATGAGAATAGTTTTCGAAACATTAATTTCGCACATCAGCATTGAAACCGAACAGAATTAATAATGTCTATAAACATATTTACAAAGAAAATAACATATTATTAATGCAAATTATATTCGAGGATAACAATATTCCTCATCATAGTGAGTGTAGCTTAGTACTAGACAAATTCTACAAAAATAATCGTATTAGCTAAACACATAAAGACAGGAAAGAACACAAATACACATGAGTACACAAACACATAGCAGAATAACACAGGAGGAAAGGACAGGGTTTGTTTTCAGTGTAACATTTGGTACTGCAATCCAACCCAAAACTTCATTCCATAGATCTTTCGTTTTATTTCAACATTTGTTTCCACCAAAAAAATCCTATCCAAGCATACATTCTGTGTTTATATGTTCACATATTTCTTACCTCATTATTTATTTTCCACTATCTTACCTCATCATTTATTTCCACGAAAATCCTACCTAAACCTGTTGCCCCTATACCCTACTTTTTTGTTCATATCCTCTTTCAAAATACTTTTTTGGACAAACCATTTTCTTATACTTTCTCAATGCATTTCTTCCAATTCATCACAACACGTTCTCTTGTATAGCCTACCCCATCTTAAGCTAAGTTAAATCTACTGAGCTTAGATGCATAAACTAAGGGACGAGGAAATGCAGCAGCACAAAACAGCTAACAAAAAACAGCAATGAAAAAAAAATGCAAATTGGCAAAGCAAGCAGCAATATATATAAATTAGCAAAGCAAATGCTACATTACAACTAATATGAGCCAATGTGCAGCAACAAGAAAAATAAATCAGTAGTAAAACTGGCTTAACAGAGTAATACAAAGTGAAATTCAGTAGCACTATGCCTGGCAAACAGCAGCAGCAAATGCAATAACTAATATCTAAACATGACAAAGCTCAAGCAGAAAAAATAGTACACTAAAGACAACAATGCAGATAAGGGAAATGTCTATTCACATCTTAATGTCTATGTAATTAAAGTGGTGCACCATAACAACTTATTCTACCAAAAAAATTACCAAGTAGTTGCAAAGAAAATTATGTATGCAATTCCTGTGAAGGGAAATGTCTTTTTGTGATCCTTCGCCTTTTTTTAAGTAGATCAATAAAGTTATTATTTACTGGATCTGTAGGCATAAAATATTTATATTGGTACATCTATAAAATTTTATTTTATCCAATGCTGCAGTGGAGCTAGATACTAGATATTAAACAAAATGAGCAATCTCTCAACTAGAAAGACAATAGATGTAAAATGTTTCTCATCATTTCATTAGGCATTTTAGTAAATATCATAAATGAAGAGCTCCACAGTGTAATCATATGTTTTAAAGTTTGAGCGTGTCGTATTTGTGATGCTTTCTACAAAGAAATGCCAATAGCGAGGATGATGACCTCCTTTTTTCTCCATCTGTGCCTTTGAAAGGCACACACTAATGGCTTTTTTTTCCAGGTGACTATCGCTCAGCTGGGTCTCCACAGCACATTAAGTCAAGTTCATCTTCCTTCTTTACTGAAATATTTAGGGCAGCAGTTTTCACTACAGTGACAGTGTCATATAAAATAAAAAAATTCAAATTTTTAAAATTTACATTAGAAGTGTGTAGAAACAAAATCTCATATATGACAGTGTCCAAAAAGTTTTGTCAGCATTGTGGTAACTAACATTCACGTATGTACGCACATTTCGTAACTCTTAAAGTACGATTCTTCGTTTCCAACATCCTTTTTCACAAATCAGGTTCCCTAACCACTACTCATTATTCCTTAACTTATTACACATATACATATTCGTCGACACTTCTTCAATATTTCATAACAGATACATAGCACAATCAAATTCCTCATATAGCATTAGCTTATTGATCATAAACATACCTCAACAGCATAATACACATCGTCATCGTAATAATAACGTCATAACGGATCAATCACATCTCAAAATCGTCGCAGCTTCTTTCAGTAATTTCAAGACCTTCAATAAAGTCATCTACCTCAAACGTACTTACAAAATCATGATCCCATACCAAATGCATCATTCAAAGCTCTCATAGTATCACAATGGTTCCGAAAAAAAATGAACAGTTAACAAAGTACAGACAAAATACTATTTCATAAGAGTGAAGATATCCAACTATGTAATTACTTAAACATCTGTCACTGACGTAGTTAAAAAAAAGGTTTGTTTCTCTGTTAAATAATCAGATAGCTGTGTAATTCTGTGTTAGAGATACATGATACCGATGTGTAAAAGCTGTATAAGCAAATACCATATTAACTAGGGCTCCTTGTGCTTGCCAAACACATGGTACACAAAGTAAGCGTGTACCCCCCCCCCCCCGGATTAATGTAATTATACCCTCAGGTGTTACAGATTACAGCAATGGAATGAAATGTATCACGGAAAACTTTCTTTGTAATTCAAAAATCTTTAAACATAAATGTTTGAAGTACAAAATTAATCACTCAAATGCGTGTCCTGTAGCGCTAAATGTGCGTCTTGCTGTAAGATAATTCTGTGGAAGTGTCGTAGTTATCGTCCTCTGTAAGAAAAGTTCTGCTGAAGTCAATGTACTCACCTCATCATAAACAAAAGTAAAATGCTTTGCGTATAGATATTGTAGTTATTATGCTTATTGCTGTGATGAAGAAAGTACTGTGCTGTAACGTTTTGTTGTGCTACGGAAAAGACTGTCTCATTGTAGCTATACCACAAAAGTTACTACTAAAACATGTTTTACTTTCCAGAATAATACATAAAAAATGTAGAGATATAAAACAGATACACAGCAAAAGCAACAACGTAAATTGTGTCACACATTAGTAGCGTCGTGATATAATCGTGTAGCTGTCAAAGAAACCAAATACCAAGACATCTTTAATCTCACAGATAGTAGGCCTACTTCAAATAAAGAAGTTTTTTCAACTAAACCAAAATGTTGCATTAAAATCTCATTATCAGTATATGTTCTAAGTATGTAAGCCTTATAGTCGTTATGTAATCGTACAATTAACAAGCAAGAATGTACACACACAATAACACCGTGTCCTCTGTTCGCTATAACAATGCATTCGTCATTTCTGTTTCAATAAGTTCTCTTGGTTCTTGACTGGATATTTAACTTCAAACTTTGTTGCATGCTAACTGATTCTAAGTCTGACAAAGCATACTAGTAATGTAAAGTGAAAAATTTTATGGCAAAGACTAAATTAAAAAGCAGATTATCTCTCAATAAACGGTTTTACATGTGAAATGTGGTGTAAACCTTTAGTCTTCCTAGTACGCAGAGTTTCGACTTGAACGCAATTGTCATGCGTTAGACATGTGTTAGATATGTGTTACGCCTCGAGCAGCGCGTGAGCTTGATTGGGACTTAGAATTTTTCGCTGCCTCTGCTACAGCGTCCTATATATTTACTTAGCTCGTGTTGCACTATAATTTATCTCAAGGTTAGCGTTTATGTTATTTTTCACTGAGACAGCCAGCGCACGTGGCTGCCTGCGGTGCGAGTCATTGTCTGTATCTTTGTTGGCGCGCGTCGTTATTACGATTAGGAGACCTAACTTCTACAAATTCACCTTGACGAGAGGGCACTGCCGTGTTTGAAACCCGCCAGTTCTGATGAAATTCAGGTCTGTCGTTTTGTCGGTAGTTTACATAGTTTCTTTTTTGTCGGTCATGTGGAGGAGAATTTCTCCCAGAATCGCAACTGCGCGGTGGACCGTTGCGTCTGTTGTTATTATGTCTCCCTTGATAATACTTATTTTGGTTTCCATATTGTCTGTTTCTCTGATTGTCTCTGTGATATTCATTACTACGCAAGTGCGATATTTCTCTGTAATTATTACTACCCTGCCAACGGTTGTCATATGGGTGGTGTCTGTTTTGGTCACGATTTACATTGTAAGAATAGCCTTGTTGTGTCCAGTTATTATTTCTTTCATCGCGGAATTGTAACGGATGTGACCTGTAATTGTTGTGTTCCTGTTTTCGCGTCCCGCGATTGTCAGTGTTAATTTCCAATTCTTGTAACAGTCCCTGATAAGCTTCAATGTCGTATTTGCAACGTCCTGCCAAAATATTATGTCGTAAATGTTCAGGCAATTTGATTAAGCAAATGCTGATGAGTTCTGAGGGGCTGTATGGGTTTGGCAGGTACTGATTCCTGTGCAACATGTCTTCAAATTATTTCACAAGACTGGAAAATTCAGATTGTTCGAAATGTTTCATCATTATGATGCTATGTTTTACTCGGTCTTGTGTGGCTTGAGACCAATAAGTTTAGAGGAAGGCATGGTAAAATTCTCCTTCACTGTGGCAATCATGAATGACCGATCACACTCTTACAGCTGGTTCATTCTCTAAGTAGACACACATAAATTCTAATCTGTGCTCTAATGACCAGTTGGGAGGAAAACAATGAGAGAATTGATGAAGCCACGCCTGTGGATGACTGTCGTTGCCAGAATTTTTAAATGTTTGCAATTTACGTGTATTAATAAACAGCCTATAGTCAAAATCATCATGTCGGCGAGTCCCATGTCGGTCATTGTTGCGGCGTTTCGGCGGTTCCATCTCAAAATGCGGTGTACCTTGCCAATTTCTTTCATAAATTCTGAAGTGCCTCGTGTTATTATTTTGTGGTTGTTCCATATTTCTATGTCCCTCTTCCCGTATTGGATCGCGAGTGTCCTCTGAAATATGTAATTCTTGTATTACCTGTGTCAACTGATCTTGTACTTCCCGGATTTTTCTTTGGTATTGCGTATTAATTTGATTCTGATTTTGTTTGAATTTCCTAATTTGTTCGTACTCTTCTGTGTCAGTGAAGGCTACAGGTCTTGTGTCATTCAGATCATCATCCACCTTTGTAGATAAGTTAGTGAAGTGATCCGAAAGTTCGGCTACTTTCTCCGATAGTGAACCTATTTCCTCAGTGTGTTTTTCTGAACCAAGTGTCCATTTGTGTTGAAATCGTATCTACTGTATCCTTTAAGTTTTCCTGAGTTTTTGCAGGTTGCGTAACCGAATCGTTAGATGCAACTGAGTCAATCTTAGCTTGCAAGGTCTCATGATTTTCATGAACAATAGTTTGCAGTTCTCTTATGGCTGCTTCGTGATTCTGTAGTGTATTTCCATGCCGCGAAAAAATATGTTGGAAATGCTCACAAATATGTTTTTTTACGGCATTACAGACTTTTTGACATTTCGATTCGATTTTATGTAACTCAGTAGTTAAATCTTCACGTGTTTGTTCAAGCGTGGTGTCTAACCTTTGAAGATTTTGTTCCATTGTGTCTAACTTTTAAAGATTTTGTTCCATTGTGTCTAACTTTTGAAGGTTTTGTTCCATTGTGTCTAATTTTTGAAGATTTTGTTCCATTGTGTCTAACTTTTGAAGCTTTTGCTGTGTTTGTCCCATTTGTTGTATTAAGTTGATTGATGAAAGGAGGAAGTACAAATATGTTCCGGGAAAATCAGGAATACAGAAATACAAGTCGCTGAGGAATGAAATAAATAGGACGCGCAGGGAAGCTAAGACGAAATGGCTGCAGGAAAAATGTGAAGACATCGAAAAAGATATGGTTGTCGGAAGGACAGACACAGCATACAGGAAAGTCAAAACAACCTTTGGTGACATTAAAAGCAACGGTGGTAACATTAAGAGTGCAACGGGAATTCCACTGTTAAATGCAGAGGAGAGAGCAGATAGGTGGAAAGAATACATTGAAAGCGTCTATGAGGGTGAAGATTTGTCTGATAGAAGAAGAAACAGGAGTCGATTTAGAAGAGATAGGGGATCCAGTATTAGAATCGGAATTTAAAAGAGCTTAGGAGGACTTGCAGTCAAATAAGGCAGAAGGGATAGATAACATTCCATCAGAATTTCTAAAATCATTGGGGGAAGTGGCAACAAAACGACTATTCACGTTGGTGTGTAGAATATATGAAACTGGCGACATACCATCTGACTTTCGGAAAAGCATCATCCACACAATTCCGAAGACGGCAAGAGCTGACAAGTGCGAGAATTGTCGCACAGTCAGATTAACAGCTCATGCATCGAAGCTGCTTACAAGATTAATATACAGAAGAATGGAAAAGAAATTTAAGAAAGCGCTAGGTGACGATCAGTTTGGCTTTAGGAAAAGTAAAGGGACGAGAGAGGCAATTCTGACGTTACGGCTAATAATGGAAGCAAGGCTAAAGAAAAATCAAGACACTTTCATAGGATTTGTCGACCTGGAAAAAGCGTTCGACAATATAAAATGGAGCAAGCAGTTCGAGATTCTGAAAAGAGTAGGGGTAAGCTATAGGGAGAGACGGGTCATATACAATATGTACAACAACCAAGATGGAATAATAAGAGTAGACGATCAAGAACGAAGTGCTCGTATTAAGAAGGGTGCAAGACAAGGCTGTAGCCTTCCGCCCCTACTCTTCAATCTGTACATCGAGGAAGCAATGATGGAAATAAAAGAAAGGTTCAGGAGTGGAATTAAAATACAAGGTGAAAGGATATCAATGATGCGATTCGCTGATGACATTGCTATCCTGAGTGAAAGTGAAGAAGAATTAAATGATCTGCTGAACGGAATGAACAGTCTAATGAGTACACAGTATGGTTTGAGAGTAAATCGGAGAAAGACGAAGGTAATGAGAAGTAGTAAAAATGAGAACAGCGAGAAACTTAACATCAGGATTGATGGTCATGAAGTCAATGAAGTTAAGGAATTCTGCTACCTAGGCAGTAAAATAACCAATAATGGACAGAGCAAGGAGGATATCAAAAGCAGACTCGCTATAGCAAAAAGGGCATTTCTGGCCAAGAGAAGTCTACTAATATCAAATACCGGCCTTAATTTGAGGAAGAAATTTCTGAGGACAGCATTGTATGGTAGTGAAACATGGACTGTGCAAGTGCTACTCTGAGATGAAGAGGTTAGCACAGGAACGGAATTCGTGGCGGGCCGCATCAAACCAGTCAGTAGACTGATGACCAAAAAAAAAAAATTGTTATAACAATGCACTGGTGTCTGAAACATGTTCCACAGTGCTTTTCGGCGGTGAATTTGCACCGGCAACATTCACATTTTGACAAGCAGAAAATGTGTCTTGACTTATTTGAGAAAACGGTGAGGACCCAAAACCTGAATCTACAGTATTTGCGAGATTGTGTCCTGTCATTTCGGATTCCTGAGGCAAGCTGTTGCCCACCGATCGATCGATAATGCTTCCCTGTTCACCAATTGTTTCACTTTCTACACCATTATTTGCCGCCCGCTCCATTTCCCTTTGCACAATTACCAAATTACCACTTTGAATGTCTGTTAATTCATTACACAATGGTGCTGATAAGCTACGCTCGTCGTCACTATTATTTCTC
The DNA here is from genome assembly GCF_023898315.1 of Schistocerca nitens. Classification (NCBI taxonomy): domain Eukaryota; kingdom Metazoa; phylum Arthropoda; class Insecta; order Orthoptera; family Acrididae; genus Schistocerca; species Schistocerca nitens. Next base: position 425,831,443 of record NC_064615.1, on the reverse strand, counting down.
AGTTTACTTTGGAGCCTACTGTTACATTTTTCACACGCCATTATTGTCACAATATTTCACACGATAACACAGAAAAGCACAATTTGAAGAGCAAAATAAGAAAACACATTAACATAGCACTGAAAATAATATCTAGTTAATTGTAAGCGCAGCTGCGAAATACTTGGTGCAAATCTACATGCATGCCACAACTGTTTTACTGTAAAAAAATGAAAAACTACAACTACAAAGGAAATTCTCTCTATGATTACGCACTAGCAATAAACAATAGCTACACTAATTACGCAAACTACAAGAAAAATAAAGAAGATTCCAGTGAGGTATCCTTGGCTAGGGGTCGACATATGTAACGTCCCCTTAGAAAAATTATTGAATGACTGTGCTGATAAACCTCTTACATTATTTGCTTTTCAAACAGCTGAGAAAAACTGAAAGTACTCAGACATTACTCTATTTACTTATTCTGATCAACACTAAACTGACACACAATATTTTTTGCGCAACGAAATCTGACTTTCAATAATCCCTACAAAAGAATGGCCCTGACTAACATTAACCTATACCTTTCACAAATCACTTACCTCACAAAACTCTTCGTTACTCGAACTACTGCAATACAGCGAGCACCACTACTGCCAGCTAAATAAAATATTCAAATTACTGAAGGCACTAAATACTGATAGGCATAGTTAGCAAATGAAAGATTTTGTTAGAGAACAAACAATGTATTTACCTTAATAGTGTTCAAAAGTCATAATATATATAGCAGTTCATGACATCCATTCTTACAAATGTACTGTTTCTGATGGACACACGTCCAGATCATCCGCTCTCAAAAATCCGCCATTAGATTAGATTAGATTAGATTAGTTTTCGTTCCATAGATCCGTGCTGATCCTCGTGGATGTGGAACATGTAATTTTTTTTAAAAGCTGAATTAACAATACTAATAGTATGAATATATACAATACATCATTTGTTTCTATTAAAAAATTCGTCAATGGAGTAGAAGGAGTTGGTTACTAGTAAGTCTTTCAGGCTCCTTTTAAACTGATCTTTATTTGTAACTAAATTTTTTATGTTTACCGGCAAATTATTGAAGATGAGTGTTCCTGAGTAGTGGTCCCCTTTTTGAACTAAAGTAAGTGCTTTTAAGTCCTTGTGCAGGTCATTTTTGTTCCTGGTATTGTATGTATGAACTGAGCTGTTTGTTGGAAAAAGAGATATATTATTTAGGACAAATTTCATTAATGACTAAATATACTGAGAGGCAGTAGTTAGTATACCCAGTTCTTTGAAGAGGTTTCTACAGGACGTCCGTGAATTTACTCCACAAATAATACGTATTACACGCTTTTGGACTCTGAAAACTTTTGTTTGACTTGAAGAGTTACCCAAAATATTATACCATAAGACATTATGGAATGAAAGTAGGCAAAGTATGCAAGCTTTTTCATTTTTGTGTCGCCTATGTCTGCTAACACTCGAATTGCAAATACAGATTTGTTAAGGCGTTTCTGCAGTTCTGTGGTGTGCTCTTCCCAACTGAATTTATTATCAAGTTGTAATCCCAGGAATTTAAGACTGTCAACCTCTTTTATCTGCTCTTCTTCGTATTTTATGCATATGCTGGGTGGAAATCTCTTACAGGTTCTGAATTGCATATAGTGAGTCAGGAAATGTTATAATTGACTGGTTACACAAGTAACTTAGATTTGTACTAAACTCACTTCCCCACATCCACCACTGCTATCGGCTCACCTCCAACTGCGCAACGCTACGCGCTGTTAACAGCCAACTGCCCACTACAATGGCGAATATTCCAACAACAATGCCAACCAGCCACAGACTACACACAGCACAGCCAGTGATTTTCATACAGAGCGCTACGTGGCGTTACCAATATAAAAACCTAGACAGACTACTTTCAGTATCTACTAATACCAGTATTGTTGGCCCATGTTTAGAACACAGCCGAGGTAGATTCTTCCTGCACGTCGGCGGGGGTCCTTAAGATGGCGTTCTAAAACGGTGAAAATTGTTGCCAAATAGAATAAGGTTGAAAATTGACTGCTGAAAGGTATTTAAGTTGACATCCTCTATCGAACAGCAGAGTCCCGCAACCATTTCTAACAGGATGCACATACAGATACTGCGAAATAAATGTTGGAGGTCAATAATTTATTTTGAATTTGTAGCGTACTAAGGTGCGTCGAGGCAAATTTTGCCAGAACGTTAAATTGAAGGTTATAGGCAGCAAGGTGTTGCAGGCAGACAATCATCTTGTTGACTATGAACACCACAAGCCCATATCTAATCAAGTTAACGGTGATTTCACTGATTCTAAGAAGATCGTCGCTAAGGTTCGAGAATCAGAATACCTTAGCTAACAGCGGAAAGCTGAGCTGTTTAATTTGTTATTATCTTTTTTAAATATGCTTCTTATAAGCATGGAATCATAAAAGGATACGTTTACAAAATGAATGTTGTTCCACATGAAACATTTTCACGTCAAATTTATTCCATTCCGTGGCAAAAAAGGGACGCAGTTAAACGAGAAATGGCAAACACTGTGTAACGGACCATTCAGAATTGTCGAAATACCTCATGAAGGATCATATTTGCAGACATGTCCAAACTCAAACAAGATCAAACGATTGAACCATCTCCTTAATGTGAAAAAGTTTATTCAGTAAAGGTGTATGTTTACGCATTTTGAAAAAATGTCTATAACCGGTTCTTGTATAATTATTTTATGTGTTTCGTTGTTTCTTTTTATCTTATACAATTTTGTGTTGTCATGAATTGGCAAGATACTGTTATTTGTAAGACTGCATGGCTATGGCTTGTTGACGAAGTGTGTCTTATCAGCAGAAAACTGAAAACCGTTAATATGAAGTGTCATAATAAAGGAATTTATACATGTCATGAACGTTAACCTAGATGTAAGTCTTTTATTCTTATTAGATGAAAGAATTTTTAACAAACTTGGGACTAACGAAAGTCAAAACACTGACAGTTCTTTCGTTATAAAAAAGCGAGGTACTACGCATTAAATAATACCGATGACTCCTGTAAAATGCAGGTTCCAAACTAGAGTATGGTTACATGAGAGTGTTCAGTTTGCACAGAATTTCGTGATTAGCTTTAGAAGCTAGCAGGCAAATATGTTTAGGACAGAAGACGTATTACCTGTTTCCCATTTTTATGATTTGTATTAGAAATAAAATGTCATTGTATTTTCTTTGTATTTTTATTGCACTTTTCTCAGATGTATATGTATCTCATGGTATCTAACTAGGGATGAACCATGCCTTGTTTATGTGAAGGATGAAATCGCGACTGGGATATGAAGCTCTGGTAAGACCGTTCGCGTTATTTGCGTTTTTCTGACGCGTTGTCACTTAAATTTCCGTCTTTTAAAGTTAGGAGCCTTGTGACACGTAACAGACGGTGTTACACAAATCTGGGTCCTCATCTTCTATTCGCGAACTAGTTACATGTGTAAGGTAGTGGGGCAAGAAAAGATATCTGACTGTAGGATCGTACACATGGAGAACATGAATATGTCAAAACCAGAGCGAACAAAATGTTAAGTTTTGTAAACTCTAAAATTGTAAATATCGCGACAGGAAGTAATGCAAGGATGGGACAAAATTCTCAGCAAACAGTTGTGTAAGTGAAATCGCATTGACTAAATACGGCTAAAACGATAAAAACGCACTTTCGCGATGCAGAACAGACTATCAAAGATATATACATGTGACGATCTGCTTCCGAAGTGATACAAGCGAAGTTAGTGTAAACTGTGCTGCACCCACCTTGGCCAGGCTGTGACGCGAAGAGACAAGTGATGAAACAGTAAACACATTATCTTGGTATCGACAGGATGCTAGAAAACACAGACACAGTCATAAACGCTCGTCCGTATGCAAACGTAGTGTTTCCATAAACGTTCCCCGGTTAGTTCTTCCAGCGACAACACTGTGGAGCGCTACAGAGACTAATTGTTAGCATGCGGTGTTGAGCGTGTGTTTTAAATTTGAAAAGGTCACCGTGCGCGAGCGACTAAATAAACGCATAACAAGACACTTGTTTGCGCACTGTAAATTCTAGGTTACTGCAGATTTTTTTTTTTTTTTTTTTTTTTTTTGAACTGTGATTAAAGAACTTCTGCGGCAGTGGCGAAACGAACTGGTTCGTGCTGTGTTATCTAACTAGCTACGGAAACATGCCTTACGAACTTTAGAAAAATGGACAACAGAAGTTTACACAAACTTCTAATTAGTGCTCTATAAACTAACTTTGAGTGCACTTCATGAAGATAAATTACAGTGCGTGCAGCTTAGCGTTTTGCAGCAACTATCAAACAACTGATGCTACTGTTTTATCTTTTCCATAAACAATCTCGGAAGCTGCAGGTGCTCGTTTCTCGCCAAGGCTGCCGCGAGAGATGGCTTGCAGCTGAGCCACTCACGTGCTGGCTGGATTCAGACGTAAACATTCCATCAGAAGGGTGCGGAGCGCCTCCCGCGCCTTAACACCATGCCCACGTCTGGGATTGTGGAGTAGCGAAACACAACAACAAACCTTTGTAATGCCATATACCTACAGCACAACTTGTGTACATAGCACTGTATAAATTCATATCGTTGAAATTCTCGGTCTCCACACCTACAACCATCGATCTTCAAGACAATACCATAACTTCGCAAATCCATCCCTTGCGGACAACGAGTCTAGTAACGTTGCTTAAAGTCAAGACCATCGAAATCTACACAAATCAACAAAACAAAGATACTATAATCAAACAACAAAAATGTATGGAACTTACCAGTTTATGTAACACCTTTCACTTTCTGCCGTATATCCTATACACTCTGATTTACTGCATTTCGATTTGTATAGCTAACGTAATGTTTTATTCACCTATATATGTGCACATGTAAATAATTTTAACTGAAATTTATGTGGAAGTATTGAAGCAACCGTATATGTGTACAAACAATTCTAAATGATCTGACATGTTGTACGAACAACTGTACATCTAAAAATATGTCATTTCCAACTGTACTAAAAAGAATATAAACGTTTCTCAAGTTTTGTGCCGAAGCCTTGAAGACATTTTATAAATGAAATAGCTTCCGGCCTTTATGGCGGCAAATGAAGCATTACACGGACACACCCACGTAACCGGCCGTGCTCTTTTGAAGGAACATTCCCAACATTTGCTTGGAGTAATCTGCGGAAATCATGGGAAACCTAAATCTGGACGGCTGGATGGGGATTCGAGCCGTTGTACTCCCGAGTGCAATTCCAGTGTTTTAACCACTGCACCATCTTGCTCGATTCCTCGCAACGAAGTACTCACTCTGGGCCTGAACTGTCTGAATGTTGCAGATGAAAGAGATTCTTGTTTCCTATTTTGTTTTGGTTATGATTTACCACTGGAAAGAAATTATTACGAAAATATCCTAAGACTGAATCCACTTCTTTACTTTTAGTCATGACTTTTAAGATGAGAAGCGTGAGAATACAGTTTCATTGGATTAGTTTTTCCAGTGTCTGCGTTAGCTGCGAATAAAATGATAATTTTACTAATTCCAAGTGGATTACAATGTTTCAGGAAGTATTTTGAAATTTAAAGTGAATAAAGGAGAGAGTTTGGCTGCTTTCTTTTAGGTATATACAGTTTTTGATTTAACTGGAGCATAAGGTTTATTTCAGTTGTAGCGATTTTGTGAAGCATCTACACTGTCGTATTCGTCAGTAGGATTTGAAATCATGTTAATCATAGCCGGCCGCTGTGGCCGAGCGGTTCTAGGGGCTTCAGTCCGGAACCGCGCTGCTGCTACGGTCACAGGTTCGAATCCCGCCTCGGGCATGGATGTATATGATGTCCTTAGGTTAGTTAGGTTTACGTAATTCCAAGTCTAGGGGGCTGATGACTTCAGATGTTAAGTCCCATAGTGCTTAGAGCCATTTGACCCATGTTAATCATGTTCGTGTTGATCATGTCTTAGCTGAGAATTGCTCTAGCTTATTTCGTAACTGATTCTCTTCGGTATTTCCGAAAAGACTAAACACCGAAGGTTCTTAAAAAATATTCTAAAACTTAAGATTGGGCTAGCATATGAAATGTTTTCGAATCGATTTCATAAACAGGCCTAGGCGTACCTAATCGCCCATCAGATGAGGTTTTTAACAGAAAGTAACTCCTGTGGTCTATCTGAAAAAGCGAGATTTGAAGAAGGCTACAGTTCAACAATAATCATGTGGTCACTGCGGACGTGGCACGCCTTTCACCTCCCGCATGTGGCGTTTGTACGTCAAACTGCGCATGCGCCGCTGGGATTGACAAGTGACTGGCGATCAGACATATCCTGGCCAACAGCTGGCGGTGGCACGACGGCCGACTGCCGCTGTCGCAGTCGTCAGCAAATAATTACGCGCCGCGATTTTTAAACTGATAGCTCGCTTCGATTTTGCTGACGCTGCCAATAACACGCAAAAATATGATGGCGTTTCAAACGGACCGGATGGTGGCTGACCGCCGCATTCGGTCTGTTAACAGTTCGTGAGAACAACCGCTGTCGAGAGCACGCTACGTGTGTAACTGTCCGAAATAACGAGTTAAACTCCCACCTCTCTCAAGCCCCTTAACTCACGCCTTTTTCGTTCTTCAGATTTGCTGCTAAACTGAAGAACATTTATTTCTCCTGTCATGTCTATTAATTTCACCAGTAGAACCTCTCAGTGTTGGTGGAATTACCACTTAATACAATTATTCGGTACTTTGTAATCATTTTGTGTGCATTAGATATTTTACGCTGTTCGTGTCGGATAATAGATCTGGTTTGTGGCATCTTGTAAGATGTATTACTTCTTCCTGATACGTCCTAACACATTTTTCTCGTCGACTTTCTACAGATTTTTCCGTGTATTTGTTTCACGTCGAAGTGCTCTGTAGTGTTACAGCTACATATTTACTGTCAAAGGAGAGAACATTTATGTTACGATTAACAGTATAGGATTATTTCTGGTGAACGACATATACTATTCGTCCACATGAGATGTGCTGTGCAACATAATACAAAATTCTGTATCAGTAGCGACGAATTTCGCCAGTGTCAGTTAAGATATTTTCTGTATTTAACGAAACCTTAAATCTTAGAGCGTTGCTCATGTTATCCGAAAACTTGTGAACATACATTTGGAACATGATCAGTTTAAGTCCCTAAACTAATTTTACATCATTCTCTGGCCTTCAAATCAGGTAAATATTAGTGATAAATCTTTACATTGAATTACACACCGAATATGATACAGTGAGGTCAGATAAGAGTACGTGTCTGGTAACAGCTGGCAGCGGCATTTCTCCACATTGGCAACAAGGAGCGACAACAGAGAATACATTCAGCTGTTGTTTCTATACCACTACCATCATATGTAATCTTGAAGAGTTCCCCCGATGTATTGGTTTAGCAGGTAAATACAAGTTTATGTTTCAGATTATTTAATCTTTAAGTTGTTTATCGGAAACACTAAACACTATCTACTATGCATTAGAAAATAAAAATTCTTGCCAAAAGTATCACCATTCTGTGAGAAAAAAAACATTGTTTGATAACCTGCAGAGCGAAGCAGAAACTGACACTTTTTTTTGTTACTATATGGCGCTTATTTTAACTTCCCACCCTCCCTCACCCCCGCCCCATCCACCCTTTTTCTAAAGTCATGTCTGTGTAATTTTCTTTGGATTGAAACAATTTTTCTACTGAATGCGTGTGCGTGACCGAAATATATCACTTACCTACATGACGAAATTATGTAGAAAATAGTATTTGTTGTTATAATTTTGTTTTTTTTTATGTGGAACCCATTTTATTTTTTAATATGCAGGAAGCGAAAATGGAAAAGTATAGGAGAAAACAGAAGGGATGCTCATCTTTACTCAGGCTGTAAATAAAGAGGCAAGAAAGGAATTACTAATGGGGAATTTAAAAGAAAAGTTACAAAATTCTTGGGAGCGATCCACTGTACACTAAGGAAGTGAATAAAAGCAATAACTATTTCCTTCTCCTTCTTCTTCTTAATATTGTTGTTGTTGTTACTGTATACTTACAGAGTTTTATGTTATTGTATTAGCCTGTAGGCGTAATACAGCGTACCTACGTTAAAAGTGATTTTTTTGTTAACTTCGCACGACTTCTCACCGTCATCACTTGGCGTATTAAGGAACACGTTAAATCTAGTCATGGCACGTGCAGATCATTGTCGGGACTTAGATGCCAGAATTTATGGTGTGACCAGAACACAAATGACGACTGAGGTTGCAGATCAGAATAAGAATTGATCACAGGTTCAACCGGACCACCAAAATTGAAGGAAGGGCTTGGTCAATTGACTTCAGTAAAAGACAGGGAATGTCTCTTCATAGTACTGGGCAGCGAAGCTTCGGACAATTTATGACTTTCAACAAAACCCAAGTAGGTCGACTTTTTAATGATCTGAAGACGTGCTATGACATGAAGAGTTTTCAACCCAACAGCATTTTTAACATAGACGAGACATCAATGTCATTTAGGTCGCACCAGCCTTGGCTTCACCTCGTAAACCTGTAAAGCCAGAACTCTTCTCTGAAGCCGCAGTACGGACTTCAGCCATTGCTTTTGAGTCCGACTTCATAAACTCTGAACTAGTTGTGCAGAGATTGAAGCAAACTGTTTGACACGTAAAACCCTGGAAGATGATCCTGTACTCGAAATTTTGGACATCCCTGCCTCCGATTGAGGCTATTACATTTAGCCTAGAAAATAACTTGACTCTTCTTTCGCTACCTCCCCATTCCAGCAACAAGTTACAACCAACTGGATAAGGGGTTCTTCTGTCTACTTAAATCAGCATATGCAGTGGAAGCCGCATTGGGCAGACAGGCTTGAGTTATTTCGAGCTGTTTATTCCAGAGTAGCCGCAGTTCAAACAGTTCAGAAATACTTCAAGTCAACAGGAATTTTCCCATTCATTTCAGATGCTCTCACAGCAGAAGATTTTGCTCCATGAGAAATCATTGACCGAGTCGAATGATCGACAACTTACGGACATGTAGGAGTTCAACAGGAAACCACGGACAAATGATGATCCTCAGTGACAGATACAATGCTTATACTGTCACCAGGGAAAAACCAATGGAAATGAAATTCAGAGTGCTGATGTATGGGCAAGTATGGGCCTATTCGATATTTATCCACTGCCAAATTATGATCGTCCAAAACAAACCAGAAAATAACAAAGATATTGGAGATTTTGTCTGGCTGTCCGTACAAAAAATACGTGTTGAAAAAACAAACGAAGTCAATCAAAACCAGGAAGAGATAAAATACCAGTACCGAACAACGTAGAATCTGTATGCCTAATCTGGACCTACCCAAGCCATCAACTTCAGAAATGTAGTAACTGCTGCCAGTGCTGGCGTGAAGAATGCCCAGGTTATGAAAAACATGGAGGATTTTCTTGTGATTTATGTTAGAGCTAATTCTTTGCGTACATGTCGCGTACTTCTACCAGACGATACGGCTAAGAATACAAACGAGCAGAATTTTATATGTATTGACATTTAAGGTTGGTAGGTTTTGGGGATTAAAGGGACCAGATTGCTGCGGTCACCGGTCCTGACATTTAAGGTTTGCCCTGAAAGTTTGGCAGCTGTAACTGATATATGTTGTTCCTAAGTGATAATTGTTGTTCCTAAATAAATCAGCAATAATTTGGCACAAGAAAAGTTTTTCTCACCAGCTAGGTATGAGCAGTTAAGTACTGTTCCCCGACTTTCCTCTACTTCGAAACACAACTAACTACTCGAAAAATATAGAATTCATCGTACTAACTCATGTGGTATTTACTGTCTTTGGATAATATGTCAGGAGCTAAGAACCGGCAGTAACGCCTCATTGCAGAATTTCAATTGAAGATCAGTCAATTGCAGAGTTCAGAAGTAGACGAGCTTATAAGAAAATAATCTACGGCTAGTAAACTATTAAGATAAGATCATATTCTCGTTAGCTGCGTCCACAGTCCTGCACTGTTCAGGAAATGACATAATTTTAAATGAGACAATTTTCGTCCTGCAAAATCATTACATACATTTATTCACACTCGTGATTTCGGAGTATTATATTATTCTTAAGCGATAACTATAACAACATAAATTACACAGAGGAAACTTCAACTTTAAGAATACAGTCCAGTCTCAACGTCTTACATAAAAAAAATAAAATCTGTAGCTCTCTCTCCCTACCTCACTACGAAGTGGGTTAATGCAAATTCGTTCATTTTAAGAGGCAAAATCTTCGTGTCAGTCCTGTTGATGTACTGCATGTGCATGTGGAATAAACAATGATGAAGCGGGGATTGTGTCTTCTCAAAGTGGACGATTATAGTGTGATACACTTAATTGTGACGTAGGAAGAGCTACAATTTCTTAAAGCTGTTTTAAAGTCGAACTGGTCTTTAAGCGGTTGAGAACAAAAACGCGGTCAGAATAAATATATTTTAGCTATAGCCCACGTTGAAAATGTCGTCGTTTCTAGGATAATATAAGGGTGCTTTTTACATCTCAAACACTTCTTAATACTTACACCGACGACCTTCTGAGAGAGTGGACGAATGAAGTGCCGACTGTCACGAACCTACAATTTCTTTGATCTTGCGATGAAATTGTGCATATACAAAAAATTACGTGGAAGGAACGTGCTAAAGCATTACATTTACTGTGTCAAAACTATACACTACTATTACTTGAAAGCAATAATTTAAGCTCTGCTATCAATATTAAGAACCTTCTAATATACATCTACATTTATACTCCGCAAGCCACCCAACGGTGTGTGGCAGAGGGCACTTTACGTGCCACTGTCATTACCTCCCTTTCCTGTTCGAGTCGCGTATGGTTCGCGGGTAGAACGACTGCCGCAAAGCCTCCGTGCACGCTCAAATCTCTCTAATTTTACATTCGTGATCTCCTCGGGAGGTATACGTAGGGGGAAGCAATATATTCGATACCTCATCCAGAAACGCACCCTCTCGAAACCTGGACAGCAAGCTACACCGCGATGCAGAGCGCCTCTCTTGCAGAGTCTGCCGCTTGAGTTTGCTAAATATCTCCATAATGCTATCACGCTTACCAGATAACCCTGCGACGAAACGCGCCGCTCTTCTTTGGATCCTCTCTATCTCCTGTGTCAACCCGACCTGGCACGGATCCCACACTGATGAGCAATATTCAAGTATAGGTCGAACGAGTGTTTTGTAAGCCACCTCCTTTGTTGAGGGACTGCATTTACTAAGGACTCTCCCAATGAATCCCAATCTGGCACCCGCCTTACCAACAATTAATTGTATATGTTCATTCCACTTCAAATCTTCCGTACGCATACTCCCAGATATTTTACAGAATTAACTGCTACCAGTGTTTGTTCCGCTATCATATAATCATACAATAAAGGATCCATCTTTCTATGTATTCGCAAAACATTACATTTTTCTATGTTAAGGGTCAGTTGCCACTCCCTGCACCAAGTGCCTATCCGCTGCAGATCTTCCTGCATTTCGCTGCAATTTTCTAATACTGCAACTTCTCTGTATACTACAGCATCATCCGCGAAAAGCCGGATGGAACTTCCGACACTATCTACTGGGTCATTTATATATATAGTGAAAAGTAATTGTCCCATAACACTCCCCTGTGGCACGCCAGAGGTAACTTTAACGACTGTACACGTCTCTCCATTGAGAACAACATGCTGTGTTCTGTTTGCTAAAAACTCTTCAATCAAGCCACACAGCTGGTCTGATATTCCGTAGGCTCTTACTCTGTTTATTAGGCGACAGTGCGGAACTGTATCGAACGCCTTCCGGATGTCATGGAAAATGGCATCTACCTGGAAGCCTGTATCTAATATTTTGATGGGTCTCAAGCGAGTTGGGTCTCACACGATCGCTGTTTCCGGTATCCATGTTGATTCCTACAGAGTAGATTCTGGATTTCCAGAAATGACATGATACGCGAGCAAAAAACATGTTCTAAAATTCTACAACAGATCGATGTCAGAGATATAGACCTATAGTTTTGCGCATCTGCTCGACGACCCTTCTTGGAAACTGGAACTACCTGTGCTCTTTTCCAATCATTTGGAACCTTCCGTTCCTCTAGAGACTTGCAGTACACGGCTGTTAGAAACCTTGCACTCGATTAAGAATGAACTTCAAATACGTCAGACGAATTTTAACTGTTGACAGACTTTGTAACAAATGGTTCAAATGGCTCTGAGCACTATGGGACTTAACTTCTGAGGTCATCAGTCCCCTAGAACTTAGAACTACTTAAGCCTAACTAACCTAAGGACATCACACACATCCATGCCCGAGGCAGGATTCGAACCTGCGACCGTTGCGGTCGCGCGGTTCCAGACTGAAGCGCCTAGAACCGCTCGGCCATCCCGGCCGGCAGACTTTGTAACACCATGACAACTACTAAGTTTACTCAGACGTGATTAAGTACAAAAAAATTCTGAGAAATAAGACAGGCAGGAAACAGTACATTCACAAAAGGTATCGCTATTCAGACCGAAGCAAAATGTGGGAAGTTCCGAAAATGGAAACATCAATGGGTAGACAATTAAAATGATGATCCTTCGAGCTTTAAACGGGCCCTCCACGGAATATATGGTCAGCATTGGAGGTAGGGAAAAGTTACATTTTCATAACGTATTGAGTAAAATAACGGGTTACGGGCAACAACAATATCACCATGCCGTCGAGATACCTACCTACTGATACGAGATAGCCTAGAAGACTGAAGAAAAAATATGCACAGTAACTAATTTGTCTACTTCTCGAACGAAGATATTTATTTTGATGTGCCCATTCCTTTCTTACCAGCCGACCGCACTGCATGATTTCCCACTTTTTGACGGGGTCTACATCTTTAATATTGTTTTCTATTACATTGTACCCTTGTAGTTTTTTAGTTGTAGTGCTATGAGGCCAATGGAGCAGCGTTCGACAAGGTTGTTGCTTAATACATCGGTGCACATTTATGCAAATCATTTCTGCTCTTGCTATAAAGGTCACTAAAATCGACTGCAGAATATAGTGTTGACTCTGACATAAACGTACTACGGAAAGCTCAGTCCTATTATTATGAATTTTTTTATCCTTCATATAAGTAGAAGTAATTAGCTAAATACTGCAGCCTAACTTCTCAGGCACTTTATGAAAGTAACAGCAAGAATTCCTTCAGGCTTTGCTATCTGGGTCTTTTTCTAGGTATTTTCTGGTTAATAATTTGAACAATGTTGACATACTCCGCTTACCCTGCGTGTTCGTAATGCAGCAGAAGTTGCAGACAAGTACTGGCAAGCGGGCAATTGTTCTCTGTTCCGGTCCACTTGACCTAATTTACGAACGACCCCATGCTGCCAGTGAATTTATAAAAGGAAGGTGTAAAGAGCGGATGTAGCTGCGAGTCCATCCGGTTCAAAGACGGAAGGAACTCTATTCGCGATATCTACATTTACATCTACATACATACTCCGCAAGACACCGTACGGTGTGTGGCGAAAGGTACCATGTAACATTATTAGTCATTTACTTCCCTGTTCCACTCGCACACAGAGCGAGGAAGGAACGAATGTCTTTACTCCCCTGTAAGAACCCTAACCTCTCTAATCTTGTCTGCATGGTACATACGCGAAATGTACGTTCGCGCCAGTAGGTCGTTTTGCAGGTAGCCTCAAATGCTGGATCTCTAAATTTTCTCAATATGGCCTGTCGGAAAGAACATTGCCTCCCCTTCAGTGTTTCCAATTTGCGCTCCAGATACCGTTCCGTAATACTTGCGGGTTGTTCGAATCTACCGGTAACAAACCTGGAAGCCCGCCTCTGAATTGCTTCGATGTCTTCCTTCAGTCAGCTGGTGCAGATCCCAAACTCAACAATGGATCAAACTAGTGTCCTATACACTGTCTCCTTTGCAGATGAACCACACTTTCCTAAAATTCTCTCATAAGCCGAATCTACGATACGCCTTCCCTACCGCAGTCCTCAAATGCTTATTCCGTTTCACTTCGCTTTGCAACGTTACGTCTAGACATTTAGTCGTCTTGACAGTTTAGGCAGTACACTACTAAAGCAGTACCCGAACATTATGGGCTTGTCTTTCCTACTCATACGCATTAACTTACATTTTTCTACATTTAGAGCTTTCTACCATTCATCACACCAACTAAAATTTTTGTCTAAGTCATCTCGTATTCTCTTGCAGTCAATCAACGGCGACACCTTTCAATGCACGACAGTATCATCAGCAAATAGTCGCAGAGTGCTGCTGACCCTATCCGCCAGATCCTTTATGTACACAGAGATTGAGAGCGGGCCTTTCATATTTCCCTGGGGCACTCCTGACGTTTCCCTTGTCTTTAATGGCGTACTGGGCTCTGTTAGCTAAAAAGTCTTCGAGCCACTCACATACCTGGGAACTTATTCCGTGTGCTTTTACCTTTGTTAACAGTATTCAGCGTGGCACCGTGTCAAATGTTTTACGGAAGTCTAAAAATATGGAATCTACCTGTTGCCATTCATCCATGGTTATCAGGATCACATGCGATAAAAGGACAAGCTGAGTTTCACACGAGCGATTGTTTCTAAAACTGTGCGATTTGGGGACAGAAACTTTCCCAAGGAAATTTATTACATTCGACCTAACGGTTTGTTCTGGGATTCCGCAGCAAGCCTATAGAAAAGATATCAGTCTGTAATTCTGCTGATCGGTTCTTTTACTTTTCTTATAAGCGTGAGTCACTTGCGCTTATTTTCAGTCTCTTAGGATTTTGCAGTGGGCGAGAGGTTTACAACAACTGCAAGCTAAGTAAGGGGACAGTGCTGTACTCTTTGTAAAGTCGAATTGGGATTCTATCAGAACCAGGCAGCTTATTTGCCTTCAACACTTTCAGTTGTTTCTGTACACCCTGTCTCCTCTACAGGGTGTTACAAAAAGGTACGGCCAAACTTTCAGGAAACATTCCTCACACACAAAGAAAGAAAATATGCTATGTGGACATGTGTGCGGAAACGCTTACTTCCCATGTTAGATATCATTTTATTACTTCCCTTCAAATCACATTAATCATGGAATGGAAACACACAGCAAAAGAGGATTGACACATTGTAGGATGAACCATTCGCAGAAGTGTACACGTGGAGGCCAATCAGCTGCTGGTAGTGCCTGCATACGCTGTACATGGTACGGAAACAACTGGTTCTCCCCTAGCACTCTCCATACCGTGACGTGGTCAACGTTACCTTGTACAGCAGCAACTTCTCTGACGCTGACATTAGGGTTATCGTCAACTGCACGGAGAATTGCCTCGTCCATTGCAGGTGTCCTTGTCGTTCTAGGTCTTCCCCAGTCGCGAGTCACAGGCAGGAATGTTCCGTGCTCCCTAAGACGCCAATCAATTGGTTCGAACGCCTTCCCGTCGGGACACCTTCGCTCTGGAAATCTGTCTCGATACAAACGTACCGCGCCACGGCCATTGCCCCGTGCTAATCCACACATCAAACGGGCATCTGCCAACTCAGCATTTGTAAACATTGCACTGACTGCAAAACCACGTTCGTGATGAACACTAACCTGTTAATGCTACGTACTGATGTGCTTGATGCTAGTACTGTAGAGCAATGAGTCGCATGTCAACACAAGCACCGAAGTCAACATTACCTTCCTTCAATTGGGCCAACTGGCGGTGAATCGAGGACGTACAGTACATACTGACAAATCTAAAATGAACTCTAACATGGAAATTAAGCGTTTGCGGACACATGTCCACATAACATCTTTTCTTTATTTGTGTGTGAGGAATGTTTCCTGAAAGTTTGGCCTTACCTATTTGTAACACCCTGTATACGGGAGTCTGTGCGATGGTCAAACTGCGTTAGCTTTGCACGATGGTCCAGCGTGAATGTTTTCTTAAATATGAAATTTACAACTTCGACTTTACTTTTGCCGTCTTTTACTGCCACAGCAGACTGGCCAACGAGTGACTCGATAGAAGCCTTCGGTCCACATGGAGATAATACGTAGGACCAGAATATTCTCTGGTTATCCGCAAGATCTATTGCTAACGTATGACGGTCGCAGTTGTAAGCCTTGCACATCGATCATTTTATAAAAGCAAAATACCATTAACTTCTGACTGTCGTCATTTGCGCGCTCTTCTTTGAACTGAGAGTGCAACAGCCCTAGCTTCCTCAGAATGTTTCGCATTTTTCTGTTAAACAAAGGTGGCTTTTCACTCTTAATCCAATTACATGGCACATACCTCTCCAGGATATGATTTACAATCTGTTTAAACTTTGCCCATAATTCCTCTACATACATCCTATTGGAACTAAATGATGTTAATTCATCGTCTAAGTGGGATGCTAACAACTATCTATCTGGTCTTTCCAGCAGAAATACTCTCCTAGACTTCTCAAATCATATCTTAACATCAGTTACCAAAGTGGCTGTGATGACATCGTGGTCACTAATCCCTGTCTACAATGACGCCGTCGATCAGGTCAAACCTGTTTGTAGCTACAAGACCTAAAATATTTCCGCTGCATGTGGGCTGTCGACCCACCTGCTCAAGAGAGGTTTCGGAAAACGTCATCAAAACGTAAGACTGGCTGTCTGTGCTTAATGAAATGATTCCATAGGGGTCCCAGCCTGCACTCGGTAGGTCGGTGTCTACGGCAAGACCCTTGTCGCGCCACAAAAATTAAATTAATCACAGGAAAAATATCACGAGGATAGGCCTATATTTCTTATCGTAAATTTTTTCTGTTTTCCGTCGTTCCTTACTTGCTTCAAAATCCTCGGAGCTGTGCTGCATCTTTGCAAGAAAAGAAACTGCTTTTCATTTAGTTACATAGGCGGAACATCCTTCTATGAATATCTCTTTTGCCTTTAAAGGACCTGAAGCAACATTTCTTCGAAGCAAATAGTGTGATTTCTGTTCTTTTGATCATTGAGTCAGTGCACTTGAAAAAACTTTTCCGCTTATAAGTGTTTGAGTTAAGGAGTAATCAAAATACCACCACACACTCCCGCAGAGGAAAGGTGTCACAAAAGGAGATTGTAAATAAATGACGAGAATGCTGCGAAAGGGGCTCTAGCTCTGAATGAACGAGGATGAAGAAAGGATGTTGCCTTCTTTACGGAATCTTGCCAGTTGCGACGAGAAACTGAATTTCGCGGCGATTTAGCCTTCCTCCCGTCCGACCAGCTGCGATAGCACTGCTTTGGCGGTCAAAGTCTAGCCAGAGGGCGCGTCTGGAAGCGTGTCTACTGCTGCAGCACCGCTCGTAGCTTTCGTAGAACGATTCAACACATGAGAAATCAGTCTGCTGTACCGTGCGACGTAGGTCACACCGAGCTGTGTTAAGAACGGCCGGCCGCGGTGGTCTCGCGGTTAAGGCGCTGCAGTCCGGAACCGCGCGACTGCTACGGTCGCAGGTTCGAATCCTGCCTCGGGCATGGATGTGTGTGATGTCCTTAGGTTAGTTAGGTTTAAGTAGTTCTAAGTTCTAAGCGACTGATGACCACAGATGTTAAGTCCCATAGTGCTCAGAGCCATTTGAACCATTTTTTTTTGTTAGGGCCGACGGTCGCTGTGACAGAGGTAGACAAGTTGTGGGTTACGGCCGGCAACTTGATCGTGCGCTGACCATAGGAAGGGTAAACGGGAATAACGATCAGCGTCCTTTTTATAAAAGTTTGAGATAAACTGAGTTAGGTTATCCTCTCTTTGAGCAGTCAGATTGCATTGCGCTAGAATCTTGTGGGTCAGTGATGGCATGATAAGAACAAGTAAAGAGAAAGGAGGTTCACTTGCATTCAATTTCACTCAACAGTTTAAGTAAAATATTTAATAAAGAAGTTTCATCTGGTTACAAGTGCTACTCTGAGTTGAAGAGACTGGCGCACGGGAGGAATTCGTGGGGGCAGCATCAGAAGACCGATGTCTCAAAAAAAAAAAAAAAAAATGTAGAAGTGGGGACAGCATCAGAAGACCGATGTCTCAAAAAGGAAAAAAGAAAGGAAGAAAAGTGTAGAAGAATATATGAGTAAATTATTAGGTAATTTGAGAGTATATAGGGTGTGAAATCTTCGTTGTAAGGGCTTTTGTCATATGTATAAAATACAGATTTTCCAGAAGAAAGCAAATTAGTTTTTAAAGAAAAAATGATAGTTGCCGGCGGCAATATGCTTCGTTGCTTGAATAGAAGTTTTAGATTCTTATGGTAATTCTTACAGACTGCCTTCTTCGTCACGGATTTTCTGGACTTCAAAAGTTCTTAACGTTTAATCCCGAATACGTGTCTGCTTTCCTCTCATGAAGTTAATTTTGAGATATTGTTTTTCCTTATTCAAAGCCTGTATCTTAGTTGCTTCATGCTCGTTATTTACCTGTAAATCAAGTTTAGAGCAGTCGGCTCTAAATTTGTTACACACTGAACATGTGTCATTTCAAGAGTACTCAAGACTCATGTTGTAGTTACTCACAAAAGATCGTCGATTTTGTTCTTTTGCATTGGGTGTTGAGGATATTGCTCCGAATATGATAGGTGTAACTTTTTCATATTAAGTTCTGATTAATATAACCGTTATCGAATACTGTAATGAGCTTTGTGACCTGTCACTGACTGTTTACGTTTGGACACTTTACATACAGTTTCTCCTTTACGTTTGGTTAGTCAATTGTTCCTTTTTCCTGTGGTCTCCGCATCTGCTTTCCCTGTAGTAGCCAACGCCCTTTTAAGAGTATTAAGACGTCTACTTGTGATGCCACGCAATGCAAAGAATGCTGTGACGTCATTGAGCGTTCTGTATTTGTCCATGTATGTTAATACCCATACGAATAATCATGGCTTGCAACTTTGTCTGGATTTTACTTGATTTTCTTTGCAACACAGGACTTAACATTGACAATTCATGTCAGGTGAAAGTTTTGTGTACCATAGGAAGTCAGTTGACTGAATTTCTTTATTAACTCTCCAATAGCTGCTCTCCATTTCCTCCCATCCATAATAGCGATGCACCTGTGAGGTGCATTATCAATTTTCCAGTAAAAAAAACATTCCAACGTCTGGGTGCTTAGTAAACCCATGCATAGTAGGATATGTTATGTAATTATAAGCTTTACTTCGTTTTGACATGAACGAATAAGTGATTCAGACCTCGGGACTTGTGACTGCTACAGCTCCTGTGAGGTACGCGCTATTAGCGGAAGGTTAATCTATTCCACTCTAGGTGCTCGGTGCTGTTTGTGAGCCGCAATGGCAGCGGCTTGTTTCCCCTGGCTGTGCACACCTGACGAGGGGACAAGTTTTCCTGTTGTATTGGGTGATTATAATTAAACTTTCCCTACTTAACACTCTATAACGGGGAAACTATTTATCCTTGGAGGACCAGAATCAATTCCACTGAAACACTTTTCATGTGCTGCTACGGTACATAATACCATTACATACAGGTACCATTAATTCTACAACAGGTGCTCAACTGGCGCCAGTCAGTGTCCAGAAGAATGTGAAAGCGCAGGGTAGCATTCTGCACTGCAGAAAGAAATATGTCCGTAGGTATTCTGGCTACCTCTCTTGATATGTTACGCTTAAGGTAAACACATATGTGAATGTTCCCCTGGTGAACCCTGTCTTTCAGGTAGCCCCACAACCCGAAATCACAGGGAATGAGATCAGGTGATCGTACCGGCCAATCACTTGGAAGCGATCGGCTGATAATTTGATAGTTTCCAAATGTGTCTCGGCCCCGACTTGTTCAAAAAAGAATGAGCCAATGATGAACGTAGTCTTGAAGCCACACCATACAGTGACACGTTAACCACACGGAGGAACTTCACGCACAGTGACTAGAGATGAAGATCCCCACACTCGGTAATTCTGTGTGTTCACCTCACTCGCCAGAGAAAAATGAGCTTCGTCTGTCCTTAGGATGGTCCAGTTCTTGCGAGAAAGTGGACAGTGAAGTCAACATGTCGTTGTTCGTTATGTGGTGCAAGCTGCGGGACGTTCAACTGTCGTGACACAGCACGCGAACTGCCTGACGATCGTGAATTGGGCGAGGCGCTGTCTGTCATAGCAGCAGCGATTTCATCAACCACTTGTGGTGCAACCGGCCGTCGGCCTCTTCCCGAAGCGATGCCCCCCAGTTCCGCTTTCAGCCGGCGGTATTCTCGACTTGTAGCTGCAGCATTAGTGTTCTTTTTTTTACAATAGAGCTTCACCAATACTGCCCTGCTGCTTTTGTCCAAGCTCACGTTGAAACGTCAAAAAGTGCACTGCGACTGGTCAGGTGTGTGAGACTGTGAATCACGATAACTGCCCAGGGCACCTGGTAGCCATAGCTGGTACGGGACTGTAGCGCTGTGTCGCATGGAAATAGTGCACCCATACTCTGGACATTAATGCTACTATGTTTGGTACTCCTACGGTAATTAATTTCCATGTTATAAAGTGTTAAATAGGAAAAGTTTAATTATAAGGATCCCGGTACCTGGAACCACGCGGCGTGAGTCGTTGTGTGGCTGTACAAAGAATTTAAATGTCAGGTTAAGTGCACAGGGTGATCAGTTATCATGATTTATGCAACGACCAATGTTTTTTATTCTTATTTGTGGGATGTGTCGAACAGTAGCAACTTCATTTGATATATATGTTTCAATCTCGTATGAAGTGGACCACGCCACCGATCATTGTACCCTGTGGCATGTCTTTTGTTCGGTGTGTAGCAAAGGTCCTTCTCTCTCTCATGGCGCTGTTTGTTGTTTGATGTCCCTCTTAGGGCTTTGCTCTGTTTTTGATGTAGATCAGTAATTCCTTAGTGGTCGGCTGTTATTTCCTAATTCAAGGGCGCCACCAAGATGGTACTTGCACCATTTACGTGAAGGAAGTGTTGCTGTATTCATATTCTCCTGTTCCGCTTAATGTTTCTGGAGAGCAGTTGTTGCGACCTGTGTCGGGTATGTCTACACCAGATTCTTATTTATCAGAATTTCACTAGCAAAAATCTGCTTCATGTGGATTATCTTTCTTCTTTAAGAAGAATGCTTATTTGAGTCTCGAGTATATAAGTGAATTTCATTGTGTTGTAGGAAATATAATCAATATCACGATTGGGCAGTACGTGTATAATACCGTACGCTGTCAGCGCCCAGTTAGTTCTACTTACGTTCACAAGACATTCTGTTGTGCTTCGACTCATTGGACCATTTCATATATTTGTTCATTAATTTATGTAATTCATCACCTGAGTCAAATAATATATCTTATTATAATTTGGTGATTCCTAGTTTCGTTTTATCCATTTTTATTAAGTTGATACTTGCACTGTTGATTGACACTGTTTGTCGGTTACATTTGTTTCTGATTAAAGCATTTAGGCATTCGCATTTGTAGCAGTTCAAACTTGTACTCCGTTGAAACTGTAGGTTAAAGTTTTACTTCTTGATTGACTAGAAGCTCCTACGGGCAAATAATACGTAATTCTTTTATTAAATTCTTACGAATTTCCGAGCGGTTCTAGGCGCTTCAGTCTGGAACCGCACGACCGCTACGGTCTCAGGTTCGAATCCTGCCTCGGGCATGGATGTGTGTGATATCCTTAGGTTAGTTAGGTCTACGTTCTAGGGGACTGATGACGTCAGATGTTAAGTCCCACAGTGCTCAGAGCCATTTTGTTACGAATTTTTTCGACTTCGCCATGTCTAATAAATTATCAGTGTTTCATGAACGTTATTATTCGTGGGCGTCCTCTTTCCAGTTCTAGAACAACGCATTTTACAGCTAAAATATTGTATTGAAATTGGCCTATATTGATGTAAAGATTTTGTACTTGAATTTCCTGATGGTTAATTGTAATTACTTTAACTGATTTTTCTAGTGGCAATTAATTTGTATATTACGCAAATACATAATCTAAGGAACTAGGAACTATTGGTAAAACACACACACACACACACACACATATATATATATATATATATATATATATATATATATATATATATATATATATATATATAATGTTGCAAGCTTTCCATTTTAATTTGTTCTTGTACGTTATTTGTCTACGTTGTAAGTCTACAAGCGCACTCGCACTCTGCGAGGGCAGTCCACACCACTCAGTGTTCCTGCTTCCCCCACCACAGCACTATTCAGAGCAGGCATTTCAATGAGATGGCTGTATGCCAACGGCTGTACAAGGAGGAAACTTAAGAGGTAAATGTTGCTTCATGGTTACACTGAAGCGCCAAAGAAACTTATATAGGCATGCGTCTTCAAATACAGAAATATGTAAGCAGGCAGAATACGGCGCTGCAGTCGGAAACGCCTGTTTAAGGCAGAAAGTGTGTGGTGTAGTTGTTAGACCGGTTACTGCTGCTTTCTACATCTACATCTATATGGATACTCTTCAAATAATATTTAAATGCCTGGCAGAGGGTTAATCGAATCGCCTTCACAATTCTCTATTATTCCAATCACGTACAGCGCGCGGAAAGAACGAACACCTATATCTTTCCATACTAGCTCTGATTTCCCTTATTTTATCATCGTGATCGTATCTTCCTATGCAGGTCGGTGTCAACAAAACATTTTCGCATTCGGAGGAGATCGTTGGTGATGGGAATTTCATGAGAAGATTCGGCCACAACGAAAAACGTCATTGTTTTAATGATTTCCATGCCAAATCCTGTATCATTTCGGTGACGCCCTCTCCGCTATTTCACGATAATACAAAATGTGCTGCAGTCCTTCGAACTTCTCTAATGTACTCCGTCAATCTTATCTGTTAAGGATCCCACACCGAGCAGCAGTATTCTAAAATAGGACGGACATGAGTAGTGTAGGCAGTCTCCTTAGTAGATATGTTACATTTTGTAAGTGTCCTGCCAATAAAACGCAGTCTTTGGTTAGCCTTCCCCACAAAATTTTCTATATGTTACTTCCAATTTATGTTGTTCATAATTGTACTTCCTAGGTATTTAGTTGAATTTACGGCCTTTAGATTTGACTGATTTATTGTGTAACCGAAGTTTAACGGATTCCTTTTAGCACTCACGTAGGTGAACTAACACCTTTCGTTATTTAAGGTAAATTGCCAATTTTCGTACCATACAGATATGTTTTCCAACTCGTTTTGCGGTTTGTTTTGATCTTCTGATGATTTTACTAGTCGATAAACGACAGCATCATCTGGAAACAACCGAAGAGCGCTTTACAGATTGCCTCCCAAATCGTTTATATAGATATGGGAGAGGAAAGGTCCTATAACACTACCTTGGGAAACGCCAGAAATCACTTCTGGTTTACCCGATGACTTTCCGTCAATTACCACGAACTTGACCTCCTGATAGGAAATCAAAAATCCAGTCACATACTTGAGACGATATTAAATAAGCATGCAATTTCACTCCCAGACACTTATGAGATTCAGTGTCAAAAGCCTTTCCGAAATCATTAAATACGGAATCAATCTGAAATCCCTTGTCAATAGCACTCAACACTTCATGCGAGTAAAGAGCTAGTTGTGCTTCACAAGATTTAAGTGAGGTTGAATGTGGTGCTATAATCGGCGTACGAACGATGGCATACAGCATCTCCGAGGTAGCGATGAACTGGGGGTTTTCCCGTACTACCACTTCACGAGTGTTCTGTGAATGTATCGAACCCTGTAAAACATCAACTCTCCGACATCGCTGCGGTCAGAAAAAGATGCTGCAAGAACGGGACCCAAGACGACTGAAGAGAATAGTCCAACGTGGCAGAAGTGCAACCCTTCCGCAAATTGCTGCAGATTTCAATGCTGGACCATTACCAAGTCCGAACCAATCAACGAAACATAATCGATATGGGCTTTCCAAGTCGAGGGCCCATTCGTGTATCCCTGATAGCTGAACAACTCAAAGCTATGCCCCTCGCCTGGGCCTATCAACAACGACATTGGACTGTCGATGACTGGAAGCATGTTGCCTGGCCGGCCGGGTCTTGTTTCAAATTGTATCGAGCGAATGGACGTGTACGCTTATAGAAATGACATAATGAACCAATGGACCCTGCATGTCAAGCTGGTGGAGGCTCTGTTATGGTGTGGTGCGTGTGCAGTTGGAGTGATGTGGGACTCCTGATACATCTAGATACGTCTCTGACAGATAACACGTACGTAAGCATTCTGTCTGCTCACTTGCATCTATTCATGTCCACTGTACATTCCGACGGACATGGGCAATTCCAGCAGGACAACGCGACACCCTCACATGTTCAGAATTTCTACAGAGTGGCTCCAGAAACAAACTTCTGAGTTGGAACAGTTCCGCTGGCCACCAAACTCTCCAGACATGAACATTATTGAGGATATCTGGGATGCCTTGCAACGTGCTGTTGAGGTGAGATCTCCACCCGCTCGTACTCTTACGGATTTATGGACGGCCCTGCAGGATTAATGGTGCCAGTTCCATCCAGCGCTACTTCAGACATTTGTCGACTTCGTACAATGTCGTGCTGCGGTACCTCTGGGTGCTCGCGGGGGCCGTACACAGTATTAGGCAGGTGTACCAGTTTCTGTGGCTCTTCAGCGTATATAAGCATGATTTTATGACTAGTGTTTTTCTACCAAAGCACCAATTTTACTATTTAATGCAGTAAGTGCAGCATACCATGCTAGTACATTCAGCATAACAACGAAAACCTTACATACAGCCATTTAACAATAAGTTGTGATGTTTACAAATTAATAGGCATTTCGATTCTATAATATGAAATACATCAGGAACCATGCTTCGTTGTACAGTCACACAAATGGAATTACGAAGTTTAAAATTTGTTAGACGCGAACCATACATCTGTTGGACCAACAATTGAAACAACTTCAGCGGCTTCTCTGAGCAGTCAAGGATACTGCTCTTGGGGTATAATTTTATGACTCCTGTAAATTCCTCGATTGAATAAACAGATCACTGAGCAGTGTGTAACACTGCACGTCTGTCACCTAATGTTGGAAGTAATGTAGTTCATTAGCAGCCAAAAGTGAGAATAGTGTGGGAAATGAATCGAAATCCGTCTTGAGTCATGCAATATCTAGGATATCTTTGGGTACTCATGATGAAATGTTTCAACTAGTGAACGTAGTCAATCTTGTAAGGTGCAAAAAATAGGTTCAAATTGCTCTGAGCACTATGGGACTTAACTTCTGAGATCATCAGTCCCCTAGAACTTAGAACTACCTAAACCTAACTAACCTTAGTACATCACACACATCCATGCCCGAGGCAGGATTCGAACCTGTGACCGTAGCGGTCGCGCGGTTCCAGACTGTAGCGCCTAGAACCGCTCGTCCACCGCGGCTGGCCTATGGTGCACAGATGACAGCCTTAAGTTCCGACAAGTTTTCCGTGTCATAAAACGGAATTTGATTTTTCCATAAGATTAATATTTATTTGACAGCCTCAAGACCGTCAATCTTTTCCGCCATATCTACTATCAACGACTTTCCCCTTCTATTAAAAAGCTTAATTAATCTAAATAATTGGCGATGTCGACTGTGAAAGATTTTATCACCGCTCTATTTACCCTTAAATCGGTTCAGCCAGTAGTCGCTCTCATCAATCGGAAGACAAGAACGTCATTCCATCTTTGAAGGTGATGTTGAAATGATGTCTGAATGAAAGTTTTTCCAGTTCATAATAATGCGATGGCATATTAAGGACGTTGGATGGCTTTCAAACGATGGGAAAAGTAAAGAAAATCCCTTTCAGCATTGAATGATTTGACGTCTCCACTTCTGTCTTTCTCTCTCTTCTTTTCTTGTTTTTTTTGTCTTTTTGTTTTGTTTTGGACAAGTGTATAGACGTTATAATATTCGTACTGGAGTACGTAAACCTAATTTAACACAGTTGATATTGACAGCAAATCATGACGAGCCGACTGACTGACTCCAGCGGCTCCCAGCTGCAGCCTCATCCTCTTCCTCCTCACTCCTCAACCCCACTCGTCACTGTGCTCGGAGCTTTAGGCAGGAGAGCGGAAGGAGGGTTTGCGTTCACGGACCGCTGTTTGGCCAGGAGTGCCCTAAAGTATACAATGACTGATCCGGGATCCTATGGCAGCTCTTGAGTGCAAATATTCCGAAACGGTGGCTCAAAACTGGCGATTCTCTGACACCATTTTGGCATGCCCACGTTGTTGTGACACCAAAGTACCACAATCTCCAAAAAGATGAACCGGCTGCTGAAGGCTGATGTGGTTAATGATAATGACAACCATGTACACATTGTGCAGTGCTCGACGAGTGTTGTCAGGTATCACGTCACAAACTAACATGAACCTTCATAGCGCTTATGGGTTCTTACTAATCTTATTACGACGTCACAGTATAACTCTGCGTATGACTATAACTGGTTGTATAATGAGGTGACAATACAGAAGTATGAAAACCATGATTCTTCCGAAATTTCTTTTGCCTCCTCGAATTATCAGTTCATAACCATGGCTTATTTTTACCTACACTTTTGGGTCTTGGAATGGTACACTCAATATCGTCTGCCTTAAATGAGCATTTCTTTGCTATGTTTCCCTTTGAACTAGGTGTCCTGGTTTGTTGTGTTTTTGCTATCCAGAAGACTCTACGTTTCTGTCATCGTGTTTTCCAGGTGACTCATTTATAAATGACACATACCGTTATTAATAAAACAGCTTACGCATCTAATGTTGACTACCTGTCTTTCTCCGACTCACCACGACCGTCAGGGTGCCATTGATGTCAACGTGTTGAAATTTATTCAGCTTAGTCGCATACAACGCTGCTTAAGTCGTCTTTCGATTTTCTTCTTATTTGGGGCTTCAATGTGAATGTAAAATTTTTGTCTAAGTATGTACCAAAACATTCGGAACAGTTGTTCGTAATTAATCGTTTTCTGAAAATAGAAATAATTTTATTCATTTTGTTCTTTCTATGACATTACACAGAGGTTTTATTTCTCATTTCAATCTAAAATATGTAGTAAACAAACAACATTCAGGAATAAAGGCAGAACGAAGACAATACCACACATATGTAGATGGCGTAAATGTCTTTCCCATTGGATTCAAAACTTATTGCCTGTAAGTCAGGATCAGAGTTGATGATTGGTAAATTCCGCACGAATCAGTTCCCAAGACCAATCGGAACAATACAACGAGACATATTCCAAGGAATGAATCTGAAAATAAATATTTCTAAAAATAAAATCGTAGCGTGATCTCTTCACTAACGCATGCTAAAAGTCTCACTAGCGGAAATTTGTACCAGCTTCGCCTTTCATTTCTGGTAATTCGTGCGCTCTTCATAGAGAAGTGATCAAGCTCCTGGTACTGTCAGCGTGGATGACATGTGATATAGGAACAGAGAATGGATATTTAACGAGCGCATGGTAGCGCATGAATGACAGCCAATCATTGCGAAATGAGTGGCGCTATTTTCTGAGCTCGCAAAATAATTGCACACCGGCAGCTGTGCATTACCGCCCTCGCCGTAAGCGATCCCGAGCCGTGCAGTTCCGGTAATCAAGCCCGAACGAGTTCGGCAATTACCAACCGACATCACTATTAAATTTTAAACCTGTTTTCTAATTAACATGCGCTGCGGGCGTCGTGCAAATTACGCGTACAGAGAAACGCAGCTGTTATTAATTACCAAGGGTTGCATAGATTGCAATGAAAATGTAGTTCGCTTTCCATGTCTAGTATTGCACGTACTATTTTACAGCCACAAATGTTTTATTTCGTTTCTACAGAAACTCTCTGAATAAAAACTCGCTAGAATTACTCATGTAAAACAAATTCGTCCCTAGTCAGAGCTATTAAGTCATTGAAGGATGCAGCAGTCACTTACCAAACGACTGAAATGAAAAATTCTCTCAAAAGTTTGAAAGCGGTATAGTATATTCTGATCACAGCAACTCGCACATGAAATATGAGCAATAGCAAATGCAATAGTAAGCATCAGGCTCTGACAAATTTAAGATGTTCTTTGAAAGTGGACCATCAAAAAACACATGTGTGGAATTGGAGAAATTTGAAAGGACTGTGAGAAATACTTCTACTCCAAAATTTTAGGTAGAAGGAGATGGTCTCAAATGCTCTCTGCTTTCTGCTACGCAGATAAGCCTGGATCAAATTAGGAACGGTTAATTCAACGTTGCACCCATGCACTCTTCATATCCAGTCGCAGCGGAACCTTAGCCACCTCCCTTACCTGACTTCAGAATGCTCCCAGAGACCTACCCACCAAATGTTCAAACTGTGTTAAAATGTGTGTGAATTTCTAAGGGAGCCAACTGCTGAGGTCATCGGTCCCTAGTCTTACACACATTGAAAGTAACTTATGCTAAGAACAACACACATACCCATGCCTGAGGGAGGACTGGAACCTCGGGCAGGAGGGGCCGCGCAGTCCGTAACATGGCACCTCTAACCGCGCGGCCACTCCGCGAGGCCCTACCTATTCTTCCAGCTCTAACAGAACACTATTCCCCTTTATTATGGCTACTCTGCAGTTTCAATTATTCCTCCCCAAATCCTTTTTTGTAGACGACCTACCAAAAGTTTCCCTCCCGTTCCAAAGTCACATCCAACAGTGTACCTCACCTACGGCTGACTTCCTGTAACAAGGTCAGATGCTGCGTTTTTCATAAGGACTATCATCAACTACCCGTATATGACAAGACGACGTTGTAATGTAGGTATCAGGGAGACTAAAAGCTAGAGCAGGACAAAAATCTTAATCTACCAGAAAGCTTCAAAACAGCGCACACACTGTTGAAGAGTGAGGGACTCATTCTGTAAACCATATTTTACTTAAAATCTTCAGTGTGCAGCTGCGCATTTTAGTAATTTTAAAAATGTGTACTAGAGCGTGCTGAAAAGTAGTGCCTCCGAATTTTTTATTTGGTTCTAAATATTTGTTTGGGTATTACCTGTCATACATATTGCTGAGTCCACTTTTCCGCTTCGCTGATGCAAGTGATTGTAGCGTGTAAAATGGCTATGTGTAGCGTGACCATTGCGGTGGGTAAGAAACTGCATGCTGTACTCGAGTTTCTAACCCGAGAGAAAACGGGCCTCCAATTGAAATTTTTAGAAGGATGAAAGCTGTGTTCGGTATTGATTGTACCGATGTCACTTAAGTGACAGGGTTGAATGCTGGGTTCACTTCTACGACCCTGAAATACGAGAGCATCCACCAAAAACGATAACCGACGTCGCAGAAGTTCAAGACCTTGCCAGCAGTAGGAAAAGTCATGCTCACCGTATTCAGGGATGATGAAGGCGTGGTGCATTTGAAATTCATGCCTAAAGACCTCAACGTACTGTGTAAGGTACTGCAAGATTGTCAAGAAATTGACAGCGCGAATTGGAAGAGTTCGTCCACACATGGAGCAGTGTCTACTTCGGTATGACAATGGCAGACAACACACTAGCGCTGCAACATTTAGAAACATCCGATGCATTTTTTGCATTGTTATCGATCATCCTCCATACAGTCCCGACTTGGGTCCATCCAGTTTTCATCTATTTGCAAAAATTAAAAGAATGCCTGCGAGGACTTCACTTTCACAGAGATGAAACGGTGCTGACGGAGGTTAGTTGTTGCTCCATCAACAAAATCAAACATTCTACAGCTACACAATTTTAGGCAGGTGTACCAGTTTCTTTGGCTCTGCAGTGTATTTCTGTCTCTGATCGGTAGTAGTATTGATCTTGATGATGATACCTGGAATCTTTCATGTGTAGTCGTAATACATCAGTACGTAATACATCAGTACGTTACCATAGTTACTGGTGGTGTCCACGCTAAACATCTTTCTCTCATGGTTGTCACAGACAGGGCCCTACAGACGGCAACAAGCTTATACGTTAACAGCGTTATCTTCTTCATTTTTACTCAGTTTTAAGTTTTTTTAGTATGTTTGGTAAAGCTTATTAGTATTTTCGAAATACTGCTGCCTGGAAGTTAATATAATACTTAAATAATTGTATTTAGGCATTATTTAATCTGTGTTACGACCATTGGCTGACAATGATATAATGCTGGAATATGTGGGTGAAGCTTCAGCTACTTAAACGATGTAAGTTGCATGTCAGGAAGCAGTGGTTATATGTCTCCCAGAATGGCGCTTGCTTCCCGCCAGCTTCAGCAGACTCACATGGGTATATCTTCCCTTCTTCTACTTATTTTCGTGCTTCTGGTTTACATCCCTCTAAGTAGTATCATGTTAGTCTTTTCACAGAGTCAGCAGTCTGATTATGACCAGGACAGTTGTCCAAATCGGTCACCAATAAAAAAACCAATAATCATGTTTGTGGGCTGGGACTGTTTTATTATAAATAAAAAATTAAATTAATTAATATTAAATGTTAAGAAATTCCTATTTCTCGTGACGGATGGGGGTATCTACTAGAATCTAAATACAATACCTTAGAAGGAAAGTTGCTACTCACCATATAGCGGAGATGCTGACTCGCGATAGGCGCAACAAAAAGATTCACACAATTAAAGCTTTCGGCCATTAAGGCCTTGTCGGCAGTAGACACACATACACACACGCCCATACACACACACTCATGTATACGCAACTTGCACATAAGTCTTCAGTCTCAGATAGCTTAAACCACACTTTTAGGATCTAAATACAGGTTTATATCAGTGGGTATTCGAAATACATAAGTGTACCATCGCTCTTATGTCGAAGCAAGACGTCTAGAAAATGACAGAAAACCTTACTTCTCCATATCCTGTTATTGTGGTCTTCAGACTGGAAAGTGGTTTGAGGCAGCCCTCCACGGTACTCCCTCCTTTGCAATTCTCTTCATCTCCGAATAACTTCTGCAACCAACTAGTATACTGTACTTGTATCTTGGCCACACCTCCCGCAATTTTTACCCCCGTACTTCCCTGCAAAACTAAGTTTTTGATGGCTCCACGTCTCACCATGTCTCTCCTATCAATCAACCCCTTCTTTTAGTTGAGTTATGCCACAAATTTATTTTCTCCCTGATTATATTCAGTAACTCCTTGTGAGTTACGCGATCTGCCCATCGAACCTTCAGAATTCTTCTGTAGCACCACTTTCCAACACTCCCATTCTATTACTGTCTGAACTGCTTATCGCTTTCCCGACGTAATAATTCTTGATAGCATCCTGTGGTTTGCTGTCGGATCTTGAAATCGACATGATTCAATATTTCGGCGAACGTGCTTGGCGGGTCATGGCGATTGTATATGCTTATCGCCATGGTCTACTTATGTAAAAGCCTAAAATCGAGAAAACACCTGAATTTATATTGTGTGTCAGTAACTTTTTCTTCTTCAGGACAGATAGAAAAGCTCATATGCTACCTTTAGTGTCTCGCTTCCTAATCTAATTCACTCAGCTTCGCCGGTTTATTTCGGCTACATTCTTTTTTCCTCGTTTTGCTTTTGTTAAGGTATATTTTATATCGTGCTTTCAAGAACTGTCATTTCCGTTCAACTGCTTTTCCAAGTCCTTTGCTACCTCTGACGAAATTAAAATGCCATCGGCAGACCTCAAAGATTTTATATCTTCTCCCTTACTTTCAGTTTTCTTTCCAAATCTCTCCTTGCTTTCCTCGAGAGCTTTCTCAACGTACAGATTGAATAACGTTGGCGATAGTCTACAACCCTGTCTGACACCCTTCACGTCCACTGGTTTCCTGCGACGCCCTTCGACTCTTATAAGTGGCGTCTGGTTTCTATACAAGTTGTAAATAACCTTCCAATCATTGTATTTTACCCCCGCTGTCTTAAGAAATTTAAGGTGTGTATTCAAGTCAACATAGTCTAAAGCTTACTCAAAATCTACATATGCGGTAAACATAAGTGTAAGTTAATAAAATATTGTCAGGCTTCCAGCCGCGTCTGGTGGTTACAATCCCAAGAGCTTTCGACCGAGCTCTCCTCCGTCATTGTCAAGTGGTAAGAATGACGGCTGTGTCGCAGTGGCCGCGGGATGAAAACATTACCATATAAGGCGAGGAAGAGAGCACTAGTGACGTCACAGCCAGCAGTGCGGCTATATAACGACGCGGCCATGGCGACACAGCAGTCATTCTTACTTGACAATGACAGATGAGAGCTCGGTCGAAAGCTCATGGTATTTGAATCACATGACGCGGATGGAAGCACGAGAAAATTTTATTTATTCATATCGCTGCGAAACCATGCATTCATGCATAAGTGTACGTTTCCTTAACGTAATTTCTAACATGACTCGTAGGATCGGTATTGCCTCGCATGTTCCTAAATTTCTTCGGAAACCAACTGATCTTCCCCTAGGTCGGCGTCTACTTCATTTTCAATTCTTCTGTAAATAATTCATGACTATACTTGGCAATCATGACATACGAGGTGTGGCTAGAAAAAAACCGGACTAGTACTGGTGAAACAATAAAACGAATGCAATAAGGCTGAAAGTCGCGTGACCTGTCACGTGACTCTCGCTCCGCCTACTGCTCGAGTTTCATCTGCCTCCTGCACTCAGTCTGCCCGTGGCGTCTGTTTTAAGTAGTTGACGTTTTGTCTGTGCATCGGAAAATGTTGAGTGTACAGAAAGAACAGCGTGTTAACATCAAATTTTGTTTCAAACTAGGAAAATCTGCAAGTGAAACGTTTGTAATGTTACAACAAGTGTACGGCGATGATTGTTTATCGCGAACACAAGTGTTTGAGTGGTTTAAACGATTTAAAGATGGCCGCGAAGACACCAGTGATGACACTCGCACTGGCAGACCATTGTCAGCAAAAACTGATGCAAACATTGAAAAAATCGGTAAACTTGTTCGACAAGATCGCCGTTTAACAATGAGAGCAGTGTCTGAGTTAACAGGAGTTGACAAGGAAAGTGTTAGGCAGATTCTTCATGAAAGTTTCAACATGAACAAAGTGTGTTCAAAAATGGTTCCAAAGTGTCTCACAATTGAACAGAAGGAACGCCGAAGAATGATTTGTTCTGACATCCTGGAAAACATTGAAAGTGATCCCACCTTCTTACAAAGTGTTATTACTTGCGATGAATCGTGCTTTTTTACTTACGATCCCGAAACTAAACGCCAATCGATGCATTGGAAAACTCCTGGTTCTCCACGACAAAAAAAAAAGCACGAATGTCAAAATCGAAATTCAAGGCAATGATGATTGTTTTTTTTTGACATCAAAGGGACTGTGCACATTGATTGGGTACCAGAGGGACAAACAGTGAATCTGCATTACTACATTAGCGTCCTGGCTACCCTACGTGAGCGAGTACGGAGAAAACGGAACGATTTGTGGAGAAAAAAGTCATGGATCCTTCACCAAGACAATGCCCCAGCTCACAGTGCGTTGTCAGTGAAGACGTTTTTGGCAAAACACAACATTCCCATCTTAGATCATCCACCCTACTCACCTGATTTGGCCCCCTGTGACTTTTTTCTTTTCCCTAAAGTCAAGTCAGCTTTGAAAGGAACTAGATTTGAGACTGTTGAAGCAGTAAAAGAAAAAGCGACGGAAGTAATGTATGGACTTACCGAAAATGATCTGCAGCATTGCTACGAACAGTGGAAAATTCGTATGGAGCGGTGTAGAGACCGAGGAGGAGAGTACATTGAAGGAGATAACATGAAATTGTAAATAAATGTTTTTTCCAGCATCAGTCCGGTTTTTTTTCTAGCCGCACATCGTATTAAGCTGATAGTTCGGTAATACTCACATATTTCTGCACCTGATTTCTTTGTTGAAGTCTGAGGATATTTCTCCTGTATCATATACACTGAAGTGACAAGTCATGAGATAGCGATACGCACATGTAAAGATGGATGTTGTATCAGGTACACATGTCGCAAAATCGCAGTGAATTGGCGGAGCTATCATTTGTACTCAGGTGATATATGTAAAAAGGTTTCCGACTTGATGGCCCCACGACCGGAATGAACAGAATTTGAACAGAGATTGGTGGTAGGGGTTGGGTGCATGAGACATTTCATTTCGGAAATAGTTAAGGAATTCAATATTTCAAGATCCACAGTGTCAAGGGTGTACCTAGAAGATTAGCTTTCAGGAACTGCCTCTCACTACGGACAACACAGGGGCCGACGAGCTCCAGGTAGACACTGAGAGCAGTGGCGCTTACCTAGAGTTGTCAGTGCCGACGGACAAGCGATACTGCTTGAAATATCCGCATAGATCAATGTGGGACGTACGACGAACAGGGTGGCGAAATTTGGCGTTAATGGGCTATGGCAGCAGCTGACCGAATGTGCCTTTCCTAACTTTACGACATCGCTTGCACCGTCTCTCCTGGGTTCGTGACCATATCGGTTGCACTCTTGACGACTGACGAGTGGAAAACTGTGACCTGGTCAGATGAGTCCCGGTTTCAGTTAGTAAGAGCTTACGGTTGGCTCGAGTGTGGCGCAGACTCCACGAAGCCATGGACCAAGTTGTCAACAAGACTGTGCAAGCTGGTGGTGACTTCGTAATGGTGTGGGCTGTGTTTACTTCGATTGGTCTGCTCTTCTAGTCCAACTGAACCGATCGTTCGATAGAAATTGGTTATACTCAGTTACCTGGGGAACATTTGCAGCCATTCATGGACTTCATATTCCCAAACAACTATGCAAATTTATGAATGACAACGCGCCATGTTACCTGGTCACAATGCTCGTGACTGATTTGAAGAAAATTCTTGACAATTCGAGGGAACGTTGTGGCCACCCATATCGCCCGACATGAATCCCATCGAACATTTATGGGATGTCATCGAGAGATCAATTCATGCTTGAAATCCTGTAGGGGAAACACTTGCGAAACTACGGATGGCTGTAGAGGCAGCGTGACCCAATATTTCTTCAGGTTACTTCCAACGACTTGTTACATTCATGCCACATTGAAATGCTGTATTGCGCTGGGCAAAAGGGTGTCCGACACGATGTTAGATGGTATCGAATAACTTTTGTCACCTCAGTGTATACTAGGCATCAAGTGTCATAGTTTAGTCATAGCTGGCTCTCCCAAAGTTGTCAGTAGCTCTGAGGAACAGTCGTCTACTGCAGGAATCTCGTTTCGGCTTAGGTCAAATTCTATTCGCATATCATATCTCCCATCTCATCTTCATCCATTTCCTCTTTCGTATCTATAATATCGCCTTCATTTCCCTTGTATCGCCCCTCTATATAATGCACCTACCCTTTAGCTTTCCCGTCCCAGCTTAGTATTGGTTTACCATCCGAGCTCTTGATATTCACATAGCTGCTTCTCCAAGACCCCTTTAATTTTCCTGTAGGCAGTATCTACTTTTTCTCTAGTTATACATTCTGCAATGGGCTTACATGTCTCCTTTAGCAATTCCTGCTAAGTCATTTTGTACTTTCTATCAATGTAACTTTCTAGACGTTTGTATTCCTTTCACCTTCTTCCTTCGTCGCATTTTTGTATTTTCTCTCCTCTTGAGTTAAACTTAATACCTCCTGGGATATACAAACATTTCTGCTAGGCCTATGTGATCATCTGCTACCTTCTATATTTCTTATAAAATTTTTGATAGCCAAGACTGGATTCAACACCATTTATTAGTGATGACAGGTTCCAAATACTAAGACTGACATTTTGTATCTCCAAAAACTTTTTGTTATGTTTCCTGCCCACTGTAACTGTATCACATATGCTGAGTGTGTATTTCATCTCAGAAAGCTACACATTCGTCTTCTACTGCACTCCTTCACCGCCTTCCCGTCAATCATTGCCTACTACTCCCTTTGAAATACAACCTCTTAATATTTCAACAAATGCAGGTCCCAACTTCTTAATCTTCTACCTGTTTTCAGTTTCTTCAGTTTCAATCAATGGTTAGTAACCAACGAATTATGATTAGAATCAGGAATTGTCTTACACTTTAGATCTGATTCTGAAATCTCTGCCGTACCATTACATAATCAATCTGAAACGTTCCACAGTCCCCATTTCGCTTCCACATTCTCTTCATGATTCTGAAAATTTTATTGGACTGTTTCCTCTTTCGTTCCTTTCCTCCAGTCCATATTCTCATACTATTATTCCTTCTCTTCCTATTACCCAGTTCCAGTCACCCATTACCATTAAGTTTTCCTCCCCCTTATCTGTCTGTATAATCCTTCAGTATCTACGAAGCTGATTTCTAATTATCCGTTTCTTTCTTTCTAATTTTCTAACCTGCGTAAGAGATTAAGGGATATAACATTCCATAATCAGATCCATATAATGGCTGTTTTTCTTTTCCTGACGACGATATCCTCCTATGTGGTCGTTGTCTGTAAATTCGTTTCGAGAAGATTAGATTAGAGATTAGATTAGATTAGTACTTGTTCCATAGATCACGAATACGACACTTCGTAATGATGTGGAACGTGTCAGGTTAATAAAAGGTGTCTATACAAGATATTACGTTAGACAAAATATTACATGAGACTCAATATTTTTATTTTTTATTTTATTTTTTGTGGAGATTGGGAAATTACTCACTTACTACATACAAAAATTCATCTAATGAGTAGAAGGAGTTGCCATTAAGAAATTCTTTTAATTTCCTTTTAAATGCTATATGGCTATCTGTCAGACTTTTGTTGCTATTAGGTAAGTAACCAAAGACTTTTGTGGCAGCAAAATTTACCCCCTTATTTTTTGTGGAGATTGGGAAATTACTCACTTACTACATACAAAAATTCATCTAATGAGTAGAAGGAGTTGCCATTAAGAAATTCTTTTAATTTCCTTTTAAATGCTATATGGCTATCTGTCAGACTTTTGTTGCTATTAGGTAAGTAACCAAAGACTTTTGTGGCAGCAAAATTTACCCCCTTCTGAGCCAAAGTTAGATTTAACCTTGAGTAGTGAAGATAAACCTTTCTCCTAGTGTTGTTGCCATGTACACTGCTATTACTTTTGAATTCGTTCAGATTGTTAATAACAAATTTCATAAGTGAATATATATATTGTGAGGCTACAGTGACGACTTCTAGCTCTTTAAATGTCTGCAGGCTGATCTTAGATGAGCTCCAGCAATTATTCTGATTACACGCTTTTGTGCAATGAACACTCTTTTACTCAATGACGAGTTATCGCCGAATATGGTGCCATACCAAAGCAGAGAATGAAAATAGACGTGGTAAGCTAATTTACTCAGAGGTATATCGCCAAAATTTGCAATGACCCTAATAGCATAAGTAGCTGAACTGAAACGTTTCAGCAGATCCTCAGTGTGTTTTTTCCAGTTCAACCCCTCATCAAATTTTGAATATTCTACCTTAGCTACCGATTTCTGATCGAAGTCTATATTTATTAATGGGGTCATTCCATTTACTGCGTGGAACTGTATATACTGTGTTTTGTCAAAGTTTAATGAGAGCCCATTTGCAGAGAACCACTTAATGATTTTCTGAAAAACATCGTTTACGATTTCACCAGTTAATTGTTGTCTGTCGGGTGTGATAGCTATACTTGTATCATCGGTAGAAAGTGCCAGCTTTGCATCTTCGTGAATATAGAATGGGAAGTCATTAATATATATTAAGTATAGCAGAGGACCCAAGACCGAACCTTGCAGCACCCCATTCTATATTGTTCCCCAGTTTGAGAAATCACCAGTATTTTGCATATTATGTGATCTCTTTATTTCAACTTTCTGCACTCTTCCAGTTAGATATGATTTAAACCATTTCAGCACTGTCCCATTCATACCACAGTACTTGAGCTTATCTAGAAGTTTTCCATGATTTACCCATTCAAAAGCCTTACTCAGAGCATTTAATATTTCATTAGTGAAAGTATACATGGTGAGTCACCTAACGTTACCACTGGATATATTTCGTAAACCACATCAAATACTGACGAACCGATTCCACAGACCGAACGTGAGGAGAGGGGCTAGTGTAATTGTTTAATACAAACCATACAAAAATGCACGGAAGTATGTTTTTTAATACAAACCTACGTTTTTTTCAATGGAACCACGTTAGTTTTGTTAGCACATCTGAACATATAAACAAATGCGTAATCAGTGCCGTTTGTTGCATTGTAAAATGTTAATTTACATCCATAGATAATGTAACCTAAAGTTGACGCTTGAAACCTCCGACGTTCAGTTGCGTGTTGTAACAAACACGGGCCACGGTCGGCGTGCAGCATCTGCAGGGACATGTTTATGATGACGACCGTGTTTACGAGTGTGGCTGTAGTGCACTGTTTTATTTATTTATTTATGCATTTATTTTACCTGGCAAGATTAGGGCCTTCAGGCCCTCCCTTGCACCTAACCAGGCATACTCAGATTCAACAAATTTCAGTTTCTACAGAACATTAAGGACATATAACATGTTATACAGTATTTATGTTAAAGAAAAAAATAGAGATTATAAACGTAGTACAATGATAATTATAACAATCAAAAAATAATTATAACAATCAATAAAATAATAATAATAATAGTAGTGACTATGTATGTGAAAGTAAACATATTTTTCTTTTATGAATGTCAGTCCTATTGCTAGTTGGGAATTTTCTCGTTATAATCTTGCAGCTTGTGAGTTATTCTCATCAAGCAGAGTCGTAAGACGATAGAATGGGGTGAAAGAGATATAGAAGAGGTAGATAGGTTAGAGGAAGAGAAATAGAGTGGTAAAATTCGAAGCTATGATGGAGAGGAGAAAGAAAGAGATGAGAGGGGCACGACAATGGTGGCTATACCGTCCCTAATATGTAAGTCTTGAGTTCCCTCTTGAATGTTGAGTGGTTCTGGATAAGACGCAGATC
This sequence comes from Schistocerca nitens, assembly GCF_023898315.1. Lineage (NCBI taxonomy): Eukaryota > Metazoa > Arthropoda > Insecta > Orthoptera > Acrididae > Schistocerca > Schistocerca nitens. The sequence goes on along the minus strand of NC_064615.1, from coordinate 425,792,508 downwards.
ACAGGGGAGCGCGTTCCATAGTCGTATGGCTGAGATGGAGAATGACACGGAGAAAGATTTTGTATTATGTAAAGGTACAGCCAAGATGCTAGACATATCAGATCTGGTATTGCGGTTGTGGAATGATGATAGGTATTTAATGTGAGAAGATAAGTATTGGGGGCACCAGTGGCTAAGAAATCGATGAAGTAAGCACATCGTGTGGAGATCGCGTGCCTTATGTGGGCGTATCCAACCTAGCTGGGAGTATGAAGGACTACTCATATGATCATACAACCGTATATTGCATACGTATCTAACGCAAGCATTCATCACTAGCTCGAGGCATCTCGAATTTTCACTATTTGTGCCGTGTTGAACTACATCACAGTAGTAAAGATTAGGCAAGACTAGTGGTCGGACTAATTTTTGTTTAACATGGGTTGGAAATATTTTTCTAAATTTTTGAATTGCATGTAGGGAGGAGAGCGATTTCCGGCAAGGTGTGACTGTTTGTTCTTCCCAGTTTAGGTGTTCATCCAAGATTATTCCAAGGTCTTTTACTGTTTTTTGGTATGGTAGTTGGGTACCATTGAGGAGTATTTGAGGGACTGTTTCGCGAAAGTACCGACTGATTAACTTTGGATGAGATATGAGTATGACCTGGGATTTCTTGGGGTTTAGTTTCAGACCTAGGTTCTGTGCCCATCGAGAAACCGAGCAAAGATCTGCGTTCATACTCGCTACTGCGTCAGCAATGTTCTTGGGGCTTGCACTTATGTACAGTTGGATGTCGTCGGCATATAGATGGTAGTTGCAGGAGTGAATCACTGAAGAAATATCATTAATGTACAGGGAGAAGAGTAATGGACCAAGGACGGAGCCTTGGGGAACTCCAGAGCGCACGTTTTTCCATGATGACTTTTCCGACCCACAAATGATTTGTTGACTTCTGTTTTTGAGGTAGCTGTCGAACCAGTGTATTGCGCTGTTTGAGAAATTCAGCTGCTTCATTTTAATTAGTAATATATCAAAGTCAACTGTATCAACAGCCTTGCTAAAGTCAAGCAGTGTTATGATGGTAGCTTCACGTCTGTCCATAGCATGTTTAATGTCATCAGTTACTTTGATTAATGCAGTTGCTGTACTATGGTCCTTTCGAAAGCCTGACTGATATTTGTCGTGGATGTTATGAGTTTTGAGGTAATCCGTCAGCTGTTCATGGACGATGTATTCTAGGGCTTTAGATATTGCAGGTAGTATGCTGATCGGCCTGTAGTCACCAGGCGACTTAGGGTTGTCAGTCTTGGGTATAGGTTGAATTAAACTTTCTTTCCACTCAGTGGGATATGTACTACTGACAAGAGACAGGTTGAAGATGTCTGTGATAACTGGAGTAATAGTGTCTACGACGTTCTTAGTCATGCCAATGCTCACACCATCATTTCCTACTGCCTCGGAAGAGATTCTCATAATTGCCTAGTGTACTGTGCCGGTAGTGACATGTTTTAGGAAAAACTTGTCTCTCGAGAGATTGATATCTTGGGGCTGGTAATTTGTCACTGCGTGGCAGTTTGCAGCTGTTGAGAAGAAACCGCTTAATTCTTCTGCAGACGCTTGATAAACAGCGTCAGCTCTTCGCTTCCCTATACCGAAATTGCGCAGCTTTTTCCACAGTGCAGCAGGTTTTGATATGCCGCATACGACAGAGCAGGAATGTCTGATTTTAGCATTCCTCACGCTTTGCTTGTTTCTATTCCGGAGTTTCCTATAAGCTTCGTACGCCTCGGGAGTTGGGTTACGTTTGAAGGCCCTATGTGCAGCATCACGTTTATTAATTAACTGGCGTAATGCAGCGGTGAGCCACGGAGCGGGAGCTCTCTTTACCTTGACAGCGCGTTGAGGAGCATATTTATCATACAGTGCAATAATTTTGCGACATAATTCCCGAATTTTTCCGTCTAAAGTCGGTTCATTGCTTATATCATGCTAAGGGATGTCTGAGCAATCCTTTTGAAGAGCGTCATGGTTAACATTTTTTAGGTTTCTGTAGGTTACCAGGTGAGATTTTTCTTTGGTAGTATGCACTGAGTAATTTAAGAATGTCACGTCATGAGCAGAGAGTCCCGGAGCGGATGTCTGATTGGCGCGAATTATTTTATCTGTTCGCTTTGTTGCTATTATATGAGTGTATGGCTATGTGGCGTGTGATGAGTTGGGTTCAGCGGTGTTAAACTCATATCATTGGAGTGGAACAGTCTCCTTAGTATTTCTGCAGAGGGAGATTTTAACTGTAAGTCGATGTTTGTGTCGCCCATAATGATTATGTGTTCATACAGTGTCACGAGCGAGGACAGGGCAGACTGAAAGGAGGACATAGCACCGACGTTTGGAGGTTTATAGATTACTCCAATTAGCAGTTTCTGATTTGTTGAATTTATTTCGAAAAAACAAGAACTCTGCTTCTCCTTCGCCCTTTGCATCCGATGTGCATAGTATAGTAGGTCTCAGATCAGAGCGAACATAGGCACCCACACCACCCCCGCGTCGTGTTTCACGATCTGCCCTTAGGAGAGAGTAACCAGTGATGCGTATAGCGTCGGAAGAAATGTTTGGTTTCAACCAAGTTTCAGAGACAAGGATAATATGGAACAGCAATTGGCAGAACAGGTCACAGAACTCGTCGAAGTGAACCGTTAGCGAATGAGCGTTCGCGTGGGCCACAAAGAGCCCGCCGCCGGAACCGGTCCGTCCCATTGTGGTCGCCTGTAGGACCGAGCGCGCTCCGTTTACCTGCTGGCCGGAAGAGGGACAAAAGCTGGATTTCGCGGGGGAAGACATATTTACAGGTGTGTCCAAGGTCGTGACTGACTCAAGCGTCTGTGGGCTTAAGGTGAAAGACAAGCTGGAGGTATTGGAGCAGGGAGCGAAAAGAAAGATGGAAAGTGGCAGTAGTGCTTACGAAAAAGATAATAGTAGTAGTAGTGGTAGTGACGAGGATGAAAATAACAGATATAGAAAGGCGGTTTTAAGGAGATTCCTGTTATTGGAGAATGTTAATTCCCGTTTGACTGACAATATGAATAAACATGAGCACTTATGATAGACAAATAAAGAAGCAATATTTATGTGAAACAATTGACTGATTTTAAATAGAGTACTTATGGTACTTATAGAAATAACGAAGCAATATTTTCGTAAAAAAATGAAAAGAAAGAATAAAAATTAACTTATATTAGACAGAGTACAATATGAGACTTTGTGTCTCGCGAGATTTAGCTCAGTCTTTCAGTTCGGACATGTTCGTCACCGTTTTCCTCCCTCCTTCCGTCTTGACTATGATCCTGCCATCCTGGGTCCATACATTTTGAAGGCCGAACTGTGTGATCGCAGTGATCAAAACCTTTAGTCTTTCGCGCGTCAGATCTTCCCTCAGGGTAACCCCACTCTTGGCGAGTTTTCTTTTCTGAGCAAACACTTCAGTTCTTTTCCGGTATGACACAAATTTAATTATGATGGGCCTGGGTTTCATGGCACCTGGGATCCTGCGCCCAACACGGTGGCTTCTGTCAATATCGGCCAAGTCGATCTGCACGCCAAGTTTTTCACGCACGAGGCTAATGTCCAGGTCGTCGGTGTTTTCACGATCGTTTTCAGCTACCCCAAACAAGCGCAAGCTGTTCCTTCGCTGATACTGCTCAATTTCATCGGTGGCCGCACACACTTTAGCTTCTAGGTTGGCGGCTTTTTTCTCTTGTGCGGCCAGGGACTTTTTAAGAGACTGGATTTCGGTGCTGTTGCGCCCGACAGACTCTTGCAGTTTGTCCATGACCGCGGCCGTCACAGAGTCCGTGATGGATTGCACGATTAGGTCTAGCGTGTCTTTGCTGTGCAGGGCCGCACTCACCTGGGACCAGACGAGCTCCCCGATGTCGGGAAGCGAGGCCTCACCTGCCGCCGGAGACCGGGCGCCCGCGCCGCCTGCGCCCCTGTAGCCTCGCCTGCTGCCGCTTACTCGTGCTCTTCCCATTTTTCACTCGCTTATCACTTATCACTTGTGGTAATCAACGGAGAACAACACACCACGGCTAGTAACACTTGTTTAGTCGGATGCACACGTTGTGGACTGCCGCACTTCTCTGTAACACCTTCAATGAGCGGAAAAACTCGCGAGCCAAAGAAACGCGCGTCACTCAGTGGCCGCCATCTTACCTCTGTTGTGGTTTGGTCTAGCTAGGTTCGTATGAACAGTTGCCAGCAGGCTCGTGCGCATGCGCAGAGCTGAATTCGCGTATGAGCAGCGCCTTCCTCCCGCTTCTGGCTACTTGGAGTGTGGCTGTTTGGTGTACGAGCAGTAGCACCAAGTAGCCAGAAGCTACCGGGAAAAATTTTCCTGGCGCGCCCAAGCTGCCAGATTCGCGCATGCGCAGAGCAAGCTGAGTTATAGTGGGGGGTCCTTCCTCACGTGACCCGTGGCCGTGTCTTCGTTTACAGCTCCCACGTCACATGAAAACAAAACAGATTTCTGTGGCCGGGAGCCATCAAGTGAATTAATATACATTCTCATAACCATGAAAGACCAAAATAAGTTAGTAGTTTCAATTTTCTGATTTTATATTATTTCCAGGTTATTAGTAATCAACCATTAATGTCTTAATGAAGCTATTTCTGTCTGTTTTATAGAGAGATTTGCTTCAGTTAATTTTTTTTTCCGCTGAGGCTGTTAGTTTACTTGAAATGAAACGAAGTGTTTCATTCCGCACTATTGGCTACTTTCCACCTCGTTCAATTTAAAGTGCAAATTTTCATTTTCTAGGACTAATGACGTTATACCATAATAAAGAACCAAAAATGAGAATACAGTACTGGACCTCCAAGAAAATTTGTATCACGAGAACCACATGAAAAGCTGAATATCAGGAACTTCCGCGTGCATCTGGACATAGAAATGTGCAATTAGAGCGGAATGAAGCATTTAGTATGGTTTATGGAATTCCCTGCTGCTGGAGCAGTCTCTGATGTCCTGTTCCTTGTACGACACTGTAAGATCTCTTAATGCTATATACGTACGAACATACGTAAACATTGACTTGAAGCTAAGTAGGCAAATTTGGTCAGTGGTTTTGAACTAAATATTTTGTTTCAAATATAATGACAGGTGTAGCAGAATTTTATAGATCTGCCTTCTGTGAGGCACTTGTCTCGGACTTCCTCTGGGCCTGAAGTTATTTCTTAATTTGTGTTTACGTCTTAAATTTATAGAATGCCATTCTATGCTAAATTTTAGATACTGGCAGCATACCATGTTTTATCGTTTTAACTCCCCACATGGCTTCATATTTATTCCTAGAGTAGAATATAAACTGTCAGTTTTACAGTTTCTTTGCCTCATAGACAACCATGTTAATTTTTTCACACTTTGAAATAGTCATGAAATTTATTGTCCTTCATTCCGGTGTAAGCTACACAAGAAACTCTTTTTTGTTGCAAGTAATTTGTATTCCATCCTAGTAGCTTTTTGCAGTGATGTGTAGATGTAAACTTGTTGGAAATGCTTCATAACATTGCAGAGCACGAATTAAAAAAAAACTGTCAAAAATTTTATGGTACTTCGAGCTGTGGAGTCTAATTTTGAAATGACTCAAAAGCCAAGAACTGCTTCCTTATTTGCATCCTTTATCTGTGTGGGATATGATAAAACAACTGCTGTAAGTACAATTCAGTATGTCCTCACAACAACATGTCGCACGGGCGGCACGGCTACACATGGTCACGTGATGCCCCACCAGAAATACGACGAAAAGCGTATGAGCAGAGCAAGCACCAAGCACGGGCTGCCTACGTCATGGTAGCTGCGCATGCGCAGTGCAGCCTGTTGTCTGGCGCATTCTGGTAACTGCTCAAACGAACCTCCTGAAGCGAGGCCTCACCTGCCGCCGGAGACCGGGCGCCCGCGCCGCCTGCGCCCCTGTAGCCTCGCCTGCTGCCGCTTACTCGTGCTCTTCCCATTTTTCACTCACTTATCACTTATCACTTGTGGTAATTAACGGAGAACAACACACCACGGCTAGTAACACTTGTTTAGTCGGATGCACACGTTGTGGACTGCCGCACTTCTCTGTAACACCTTCAATGAGCGGAAAAACTCGCGAGCCAAAGAAACGCGCGTCACTCAGTGGCCGCCATCTTACTTCTGTTGTGGTTTGGTCTAGCTGTCGCAGTGTCCACATGTAGCGCTTGCTGCTGTTGTTATTCTGCATTCGTCTCCGCACACAGACCAACTGTAGTACACCGTGTTACCAGACGTCTGTGATAGTGTAGTGCTGTAGGAACTGTGACCATGGTGTATTCGAACTCTGAAAACGCGGAGATGATACTCATCTACGGCGAGTGTCGACAAAATGCAGCTGCAGCATGCAGGGTGCATGCAGAATGGTACCCGGACAGAGAGCATCCAATGTGCCGCATATTGCAAAACATCTACCGCCAACTGTATGCAACAGGTATGGTCGTAGCACGCAAACGGGTCCGTAACAGGCCCGTCACAGGAGAAGCGGGGGCAGTTGGTGTGTTAGCGGCTCTTGCCATGAACCCACACATGGGTACAAGGGACATTGCGAGAGCCGGTGGACTGAGTCAAAGTAGTGTCATGCGCATACTGCATCGTCACCACTTTCACCCGTTTCATGTGTCGCTACATCAGCAATTACATGGTGATGACTTTAATCATCGAGTGCCATTCTGTCAATGGGCATTAACAGAGAATGCGTTGCAGTTCTACCTGTTTACCGATGCAGCGGGTTTCACAAACCATGGGGCAGTGAATCTACGGAACATGCATTACTGGTCCGTGGAGAATCCTCGCTGGCTCAGACAGGTAGAGCGACAGCGACCGTGGACTGTAAATGTATGGTGCGGAATCATTGGCGACCACCTCTACATATCTACATCTACATCTACATACATACTCCGCAATCCACCATACGGTGCGTGGCGGAGGGTACCTCGTACCACAACTGGCATCTTCTCTCCCTATTCCACTCCAAAACAGAATGAGGGAAAAATGACTGCCTATATGCCTCTGTATGAGCCCTAACGTCTCTTATCTTATCTTTTTGGTCTTTCCGCGAAATGTAAGTTGGTGGCAGTAAAATTGTACTGCAGTCAGTCTCAAATACTTGTTCTCTAAATTTCCTCAGTGGCGATTCACGAAAAGAACACCTCCTTTCCTCCAGAGACTCCCACGTGAGTTCCTGAAGCATTTCCATAACATTTGCGTGATGATCAAACCTTCATTGCAGGGGCACAAACAGCTGCAACATACATCGCATTTCTACAGAATGATCTGCCAACGTTGCTGGAAAATGTCCCACTGGAAACGCGTCGACGTATGTGGTATCAGCATGATGGTGCACCTGCACATTCCGCAATTAACACTAGGCTGACCCTTGACAGGATGTTCGACAGGCGTTTCATAAGACGTGGAGGACGCATAAATTGGCCAGCCCGTTCTCCTGATCTTACACCTCTGGACTTCTTTCTGTGGGGTACATTAAAGTAGAATGTGTACCGTTATGTGCCTACAACCCCAGAGGATATGAAACAACGTATTGTGGCAGCCTGCGGCGACATTACACCAGATGTACTGCGGCGTGTACGACGTTCTTTACGCCGGAGATTGCAATTGTGTGCATCAAATGATGGCCACCACATTGAACATCTATTGGCCTGACATGTCGGGACACTCTCAATTCCACTCCGTAATTGAAAACGGAAACCACGTGTGTACGTGTACCTCACCCCTCATGGTAATGTACATGTGCGCCAGTGAACAAGACCAATAAAAAGGTGGTAGCATGTGGACGTAATGTGCTGTTCCAGTCTCTTCTGTACCTAAGGTCCATCACCGTTCCCTTTGGATCCCTACGTAATTCGGTGTACTCCGATACACACGATTGAACAGCGGAGAAGTGGTACTCAAGCGTCAACTTCAGGTTACAATATCTCCGGATGTAATTAACCTTTTACAATGCAACAAACGGCACTGATTGCGTATTTCTTTATATGTTCAGATGTGCTAACAAAACTAACAGGGTTCCATTTAAAAAAAACGTATGTTTGTGTTAAAAAACATACTTCCGTGCATTTTTGTATGGCTTGTATTAACCAATTACACTAGCCCCTCTCCTCACGTTCGGTCTGTGGAATCGATTCGTCAGTATTTGATGTGGTTTACGAAATACATCCAGCGGTAATGCTAGGTGACTCGCCCTGTATATAGCATTTTTGTTGAAAATCTTCTGGAAACCTAACTGACATTTTGTTAAAACTTTATTTTTATAAAGGTGTGAAGCTACTCTACAATAAATTACTTTTTCAAGAATTTTGGATAAGGCAGTCAGAAGGGAGATTGGGCGGTAGTTGTTGACATCAGACGTATCACCTTTTTTATGCAGTGGTATAACAATGGCATACTTCAGTCTATCTGGGAAAATACCCTGCTTCAGAGAGCTATTACACATGTGGCTAAGAATCCCACTTATTTCTTGGGAACAAGCTTTTATTATCCTGATGAAAATGCCCTCAATTCCATGTGAGCTTTTATTCTTGAGAGAGTATATTAACTTCCTAATTTCAGCAGGAGAGGTGGGTGGAATTTCACTTGTATCAAATGGTGTGGGTAAGGCCTCTTCCATTAACTGCCTTGCTTCTTCTAATGAACATTTAGATCCTATTTTCTCTACAACATTTAAAAAAATGATTATTCAAAATGTTTTCGACTTCCGGCTTGTTGTTTATCAAGTTTCCGTTCACTTTGATGGTGATGCCGTCATCCTGTATTCTTGGCTGTCCTGTCTCCCTTGTAATAATATTCCAAATTGTTTTGATTTTGTTATCAGAGGTATTACTCTCAGACATGATGCGCATGCTTCTGGACTTTTTAATAACCTTTCTTAATGTAGCACAGTAGTTTTTATAATATTTGGCTGTTTCTGGGTCATTACTCTTTCTTGTTGTTACATACAGTTCCCTTTTGTGGTTACAAGATATTTTTATTCCTCTAGTAAGTCAAGATTTTCTGCATAGTTTCTTATAATTATATTTAACTACTTTCTTGGGGAAACAGTTTTCAAATTCTCTTACAAGTGTATCATGAAATAAGTTCTATATTAAATTAGCATCGGGTTCCTTGTATGGTTCAAATGGCTCTGAGCACTATACGACTTAACTTCTGAGGTCATCAGTCCCCTAGAACTTAGAACTACTTAAACCTAACTAACCTAAGGACATCACACACATCCATGCCCGAGGCAGGATTTGAACCTGCGACCGTGGCAGTCACGCGGTTCCGGGCTAAAGCGCCTAGAACCGCTCGGCCACTGCACCCGGCGGGTTCCTTGTACACCTCATCCCAGTCTACCTGCTGAAGATTTTCTCTGAAATTTCTAACTACGTTACCACTGGAATAATCTACCCCAGTGTATGGAATCGCCATTTTACGCTGCACGTACTTGGAAAAATATCGGCTGTACTTTCAGCTCTTCACAGTAGATGCACAGCAAGGCCACGTTGACTGATGATACACAGGATCCAGTGAAAACCAGTAGGTCAACTATACTGTGGCTCTGGCACCTACTGGAAAGGCTGCTGCTCCTCTTCAAGAACCACATGTTTTTCTGGTCTCTTGTCAAATTCCTCTCCACTGTGGTTTCACCTACAGTGTGGCTATCTGTAACACTGAGGCGTGGAAGCCACCTAGCCCCGGTAATGCCTGTGGTCGATAGGGCAGAGTTTTATGTGTGGAATTCAAATGTTACAGGAACTCTGGAAGACTGTCACGCCCATGAAGCCAAACTATTACGGTATCATCCACGTAACGACCAAGCACTATTGATTTTAATCATACCCTTCGCACCTCCAAATCTTCAATAAAACGTTTGGCCACCAAGTGAGGTAAGATACTCCCATTGCGACACCATTAGATTGTTCATAAAACTTCGTAAGAAACGTGTGTATCGAGGGGAGAGTACGCTCAAACAGCGATGTTATGTCAGCCCCAAACCCGTTGCTGATGAAATGTAAATACTGAGGGAACATCAAAACTGACGAATAATTTTTGTGAAGTTAAGCTTCAGCCAGCCGAAGTGGCCATGCGGTTAAAGGTGCTGCAGTCTGGAACCGCAAGACCGCTACGGTCGCAGGCTCGAATCCTGCCTCGGGCATGGATGTTTGTGATGTCCGTAGGTTAGTTAGGTTTAACTAGTTGTAAGTTCTAGGGGACTAATGACCTCAGCAGTTGAGTCCCATAGTGCTCAGAGCCATTTTTTTTTAAGTTAAGCATCTCTAACCGCCATCTGTACGTGTGGAACTTTATTTCGAAAGCAGTTTCACTTACTACAAGTAGAATCACAAGAGGACTCGAAGAAAAATGAAAAGAATAACACATGTTGTATACATGACCAAAGGAAAATATAGATATTGCATGCGTGAAGAGAAAAGCACCTATAGCACATACGTTAACAAAAAATGGGGATGATCATATGTTCCATGTAAATAAACGTCATGATGAATTACATACAGGTGATAAAACTGACTTCAAAGTGATTCATACAGATAATGTCATGAACAAACAGGTATATACTGCAAACACAATACCAAAGATGGTGTAATGAAGGACTGTCAAAAGCAAAGAAACATCTATTACCATAGACCAACGTTCATGTTTTCTGGTCAATGGTTAGCAGCAGTTATAGATAACCTCAAAAAAGGCGTCCAAAAGATCGAAAGATCTTGACATCCAAACAATCCATAGCCTAACCATAGTAGTATGTAATGTTGAGTCCTTATAAACAAAACATACAGTAACAATCTGTAATTAAGAAGGAAATAAAAATTATAAGTAAGTATTAACTTCTTGTGTCATTTCATATGAACAGCAGCACTACATTCTTTTTCTGCTTCATATAGATATATTTGATCTCACTGATTCTTATTAATATGCCTATTGTGAAATTTTAAAAGCAAAAAGGCAATGAATGCTACGTCATGGATTTTATATCTTCTATATTTTTCATTTCTACTGCTTATTATGGTTTAAGGCATCAAATATGTGTCTACATATACAAATATGTTAAGGTATTCTCCTACTTTTACAGCTTTAGTTAGCACACGATGTGGGTATATTTCTGTATTTCGTCACATTACACTATTAACTCCCTGCACAGTATCTTACTAATTGGAATAGATGTTGTGTGACTACATATTACCTTCAATGTCTAAATTGTATTTCCCTCAACAAGATCACATAAGATGGATATGACTGCATATACCTACTTAGCCACTGATTGATATATTACTTAGTGTTGAGCAAATGAATGGATTCACTCCTCCACATTTATGAATATTGTTGTACTTTGCTATGTTTGTTGTAACCATATTTTGCCTATGTTAGCTACAAATAAAGATAGTAATTACCAGTGGGTTTATGCTACTATGTGTACGCCACCCCACACACATAGGATATAAGTTATGTACTTGATGTTTTAATATATTTTTGTAGCCTGTGGTATACATTGTAATTCTTCTTTAATAACCATTATTAGTGCACACAAACCTACACTCAGTAGAGGATTATGCTACTGTATCAATGAAGCTACAGAAATGCTTTCTCTTAATGGAGTTTATGTTTTTCAATTTTACCGCATATTATGCTTTTAAGCATTGTTAATTCTTTAACTGATATGTGTCTACTCATACAGATTTCTTGTCTTTCTATTACACTAATTGTTCGAGCACATTCTATGGTGTAATCCTGTGCTCTATCTCATAGTACTGCTCCCTTACGCAGTATGTCACTTATGGGCACAGATGATGTATGGGTATATAGTGCCTTACAATTCTAAATTATAATTACTTCAACTATGTCATATTATGTGGACATGACTGTATAACCTACTTTGTCACTGATTGATATATTAGTTGGTATTACGCAACTGAAGAGAGTAAGTCATTATTTATGAAAACATCTTCGCTTCTGTATGTTTATGGTGTATGCAAGACGCCTATCCTAGTTACAGATAATGACAGAAATTGCCAATGGGTGTATATAATACTTACACTTTCAATGGCCTAAGTAGGGTTTAAGCAATATAGCTCTGGCCTTATATTCTAGAAGCCTGAGGTCTAGGTTGGGGTTCTTCTTTAATTAATGTACTTAGGGTAAATGTTCTTATATGCTGTGTCACATTCCATAGACATTTTAAGTGTTCAAACAATGTAATTGCGATTATTGTTGCAGAATAACTTTTATGTTACTTATAGCGCATAGAAATCTTCATATAACTGAAGTAAAAATATGAATGAAACATGTCCACAATCTCACGTCATTATGTACCGATGCTATTCATAAAAAATGATTACTAACATATAACGCTCATTTCGTTTTTAATTACAAATTATTACTTTATATCTTCATAATAAGCACTCGTTATTGTATAGTGCTACGATTAAGCAGAGGATTGTTTGAACAATGACACATCGATGTTCTGAACGCCATTTTTGTTGTTACACATAGCTGCGGCCAATCCTTGACGCGATAATGCCGCTAGTGATCATTGCTACCCTCTCTATTACAAAATGTATCTTAACAGCGTTCTTCTAAAAGAAAAATTTGAAGAAATTCAACTGTGATTTTCATGCAGTTCTCCACAAGCAAGAATTTCACTCAGAAAGATGGACCATATAGCAATCGAGGGATTTATTTAAAAATACACGAACATAACAATGCCCATTTATAGTACTCTACTTCAAGAAAATAGCACATGGAGCCTGTGCGTCAAGAAACCATAGAAAGAATCTAGAAAAAAAATGCATGAAACAATGGACTGAAAGGTAGGATATATTTTGAACATTTTAGTTTCTCCCTTTCTGGGGAAGAAATTGAGACCAAAGTTTTAAGAAGAATGAGCTGCAGGATGCCAATGCCCATACGATGGTGCAGACAACCATGGACTTCTCTCAAAAACTGTGGCTCAGATGTAACGAGTATGAGAAGTTCTTCTTGTGGTTATGGACCAGGCCACATACATGGTTTCACATATTAGACAGTTGAAAGATTTGTTCAGCATGTTGAGGCATGTGATGTGCTTGGTCCATAACCCTCCCACGGTTTTGAATCTATAAGGAACGAATACGATATCGCAGGTGAATTCATCTCTGCTCTGAAAAACATTCCACTGAAAGCTTCGAGTCCTGTTGTTGCGTACAGGAAAGTCACTAGCCTGCCCGCCCCAAAATTTCTGGCTCATTACTTTCTGGGGCTCTTGGATTGAGCGTGCTGTTACGTCGTGTGAGAATTTTGGCAATATTAAACAGTTTATGCATTCTTTCATTTCAGTCCACGCAGATCCAATTTAAAAGGCACTGTAACTTCCGTTACTGGATAAAATACATTGTTTGCAGGCTAAACTATATTGTATCCACAGTTACAAATATTTGACTATAAGCATTAAACAATCAGAGAAGCAAGATTTTGAATAGGAAAATCTATGGCATATTTTTACTTTCGTGAAGAGCCAGTTAGATGACTTAGTCAAACACAAACTTCACTGTAGTCTTAGTATTAATCCGGGTATTGAGGAATTTGCAACATCTGTGGTGCTCTCATTCCGAGTGAATACAAAGATTTGCCCGACTGGTTCCTGTGGATGTTGAAAGAAGTTTTAGCCAACTGCCCAACACTACAATAGCAAACTCCAACAATGCAAACCAGCCACAGACTGCACACAGCACAGTCAGTGATTTAAATATAGAGCGCTACTTGGCGTTACCAACATAAAAACCTAAACAGCCTACTTACATAGCAACCATGCTCCCCACAAAAAAATTTACAAATTGTTTTGGGCAGTGGCCAATACAGATTTGAAAAAAATTTACATAATTACAATAACAAAGATATCAAATTCACACACTTATTGACACACTGCTGGTCAAAAGCAAAGATTTTCTCACAATCCATAAAGACAGTCGTGATCATTCATCACAGTAGTAATTACAATTTTATGCACAAAGTCTGAGCAGTGAAAGAAAATGCACATGGAAGTAGTTGATTTCCATGCAGTCTTGAAGAAGTAGTGTTGTCCTTCCAACAGAAAGATAATGCTGACTCTTGACATGCAGACAGGTAATGGTCCACAACAGAGCAAACTCACAGCAGAGTCAGTCGAAGTTTTGAAGAATATTGGTAGGTAGGTCATCACATAGCAGACTCACTGTAGTCCTGTTAGAGATTACAGTATTAGTGGGCCATCAGAGGTGCAGACCCATTGCAGTCCTTGTAGAGATAATGCTACTGATGAGTCAGCAAAGGTGTAGACCCACTCTAGTTCTTGTAGAAATTATGGTATTGGTGGGCCATCAAAGGTGCAGACCCACTGTAGTCCTTGTATAGACGGCCAGCAGCCATCTGTTGCGACTGTGCAGGTGCACTATCACCATCAAAGAGTCTTGCGGACAATATAGCAAGTCCATAAACCACCACTTGTGCACTCACAAACTGTTTGGTATGTCCTTAGAACCAGTAGTGCTGTTAACCAGTCCCTTGCTGAATTATCAACACATGTGCAAACACTAACAGTCCCAACTTCTCATATATTGTGCATATACTATGACCGACAGAAACGTGTGCAGTGAAATGAAACTTAATTAGAAGAACTGGCGTCTATACAATTTCATAACATGAGAATACAATTACAAAGATACAGAACACATCATTAAAACATAATAATACATATAACATTTGTAGTAATACAGGCTTTACAAGGGGATAGAAATAAACATATACATCAGTGTTACAGGAATTATGACATAAGTAAATATATAAAATAATGAGAATATTTTTCGAAACATTAATTTCACGCATGAGCATTGAAACAGAACAGAATTAATAATGTCTAAACATCTTTACAAAGAAAATAACATACTATTAGAACAATTCTACAACATATCTCTTATCAGCTAAACACATAAAGACAGGAAAAACACAAATACACAAGAGTACACAAACACATACAAGAATAACACAAAAGGAAAGGACAGGATTTGTTTTCAGTGAAATATTTGGTACTGCAGTCCTCTTATTTCAACATTTGCTCCTGCAAAAAAATCCTATCTAACCTTGTTGTTCCTAAACCCTACTGTTTTGTATGTATGCTCTTTTAAAATAAATATTTCTCATTGTACAATACCCATTTTTACCCAAATCTTTTTCATATAACTTCTCAATGCATTCTTTCCCTATTTGTCACAGTTAGTTTCTTATATAGTCTATCACCTCTTAAGCTAACTTAAACCTACTGAGCTTAGATGCATAAACTAAGGGACGAGGCAATGCTGCAGCACAAAACAATTAACAAAAATGCAAATTAGCAAATCAAGCAGCAATAAATATAAATTAGCAAAGCAAAGGCAACATTATCACTAATATGGGCCAATGTGCAGCAAAAAGAAAAATAAATCAGTAGTAAAACTGGCTTAAAACAATGTAAAACTCAGTATAATTATGCCTGGCAAACAACAGGAGCAAATGCTACAACTTATACCTAAACATGACAAAGCTCAAGCAGAGAAAATACTATAGTAAAAATGGCCATGTCTAATACCTATGTCCCATCTTAACACTAGAGTGATGCATCACGATAACTTACCCTAGCAGACAAGTTACCAAGTCATTGACAAAAATTATGTATGCAATTCCTGTGAAGTGGAAATGTCTTTTTGTGCTCCCTCGTATTTTTGGAAGTAGATCATAAAATTATTATTTACTGAATCTGTAGGCATAAAATATCTATATTAGTACATCTATTAAATTTTATATTAACCAGTGCTGCAGTGCAGCTAGAAACTAGATATTAAACAAAATAGGCATATATATATATATATATATATATATATATATATATATATATATATATAAAGGAAGGCATGAAACATTATTCACTAGCCATATGGCATTTCATAATGCAGTAAAAAAAATCTCTCAACTAGAAAGACAGTAGTCATAATCAGGTGTATAGACATAAAATATTTCTTGTCATTTCATTAGGCATTTCAGTATATATCAGAAAGTATGAGCTCAAAACTGTAATCATATGTTTCAAGTATGAGCGTGTCTTATTTGAAATGCTTTCTACAAAGAAATGTCAATTTTTCACAAATCAGATTCCCCTAACCACTACTCATTTGTGCTTACCTTATTACACATATACATTTTAGTCGACACGTCGATCTTGCGTCGACACTTCAATATTTCATCATAATAAATACGTAGCATAATCAGATTCCTCATATAGTAACTTATTGATCATAAACATACCCCAACAGAATAATACACATCGTCGTCGTAATAATATCATAACACCTCAGTCAAATCTCAAAAACGTTGTAGCTTTCTGCAATAATTTCAAAACCTAAAAAAAATTCTTTGCTCATTTAAATAGTGTCATCTACTTCAAACGTACTTTAAAAATCACGATCCCATACAAAATACATCATTCAAATCTCTCATAGTATTACAATGGTTCCGAAAACAAAAAATGAACAGTCCACAAAGTACTGACAAAATGCAATTTCATAAGTATGAAGTTATCCAACTGTGTAATTGCGTAGACATGTGTAACTGACGTAGTAAAAAAAAAGTTTGTTTCTCTGTTAAATCTTGAGATAGCTGTGTAATTCTGTGTTAGAGAAATATGGTACCCATGTGTAAAGTTGTATAAGCAAATACCATATCAGCTAAGGCTCCTTGTGTTTGCCACACACATGGTACACAAAGTAAGCGTGTAACCCCATGAGGATTAATGTAATTATACCCTCAGGTATTACACATGTAACGCCCCCTTAGAAAAATTTATGAATGACTGTGCTGATTAGCCTCTTACGTTATTTGATTTTCAAACAGCTGAGCAGAACTGAACATACTCAGACATTTCTCATTTTACTTATTCTGATCATCACTAAATTGACACACAATATTTTAGCGCAACGCAATCTGACTTCAAATAATCCCTACAAAAGAATGGCCCTGACTGACAATAACCTATACCTTTCATGAATCACTTACCTCACAAAAATCTTCGTTACTCGAACTACTGCAATACAGCGAGCGCTACTACTGCCAGCTAACTACTGACAGGCATAGTTAGCCAATGAAAGGTTTTGATAAAGAACAAACAAGGTATTTACCTTAATAGTGTCCAAAAGTCATTATATATATATATATATATATATATATATAAAGGGTGTTTCAAAAACGACTGGTATATTTGAAACGGCAATAAAAACTAAACGAGCAGCGATAGAAATACACCGTTTGTTGCAATATGCTTGGGACAACAGTACATTTTCAGGCAGACAAACTTTCGAAATTACAGTAGTTACAATTTTCAACAACAGATGGCGCTGCAAGTGATGTGAAAGATATAGAAGACAACGCAGTCTGTGGGTGCGCCATTCTGTACGTCGTCTTTCTGCTGTAAGCGTGTGCTGTTCACAACGTGCAAGTGTGCTGTAGACAACATGGTTTATTCCTTAGAACAGAGGATTTTTCTGGTGCTGGAATTCCACCGCCTAGAACACAGTGTTGTTGCAACAAGACGAAGTTTTCAACGGAGGTTTAATGTAACCAAAGGACCGAAAAGCGATACAATAAAGGATCTGTTTGAAAAATTTCAACGAACTGGGAACGTGACGGATGAACGTGCTGGAAAGGTAGGGCGACCGCGTACGGCAACCACAGAGGGCAACGCGCAGCTAGTGCAGCAGGTGATCCAACAGCGGCCTCGGGTTTCCGTTCGCCGTGTTGCAGCTGCGGTCCAAATGACGCCAACGTCCACGTATCGTCTCATGCGCCAGAGTTTACACCTCTATCCATACAAAATTCAAACGCGGCAACCCCTCAGCGCCGCTACCATTGCTGCACGAGAGACATTCGCTAACGATATAGTGCACAGGACTGATGACGGCGATATGCATGTGGGCAGCATTTGGTTTACTGACGAAGCTTATTTTACCTGGACGGCTTCGTCAATAAACTGAACTGGCGCATATGGGGAACCGAAAAGCCCCATGTTGCAGTCCCATCGTCCCTGCATCCTCAAAAAGTACTGGTCTGGGCCGCCATTTCTTCCAAAGGTATCATTGGCCCATTTTTAAGATCCGAAACGATTACTGCATCACGCTATCTGGACATTCTTCGTGAATTTGTGGCGGTACAAACTGCCTTAGACGACACTGCGAACACCTCGTGGTTTATGCAAGATGGTGCCCGGCCACATCGCACGGCCGACGTCTTTAATTTCCTGAATGAATATTTCGATGATCGTGTGATTGCTTTGGGCTATCCGAAACATACAGGAGGCGGCGTGGATTGGCCTCGCTATTCGCCAGACGTGAACCCCTGTGACTTCTTTCTGTGGAGACACTTGAAAGACCAGGTGTACCGCCAGAATCCAGAAACAATTGAACAGCTGAAGCAGTACATCTCATCTGCATGTGAAGCCATTCCGCCAGACACGTTGTCAAAGGTTTCGGGTAATTTCATTCAGAGACTACGCCATATTATTGCTACGCATGGTGGATATGTGGAAAATATCGTACTATAGAGTTTCCCAGACTGCAGCGCCATCTGTTGTTGACAATTGTAACTACTGTAATTTCGAAAGTTTGTCTGCCTGAAAATGTACTGTTGTCCCAAGCATATTGCAACAAACGGTGTATTTCTATCGCTGCTCGTTTAGTTTTTATTGCCGTTTCAAATATACCGGTCATTTTTGAAACACCCTATATATATATATATATATATATATATATATATATATATATATATATATATATATATATCAGTCCATGATATCCAATATTACAAATTTACTCTTTCTGATGGATACAGGTCCAGATCGTCCGCTCTCAAAATTCCGCCATCTCTCACTCCACTGCTGGCGGCTCACCTCCAACTGCGCAACGCTACGCGCTGTTAACAGCCAACTGCCCAACACTACAATAGCAAATTCCAACAATGCAAACCAGCCACAGACTGCACACAGCACAGTCAGTGATTTTCATATAGAGCGCTACATGGCGTTACCAACATAAAAAACTAAACAGCTTACTTACACATATTTCACTAGGTGTAAATAGATACCACCCACAGGAAAAGTAAAGAGACCTTTACTACGCAAATAAGGGAAACGTTAAGGCAGAAGGATTGGACAGATAGTCTGTACAAGGGAGATGAAGGCATTATAATAGAAAGGGAAGCGGACATAGATGAAATGGTGAGTAGGAAGATATGATACTGCAAGAAGTTCCACAGAGCCTTGAAGGATCTAAGTCGAAAGACGGCCCTGATTAGATGACATTCCTTACTGAGAGTTTTGGACAGCCAGCCACGTCAAAAATATTCCATCTGGTATGCAAATTGTATGAGAAGGCGCAATACCATCAGACGTTTTGAGATGTTGATTACGGTTGAAGCGCACCTTTAATATGCACAGGACCAAACTCTCATGACCAACACAGTGAGGAACCCTCTAAATTTACATACAAATTAAATCAAGGGAACTGTTACACAAATAAAAACGTCTTGTTTAAATGAATATTAATGGGGATGACTCAAGTATTCATGAAACAAACAGATGCCATACCACTCACATACACATACTAATGGGAGGAGAAAGCTTCTAGCTATGATTAGAAATAACTAAAATTAATTGTTTTATTATCTTTAAAATGAGAATTACCCACTGAAACTCATTAAGAGCCGTTTCGAAATAGACAAGGCATTATAGCTCTGAAGTGTGACCTTGGCGCAGATGGGTGACGAGGACGAAATACAGTTATATTAAAATTTCACCAGTGACTGCAGAAATTCATATTATGTACAGAAAGGACGCGGGAAGATGGGAGTGAACACGGAAAGATCGTCAAAATGCGTGCTGAGAGCAACAGGCTGGATACGTGAGTTTAAAATCCTGTACTTGGATCCTCAACGAAGCAAATTAACACCTCGTCTGATGGACAACTAAGGCTGACTATAGCTCAGCTCACGACCCCACACGACATGAAACGCTAATAAGGTGCGCTGTAACAGTTCGTTGCACGTTTCTGACATGGTTTTCACATCTTTGGAAATACCGTTTTTTTACTACGTTACGATTATTTTAAAATGGGTCTTGGCCCGAAACTATTCATTGTATACGAAAAAAAGTAAGATTTGCAGTTTTGGACCGGTTTTTCGTTGAACTAATTAACAGAACTTGCTGACCCACAGCTACTCCAGGATACTCGAAGTTCCTAAACCTAAGTGTTTACTCTTCAAAACCCTATAACGAAATGTTCTCCTTGTGGCTGCTCTGGAAAATTGTTGTTTTGCGTCTGACTTGGAAGCCAGTGGCCAGTGTTGAAAATGTTTCCCAGTGTCATCCAGCAAAACTCAAGTGAAAATGTTCAACAACCACCACTTCACATTATCATACTTTTTCTCTACGTCGTATCTTAGGTATAGAGGAAGGGAGTGAATTTCTGCGACTCCATGGTACAACGCTCAAACGGGTCTACTGGTTTCTGAGAACGTATACACACCGAAAAAGCGCAGACTCTTCCGAAAATGATAATATGACCCTATTAGAGGCTGCATTCAGAAACTTTAAACCAAACAATACTCCGAGACATGGTTCAAATGGCTCTGAGCACTATGGGACTTAACTTCTGAGGTTGTCAGTCCCCTAGAACGTAGAACTACTTAAACCAAACTAACTTAAGGACGTCACACACATCCACGCCCGAGGCAGGATTCGAACCTGCGACCGTAGCGGTCGCGCGGTTCCATACTGTAGCGCGTAGAATCGCTCGGCCACACCGGCCAGCACTCCAAGGCGTGTAACGAACACTCACACGCACAGACGGAAGCCACACTTGTCTAGAAATGTTTTATCTAGCTAAAAGGCTTCTGCACAGAGTTCCATGTTTTTATCGACACAAAAACGTGTGTACCGTAACCCTCCTGGAAAGCGAGCTGTAAAATGAAAATGCTAGTCTGGCTACCTGCGGCCGTTCTCCCGTTCAGAGCTTAAGAATTTTGTGGTGACAAATCCCCCTTAAAAGAAGTCTTATCTCAAGCATCCAACTTAAACGAAAATAGCCACTGGCTACGCGAATGCATATTTATAATTACAGAGCAGTGTAAGTGAACAACTATTTCTTGATCAAGGGAAATGGCAGATCATCCTCAGAAACATATTAGGGACAGTTTCAGTGAAAAATGGCCAAGTTATATTACAACCCTGTCACGAATTAAAGTGGGTGCCATTGGAGCTATGGTCGTCTGTAGCAAAATCCCATCAAAGATATTTTCAACGGGTTTTGGAACTGCTTTGCATTTATTTTTGTTTTGTAGACTTATCGACCGATGAAAGGCGTGACACTGTTGATAATTCAACTTTGTTCTGATAAGTACATCTAAATATTCCTCAGGCACGCGGATCTGGAGATCATCTCACACTCAATCATACGTACTGGTGTACTGGGAACATTAGCAATTACTATAATTCACATTCATAAATCGATGTTCTTACACAATTCTTATTTGATGGCAATGCCATTACGGACTCAAAGACAAGCACATTCACGAAGATGGCCATTTATTAATGTTAATATATAATAAATGCATTTTACATTAAATTGCCTCATTTACAACTCTTGCTTTACAGGTTAAACTCAATCATTCAGTCCACACCATAGTTGTTGAGACTTGGCGGCTCCCTAGATATCGGCTCTTCCCCTTTTAGAATTTTGTCCATCGGCTGCGACTTCAGCGTGAGGTGGTACAGAGTTAAGGGGTCACTGGAGAGAGGTGAGGAGAGCACGAGCGTAGCAAGTGCATCACGAAGTGGTCATCGATTTGGCCGGCGTCGGCCTACACTACCCGGGTAGTGTAGGCAACGGAAGGCAGTTTACGGCTGTTCCTTCGTTTACCTGGTTCACTTATCTGCCTTTGGAGAATCTATGCTGTTAAACGTGGACTGTTGGAAATGTTTGATGTAATTTTCCTGTTCATAGGCCGTTTTAGTTGGACAAGTTTTGTGGCCCCTCTGTCTGCAGGTGTATTTACCCTCAAGTTGTTTCAAGCGGAGTCTATTGTTTGCATCTGAGCTCTGAATCCATATTCATGACTTACTGCGCGTGTCGGGATTACGATCTGTTAAGTTCAGAGCAGTGCTAAAGAGAAATTTAGTTTATCCACACCAGGGTTGAAGTCGTTTCATTGACATTGTCATCCTGAAAATCTTTAATCATTTAGGATATTTGTAGTTTTACCCTCTCTCAGTACTGACATTTAGCCTGTTCAAGTTGCACAGGGTATTGGAGAGCTGATGTCGTACTCGACAGCCTTATTATTCCGCAAGATATTTTCTGTGGAATTTTGGGTGGGGCCTCTGCACAGGATATGCAATGACTGTAAGGCAGATTTGTAACAGGATATTTGGCGAACTAATTTTATGGCAATTTTGATGTTGTTTTGACCCAAGCGTTTTAATATTTAAGTATCTTGTTCACTTGGTTTGGCTGTAGTCCCCTAAGTGTTCGTAATTTCCTTTTTGTACACTCAATAGAATTTGCGTCTCCTCATACGGGTTCCTTGAGGTGTTCTCAATTTAAGGTATGTCAATTTTATTTTGTTTGCAGCGGCTCGGGTGTCCGTAGTTCAGTATGTACTAATGTATACTAAGTACTCCACGACTCTACGCTAAACTTGATTGTTTGTGGGCCTTGTATGCTATATGCGGGCGTGACGGCTCGTACTTGGTTGGGACTTGTGGTCCCTGTTTCGCTCATCTGTAGTCTAGCGATACACTGTCAGTGCCTCCGGCAGCTCTCCTGTGGTCGGACTAGCGAGGCATTAGCTTTGCCCACCATTGTGTTCTAGTGTGTTAGCGGAGCCCACTCTGTGCACTGAATTCATATACAACATAAGTTGTATTCGTTTTGTGTCATCTCTCACAGTCTTTGACATAGTTTTCGAGTGTTTGTTTTAATAGCTTGTGCTCTACAAGTGACCACTAAATTCTGTGTTAAAGAACACAGATTTAATTTTGTCCATTACCATACCTTCGGGTTGTATATTGAAACTGGTATATTTTTTTAGTGTTGTATTTTTATGTTTCTAAGAGGAAAAAGATTTATACATTAAAGCTTTCCTAAAAATGTTGGTCAGCATGAAGAATTTCTCTCGTGCTATTCACAAAGACTATAGGGGTCTCACGCCACCTTTGATTGCGATTATCAAGTACTGTTCAAAATTATTTTAACAAGCTGGGGTTGTGATACCCTCTTTTTCTGGGATCGATTTCTTTCCCTTCATAGCCACTATCTTGTTCTTCTTAGCAGCAAATTGTTATTAGTATTGTTTCCGCCCCTTGGGACATGTTATATGTTGTAAATAAATTTGGGATATTGTCATTATTAATTCGACCCTTTGTTAATTGCTAAAACTGCTATTAACTGGTTCGTATGAAACGACTTGTTAGTTACTGATATCTTGCCCACCATGGGATGGTTTTAAAGTCATTTACACAAACTTTCAAGTTTCTTTCAATTAAATTATTGTCTATCTATCTGAAAGGTTTATATAGTCCAACTGTTGCTTTAAAATCGTAAACTTTGAGTTTAGAAAACTTTTATATTTTGATTTGAAATTCGCTGTGTGTTTTGATTCTGAACCTTCAAATGAATAAATCATTTTGTGTACAAAAAATGGTGAATGACGATTCAGAACTTTGGGGCGCTATTCTTCCACGAAAACTCTTATTGGCGATTTTGTACAAGTCTACAAATACACTAAAATTTAACATTACTGAGTGACTTCCGTTTAACGCAATTATTTTAATGTTTTCCTGTAGAAATGACCATTCATCAATAAGCAGTTGTGTAGCTGTGTGTGTAGTGCGCCGTACACATCGTTAAATGTGTAATTTTTTTTGGTCATCAGGCTTCTGATGGGTTCGATGCAACGAGCCACAAATTCCTCTCCTGTCCTAACCTCTTCATCTCAGAGTAGCACTTGAAATCTACGTCCTCAGTTATTTGCTGGATGTATTCCAATCTCTGTATCCTGTACAGTTTTTGCCCTCTACAGCTCCCTCTAGAACCATGGAAGTCATTCCCTCATGTCTTAACAGATGTCCTATCGTCCTGTCCCTTCTCCTTATCACTATTTTCCACATTTTCCCTTCCTCTCCTCATTCCTTACTTTATGAGTAATTATAAAGAGAGTCAACGGCAGTATCGACAGAATTGGTATCAGTACATACAGATCACGACCTTAAAGATAACTGTTCACAGCGGAAGGAGGTTGATAAAATAATAATGTCTGTGTTCGTACAACATTTAAAAGGTTGGATGGCCAGTCTTTTACAAACTTTCCGTGCAATGTACATGATAGAAAAATACAAATGACAGGGAAGAAATTAAATTACTGTTTTTCGGTGGAACACTTTTCGTCACACCGATTGCTTACACCTTCAATGTACGAGAGACGAGTAATGAATTTTCGAGTGTTCATAGGTCCTAACAAATCTTCTCACAGGCGAGTTATACAGATCATATGTCAAAAGCCTTTACCTTGTGCACACAACACCCTTTGATTAGAGTCAAAGTGCTGACTAGCGCAGAACATATCGGGTGGTTATAATTAAACTTTCCTTATTTAACACGTTAAACACGTGAACTAATTACCGTACGAGAACCAAACTTGGTAACATTGATGTCCGGAGTATTGGGTGCGTGATTTCCATGCCTCAAAGCACCACCGTCTAATTCCAACTATGGCCACCACGCACCAAGACCAGTGATCGTGATTCATAGTTTCACCCACCAGACCAGTCGCTGTGCACTTGACATGTGAACATGAACTTGGTCAAAAGGAGCAGAGCATCAGTGGTGAAGCTCTGTTATTAAAACAACAGTAATACTGCAGTTGCACTTCTAGAATATCACCAGCTGAAAGGATTACGGAAGAGACCTTTTTCTCCAACTGGTGTGCGGAGCATGACGAAGAAGTTAGAATCAACTGGAGAACTGGGAGCCGCTGTGAGAGGCGGACGACAACCAATTGCACCACAGGTGATAGATGAAATCAGTGTTGCCATGGCAGACAACGCTGGGCGAAGTTTCCGGTCGTCAGGCAGTGCGGCTGCTGCGTCACCATAGTTGAACATCCACAGGTCCACTGCGTGGAAGGTGCTTCGATCCACTCTCAAATGGTATCCGTACAAGATCCATGTCGTACAGCAGGTGGCACCACAGGACGCAGAACGATATGTTGACATCGCCCTCCAGTTTCTCGCAAGGATTGAAGTTGACGAGGGCTACCCTTGAACCATCCTAAGGACAGACGAAGCTCCATTTTCTCTGATGGGTGTGATGAACACACTAAATTGCTGAGTGTGTGGATCTTCACATCCAGTTACTGTGCATGAAGTTCCTCTGTATGGTCAACGTGTCACCGTATGCAGTGGCTTCACGGCTATGTTCATCATTTGCTCATTCGTTTTTGAACAGGTTGGCGGTCAAGGACCAAAGACGTGTAGTGTGACTGATCAGCTTTACTACAATATGCTTAGCCAGCATGTCATAAACGCCCTACAGGAGAACCCAACAGTTTTCATGCAAGATAGAGTCCCAACGCATATCGCTCGTTAAGTGCACCTGATTCTCCGAAACACATTTGGTAACGATCGAATTATTAGCCGATCATTCTCAAATGCTTGGCCAGCACCACAGTCACTCCCTCTGATATCTGATTGTCGGTCTACCTGAAGGACAGGATTTAACAGGGAAATATTCACACATGTACTGAACTGAATCGCAGTATATCAAGAGAGGTAGCCAGCATAACTACGGACATCCTTCGTTCTGCAATGCAGAATGCAATCCTGCGCTTTCATACTCTTCTGGACTATGATGGGCGTCATATTGAACCCATTTTCTAGAAGTAATGGTATCGATATGTAATGGTATGATGTACCATAGCAACACATTAAAATTGTTTCAGCGGAATTGATTCTGCATTATTTCTCTTCGTCATATCCGTTACATTAGTGCTACCAAGTTTGATACTCGTATTGTAATCAGTTTACGTGTTATAACGCGTTAAATAGGGAACGTTTAAATATATCCATAGCCTGCTATTCATAGTAATTAGTCCATATTCCCCTCATTGTCAGTATGTTGCAACATACAGCTCAGATTTTTTATCCAGTGAGCCTGCAGCATTGAATATACCCCTTAAGGACATTATGTAATACAACCCAGAAGGTCGATATAGTAGCTTAGTGTTTTTAATGTGATTGATCCACTTCTGCTGGATTGTCCTCCCCCAACTGTCTGCCAAACTTACATGATTTTTTTCTTTCTTCCTTAAAATGTTGTTAATGGAACACGTGAGGCAATACTGACCCTACGACTTACCTTAGAAAATAGATTAAGGAAATGCAAACTTGCGTTTCTAGCATTTGTAGACTTACACAAAGCTTTTGACAATGTTGACTGGAATACTCTCTTTGAAATTCTGAAGGTGGCAGGGGTTAAATACAGGGAGCGAAAGGCTATTTACAATTCGTACAGAAACCGTATGGCAGTTATAAGAGTCGGGGGGCATGAAAGGGAAGCAGTGGTTGGGAAGGGAGTGAGACAGGGTTGTGGCCAATCCCCGATGTTATTCAATCTGTATATTGAGCAAGCAGTAAAGGAAATAAAAGAAAAATTCGGAGTATGAATTAAAATCCATGGAGAAGAAATAAAACTTTGAGGTTCGTTGATGACATTGTAATTCTGTCAGAGACAGTAAAGGTCCTGGAAGAGCAGCTAAACGGAATGGACAGTGTCTTGAAAGGTAGATATAAGATGAACACCAACAAAATCAATGGAGGATATAAGATGAACATCAACAAAAGCGAAACGAGAATAATGGAAAGTAGTCGAATTAAATTGACTGGTGCTGAGAGAATTAGATTAGGAAATGAGACGCTTAAAGTAGTAAATGGGTTTTGCTACTTGGGAAGCAAAATAACTGATGATGGTCGAAATAGAGAGGATATAAAATGCAGACTGGCAATGGTAAGGACAGCGTTTCTGAAGAAGAGAAGTTTGTTAACATCGAGTGTAGATTTAAGTGTCAGGAAGTCGTTTCTGAAAGTATTTGTATGGAGTGTAGCCATGTATGGGAGTGAAACGTGGACGATAAATAGTTTAGACAAGGCGAGAATAGAAGCTTTCGAAATGTTGTGCTACGGAAGAATGCTGAAGATTAAATCGCTAGATCACATATCTTATGCGGAGGTATTGAATAGAATTGGGAAGAAGAGAAATTTGTGGTATAACTTGACTAGAAGAAGGGATTGCTCGGTAGGCCATATTCTGAGACATCAAGGGGTCACCAATTTAGTACTGAAGGGCAGCGTGGAGGTTAAAAATCGTAGAGGGAGACCAATAAATGAATACAGTAAGCAGATTCAGAAAGATGTAGGTTGCAATAGGTACTGGGAGATGAAGAAGATTGCACAGGATAGAGTGTGATTGAGAACTGCATCAAACCAGTCTCTACACTGAAGACCACAACAACAACATAAACAACAACAACAACAGCAATGTTGTTAATCGCATTTTCGGATACTCAAATTTGGTTCTTGTGTCTGCATATCAACAGTGATTTCTGTCATTATTCATGATATTACAACGTATGCTATAAGCTGTTTTTGATTAGCTGCTGTTTTATCGTCCTTTCTCGTAATTTTTGAAATGTGACGTTTTATCATCATATCTGACGGACTTACAGTGATGACAGTTGGCCAAAACAACTATATGGTTAAAGTTGCATTTCGAGTTTTATGTGTCTCCTTTGCAATCTCTGTGTCTATGGGTAGTTGTTTGTGTCTATCCGTTTTCGTGGTTTGGGATTTCAATAAAATTTTGTATGAAATGTTTACGTTTTAAATCCGTTTGTTCATTTCAAATGTTATCAGGACGCTGTATAGTGTACACTTATATCTCTGCCTGTCCCTTCTTGTGTCTTAAATTCTCTTCTTTTGTCTTGAATATTAAACCTTCAGGAGATATGGGTAAAATTTTCATTGCTAACTCTATTCATTCTGTGTGGTGTTTCTCGATCATTAAATGGTTGAAGAATGCAATCTAAATTTTTCGCTAACTGTCAGGTGCTCTCGACATCTGTCCTATGTAAAATTTGTTGTAATCCTGACATTCGATTTTTGTATCTTCCTGGTTTTGTGTATAGTGATAAAATACTTTTTTCCGGAATGAAATAAATGGCCGGTATTGTAGTTGATTGTATGTGCACATTGGATGTTTATGTTCTTCATTAACAGATTTGTTTGATATGGTACCTAAATGTGCTCTTGGTGTGTATGTTAGTTTAGTCTATATGGGTTTTTCTCTGGTTAATTTTATGACCTTGTGAATTATTGGTTGTTTTCCTTTTGTGTAACTGCGTTTGTGTATTTGGGTTAAACTATTTTGGTGTCTATGTATCTAACTCTTGATATAGTGGCAGATTTTGTATTGTGTTGTTCATGGCTTGGAAGTGTGCATGATTGTGTATCTTTGGGTGAATTAACATGCATAGTGCTGTCAGTTATTGTACGGTTACTGTAAATTTCGAAGATACGTAAATTATTGTTGTTGGTGAGTGTGATCCTGAAAAATAATTCATTTCTTTGTTGCTGTATCAAAGGTGAAGTGCATTTAATTTTGCAGTTTATTTTGTGCTTAAAATATGTGTTGAATGTCAAATGCATCTTCATCTATAAGGGCAAGCCTGTCATCCATGTATCAAAACCAATAGATTATTTTCTTTGTTAGTGAATTTGTGGGTGCAAAAACGTTTTCTTCCTATGTATGCAAGAAAATACCTGGAAAGGTTCTGCCAAAACTGCAACCCAAGACTACTCTGTCTAATGGCAACTGAGGATCCATAAATCTCTTATTCTGATTCGTCCAGTTGTTAAATGTATGAACAATCGCAACTACCTCATAAGCAATCATACTCACACGCACACACACACACACACACACACACACACACACACACACACACACACATATATATATATATATATATATATATATATATATATATATATATATATATATATATATATATTGTGTATCTTTGGGTGAATTAACATGCATAGTGCTGTCAGTTATTGTACGGTTACTGTAAATTTTGAAGATATGTAAATATGTAACACCTTACAAAAAGGTACGGTCAAACTTTCAGGAAACATTCCTCACACACAAATAAAGAATAGATGTTATGTGGACATGTGTCAGGAAACGCTTAATTTCCATGTTAGAGCTCATTTTAGTTTCGTCAATATCTACTGTACTTCCTCGATTCACCGCCAGTTGGCCGAATTGAAGGAAGGTAATGGTGACTTCGGTGCTTGTGTTAACATGCGACTCATTCTCTACAGTACTAGCATCAAGCACATCAGTACGTAGCATCAACAGGTTAGTGTTCATCACGAACGTGGTATTGCAGTCAGTGTAATGTTTACAAATGCGGAGTTGGCAGACGCCCATTTGATGTATGGATTAGCACGGGGAAATAGCCGTGGCGTGGTACGTTTGTATCGAGACAGATTTCCAGAACGAAGATGTCCCGACAGGAAGACGTTCGAAGCAATCGATCGGCATCTCAGGGAGCACGGAACATTCCAGCC
The DNA here is from genome assembly GCF_023898315.1 of Schistocerca nitens. NCBI lineage: Eukaryota > Metazoa > Arthropoda > Insecta > Orthoptera > Acrididae > Schistocerca > Schistocerca nitens. The sequence continues at coordinate 425,762,734 of NC_064615.1, read as the reverse complement.
TATGACTCGCGACTGGGGAAGACCTAGAACGACGAGGACACCTGCAATGGACGAGACAATTCTTCGTGCAGTTGACAATAACCCTACTGTCAGCGTCAGTGAAGTTACTGCTGTACAAGGTAACGTTGCCCACGTCACTGTATGGAGAGTGCTACGGGAGAACCAGTTGTTTCCGTACCATGTACAGCGTGTGCAGGCACTATCAGCAGCTGATTGGCCTCCACTGGTTCACTTCTGCGAATGGTTCATCCAACAATGTGTCAATACTCATTTCAGTGCAAATGTCCTCTTTACGGATGAGGTTTCATTCCAATGTGATCAAATTGTAAATTTTCACAATCAACATGTGTCGGCTGACGAGAATTCGCACGCAATGGTGCAATCACGTCATCAACACAGATTTTCTGTGAACGCTTGGGCTGGTATTGTTGGTGATGTCTTGATTGGGTCCCATGTTCTTCCACCTACGCTCAATGGAGCACGTTATCATGTTTTCATACGGAATACTCTACCTGTGCTGCTAGAACATGTGCCTTTACAAGTACGACACAACATGTGGTTCATGCACGATGGAGCTCGACATTTCAGTCGAAGTGTTGGTACGTTTCTCAACAACAGATTCGGTGACCGATGGATTGGTAGAGGCGGACCAATTCCGTGGCCTCCACGCTCTCCTGACCGCAACCTTCGTGACTTTCATTTATGGGGGCATTTGGAAGCTCTTGTCTACGCAACCCCGGTACCAAATGTAGAGACTCTTCGTGCTCGTATTGTGGACGGCTGTGATACAATACTCCATTCTCCAGGGCTGCATCAGCGCATCAGGGATTCCATGCGACGGAGGGTGGATGCATGTATCCTCGCTAACGAAGGACATTTTGAACATTTCCTGCAACAAAGTGTTTGAAGTCACGCTGGTACGTTCTGTTGCTGTGTGTTTCCATTCCATGATTAATGTGATTTGAAGAGAAGTAATAAAATGAGCTCTAACATGGAAAGTAAGCGTTTCCGGACACATGTCCACATAACATATTATCTTTCTTTGTGTGTGAGGAGTGTTTCCTGAAAGTTTGGCCGTACCTTATTGTAACACCCTGTATATAAAATACTAAATTCATTAAAAGAAGTATATATGCTGGCACAAACAAGTAAGGAGATCAAAATGGCGAATTAGTAATCTTTGCTATCAATAATTTGAATCGAAATATACCAGTCCATGGGTAATTACAATCATACAGATATCCTCTCATAGTACAGAAAAATTTCAATTGCTAACAGACAAGAAATAACAGACCTACTCATTCTGATTACAACGCAAAATTATTTTGAATTCGACAATGATATTTACTACCAATTTCAGGGAGGAGTATTGCCGCTACTTTAGCTGATATTTTCTTGAATATATTCAGAGAAAAATTTTTTGCGTCTGAAAGTTCCCTAACCATGAAAATTCTCTGTTATTTTAGATGAGTGGCAAAAATGCTTGCCCTTATAGATGGAGATGAATCTGAAATTCAGCATTTACATCAAGCACTAAATAAACTACATCCTGAAATGCACCTCATGATGGAAACAGAAACAAACAAATCAAATAATTCTCAAATCAATGAGTCTTGAGTTTCTTTACATAATGAACTCTGAACATATTTGACTATGTTTGCAATAGGTTCAGCGGATAATGTAAAACTCTATAGAATGAATTCGACCTGCACGATTTCAAAAGCTTGTCCTTGTGGATTAATTTTTTTGGAGCCAGAGAAAACTTTTGATTTATCAGAGAAATGTCCGATATAATTCGATCTCGTTGTCTGATACGGTGCAGCTTTATTTGACTCCCTCGTCCGTCAGAGCAGAATTAATTCTTAGCCGTATGTTATTGTTCTTAAGCCATGGCTGTTACAACATCTACAAAGATAATTTTCTTGTAAGTCTGAGTATGTAAAACGTGTACATAAAGTGAAAATTAAAAATTTCCTGGTGCGTAGACTGTTCCATAAAATTTGTGCTTCAGCAACTTGTTATAACGTTATTACGATATGCCATCTTCAGGCGGCGTCAGTACACAGAATTACTCTTTTTAAGACTCCGTCACAGCATACACAGTTTACACATTTGCCGTTGCGCATACGTTGTTTGAGGCACGCGCTTCTCCTGCTAGTCTGTGTGCTGATGAGAGCGCCGTCAATGTTGAAAATTCCCTAATTTTATATCAGATCGACCGTCTTCACAAGGTAAAATCGCAAAACGACGCTAGCTATTCAGAGCACGAACTAGGAATCCTTGTAAAATCCAACTGTGACGTGTTGTCCTGAATGATATCAGCCCTAGACAGTCGTATTTCTAGATATGCATTGATAACGGCGTTCAAGATGTTTGAGGTATGGGCCACAATTTTTGTTCATTGTTTTTCAATACAGTTATTGCAAATGGAACTAAATTCGCAAGTCATTTCTCTTATAGGCTACATAATAAAATGCGCTCCAGAAGATTACTGAAAAGTTACAGTAAAAGGAGGAAAAGAATGGGGATTCAGGACATGGTTGGGAGAAATAAAGGATAAGGACACCAAAAAAAGGAAAAAGGGATGTGTAAAAAGGTGTCTTTTTGCTATAGAGGCTAAATTTCACACTTCGGTATCCTTCCGAAGGGCTTTAATTTAGTCTAAGAAGAAAGTGACTCACCTAAAATTATTAACACTGGCCTCGACACAGTGACAGGATATGACACAATAATGAAGGCAAGTGAGCCATCATTATTTATTTGTCTCATGAACTTTACGGCCTACCATTTAACTACTACGAGCTATCCCACATTATACTGGCTATAGAGATAACAATCAGAATTACAATAATGAAATGAAATTGAAGTTTCACTCTGATTCACAATTTGTGTATAAAATCTTCTTTGAAGTAGAATAATAACCGAATGTCGTATATCTTAGTGTTCTGTACAACATATTACTACTTCACATAAATTATATACAATATTCAGTAAACCGGAAGATTCCTAACTACAAGATACCAAGACGAAAGTAAGAATAGGAAGTAGGAAGGGATATGAGTCAGTCACCACAAGCTGCCAGGTGTCGTGCTCTTGGAATATACGGTACGTCGAGTCTACACCTTGCGGCTGGTGGCCTATCTTCTGTTACATTTTTCATTTGTATGTGGTCATTCAGGTGCAGCTCAGAATCTGAAGATGTAGTTCAACTTACAGAGCTGTTGGTAGTACTCGTTCTGATCATGACACGATCACTTACAAAGGTAACTTGTGCTGTCGTGAAAGAATATCGCACACAGTGCAATGTACTTCACTTTTGGACACCGATGAACGTATTTATTCTGTTTTTCGACATATAAGTATTCTCAACAATTTTAAAAGACTTCAAGTTCTAATCGCAATGCCTCGAGTACACAAGCAATTCCATTCCACAGAACGTGTGCAAAAACATAAATAAATTATTTACATAAAAACAAAATACATGGGTAATTACTTTGTTTTGTTTTGGGGCGCAAAAACAATTGGGGCCACACGCTCCCTTCTCAGAACCGTAGAACACGGAGAAAAGAGTTAAAAACGACTACACGTTAAGCCCAATCTACGGGAGGAAAGGCAGTTAAAAACAGGGACTTAAAAGGAACGTCCATAAAATATGTCGTAGAGACAACATAAGTCCTGAACTAAAGATTTAATGTTCTTTGCCATATTGCTGCGACGGATAAAAATTAAAACGCGGTCGACAGCTCTCCCGTCGCTCGTTAAAAACGGCCGATATCTCAGACGGCATATATAAATGAGAATGTGAGTGGTTAGCACAGGGCATTCCGTCAGGGAATGAGTACAAACTGGTGGGCTAAAAAGACAGTGCCCGATATATAAGCTAACTAAAATTATCTCCTCGCGACGAGAGTGTGGAGAGGAAGCCCCAGGGAGAGGTTTAATTCCTCGGAGCTTGTTGCCATAAAGAGAAGACAGGTGGTGATTCCAAAGTGTCACCACCTGCTGACAGACCGCAACACAGCAATCATAGAGATCATTGGAGGAAGTGGAAAACTAGCGAGCCGGGGTACAAGGACTGCAAACTCGGCAGCAGCGTCAGTGGCCTCGTTTCCTGTCAAACCGACGTGACCAGGGACTCACGGAAACATCACAGTGGCTGGATCAAGAGTGAACAGGTGAAAGCTTTCCTGTGCCCGTTGCGCTACGGGATGGACAGTGTACAGCTCACACTTGCTCTGAAGGGCACAGAGAGCGTCGGAGCAGATGACACAGTTGAAAAGCCTTTGTAGCCTAATGTACTGTGTGGCGTAATAAATGGCAAAGAGCTCAGCTCTAAATAGTGAGCAGTGTTGAGAAACTAATGCCGATAATCGTCGTTGCCAATGACAAAGGCGCATCTGACACCACGGTCAGTCGGACAGCCATCAGTCTTCACAAACGTACTATCGCGAAGTTCCGTGCGAAAGTTGAGAAACTTATGATAATAGAGCAAGGCTAGAGTAGTATCCTTAGGAAGCGAATGAAGTCCAAGGTGAACAATGACCGCCGCACGAAGCCAAGGTGGTGAAGGGTTCACGTTCATTGGGAAACTGGAAGGGAAGTGCGAAGTTAAGCTCCCAGAGCAAAAGCTTAAAGCGAACCCCAGGAGGTGACGGAGAAGAGGGATGGCCCCCAAAGACGGATGCGCCACATCCTGGCGATCAATTTAGTCATCCAAGAAGGATGCGTAGGATGGGTAGCCAGGGATGGCAGACAAATGGCGTGCGTATCTGCTGAGGAGAAAATCACGGTGGTATGACAACGGTAGAATGGGCAACTTTTGAATACAGACCTTCAATTGGGTTGGAGTAAAAGGCGCCAGTGGCCATACGGATGCCACGGTGGTGGATTGTATTGAGGCGGCATAAGATGGACGCACATGGAGAGTCATAAACGAAACTCCCATAATCTAGTTTCGAATAGACAAGGGGCCGGTACAGATGGATGAGGTGGTCCGAACCACTCCTCAGGAAGTACTGCAGAGGACGCTTAGGACATTGAGGGACTGCATACAGGGGGCGGCCAGTTAACACACATAGGAGAACCAGGAAAGTTTCTTATCGAATATAGGCTCCAGGAATTTCGTAGTTTCAACGAACGGAAGAGCAATAGGCCAAGAATGTAAAGACAGTGAAAGGAATCAATTGCAACCCCAGAAATTCATACAAAGGTTTTGTCAGTGGAAAAACGAAAGCCATTGTCGATGCTTCACGAGTGGAGACCATTGATACAACACTGGAGAGGTCACTCAAGGAGATAAGTCCGTGGGCAGCTGCAATAGATGGCGAAAAGGGAGCTGGAGATGCCCAGTGGGGGACAGGCCCTTAATAGGGTCAATGGCGACAGCAAAGAGGTCGACACTCAGGAGGGACCCCTGAGGCACATCGTTTCCTGGGTAAAGGTTTCCAACAAGGCAGAACCCACACTTACCTGAAAACCTGGTCTTTTAAAAATTCCTGATAGAAATGGAGCATACGGCCTCAGAAGTCCCATGTGTAGAGTACAGAGAATAAAAGCAGATGTCGTACGCTTTCTTCAAATCGAAAAACACGGACACGGCCTGGTATTTCCTGAGAAAACCGATCATGGTATGAGTTGACAAAGTAACAAGACGGTCGACTGCAGAATGACGCCCTCGAAGTCCACGCTGTGCAACACTTACAAATTGCGATACTCGAACCATCATACCAGCCCTTCATGAATCATACGTTCCATCACTTTGCAAACACACCTAGTGTGAGAAATGGGGTAGTAGCTGGAAGGAAGGTTTTTGTCCTCATCGGGATTAGGTGCGGGTATGACAGTGGCTTCGCGCCAGCTTCCGGGAAACGTGCTCTATGTGGAGATGCCATTGTACGTATGAAGGAGAAAGTGGTTGCCCGCAAGAGAAAGGTTCCAAAATCTGAATGAAAACATCGTCCGGCCCTCGGAGAGCCCACTGTCAAATTTTGTTTGATAGGAGGATCGTCTAAATCTTGCTTAGTGAGCACAACCGTCGTTGCCTGCTTGGTTTACCACTATACAGAACAAACCACTCAACATCTCCAATCTGCGAAATGTTTCTGCTATTTGGTCCCTATTTAGTCTAGTTGGAGCAATTGGTTAAATCTCTTTCATCACTGGATGAATATTACTATTAGTTGCCCGATTCCGTTGGCTTGATTATTACGTGTGTTTGCCATACCATGGGAAAATTTAAATTGTCTTAGAAAGCTTAGCTGTCTATTAAAATAACAATAATCACCATAAATATATATGCTGACTAACAACAACAATGAAATCCTATTAAAATTAGTATTCTGGAACAGAAAACAATCTCGTCATACATCACTGATTGTGACATGCTGTATAGGGATATTTACACGAAAATAACTATTACTAATCTAATTAATGAGGAAAACGCCTACTAGCTAATCGACAGATTGTTAGAAGCAGAGTTGCAGGATTAGGATGCATGAAATATTGTCAATTTGTGTTAGCTGACACAAGACATTCTCACATGTTGCACCACAACACAATATTAATCTATATGAGTAATCCACTCAATCGCCTACAGATGTGGAACACACAATAATGCAACATTAGTAATAAAATAGAGGAGTTGTGTCTACAAGGGCGCCATACGCACTAGCACACACAAAGGTAACTATTTCAAATGGTTCAAATGGCTCTGAGGACTATAGGACTTAACTTCTGAGGTCATCAGTCCCCTAGAACTTAGAACTACTTAAACCTAACTAACCTACGGACGTCACAGACACCCATGCCCGAGGCAGGATTTGAACCTGCGACCGTAGTTGTAGCGCGGTTCCAGACTGTAGCGCCTAGAACCGCTCGGCCACCCCGGCCGGCAAAGGTAACTAGTTCTCTCATTAAAGAAGTATCGATATACTGCAGTGTACGGCACTCTAGCGCTAATGGTCACTGATATGTGTATTGTATTCTACTTTCAAAATATGAAAATATTTTCAATAATTGAAAGATGGCGAAGCTGACAGTTTCGTCGACTTTCACACTATCGACATATAGCATATTTTCATAGAATTTTTCTGATAGAGACTGGAAATACTTGAAGTATTTGTAGCCGTTCTATTTCTTGAGAATTACGTTTGGCTGGGCAGACAATTTCACAAACAGACAGCACATAAATGTGGGTCAAAGGATACCATTAACTTAATGCAGGTAGTAAAAGGTGACACTAAGATTACCTAAGACAGCGATCACCAAAGGCTGTTGTGTAAACTGGACCGGATGAAGGGTCATCCGTACTGCGTCGACACAATACGAACAGCATGTAATCGCGTGGCTGTACGGATAGTCACAGAAGAGTGTTTGGAATCCTGCACGAGATGACCACCACTTCCACGTTCCTTAGGTTTTTCTGTGGTGAGTGCGTAGTAAAGCACAGTAAAGATTCCGGGCGGCCAGAAACAATGAGCCTTGGGTGAAGACTGCAGAGAAGACAGGGCCAGCCTGCCGGTACAGGTGGACCCAATGCAGGCTCTGTGAAAGCAGCAGGTATTCATGGTTATGCTCTCAGTGAGGTGTGAGAATCCTATGAGTGTAAGACCATCTTTCCCATCCCAAAACTGCTATCAGCTAGCCCCTAAAATATATAAAAAGCAGATAGGAATATAAAGAGGGTTGGAGGAAAAAATATACTAACATATTCTTTAGAGACCGACACAGATTAAACACATTCCTTTCCTTAGTTGTAGATCTCTGGGCGCGAAAATGTGGGAATGTCATTGATCTACCAGATCTGACATAGTAGTTTTGGAAAATTACTGAGAGGTGGGAGGATGCTCCAGGAGAACTGATACATCTCATTGGTTGACTGCTCTTCAGAGGCTAGGAATGGCTCTTAAAGAAGGGGTGAACGTTGCGAGGGAGGTCTGAGATGTAGTCATTTCACTTTGTAGCTCCAACTGGAGCTTTGTGTAAAGTTTGTGTTACGTATGGGATTGGCAGGCATTGTCCGACACAGTGGCCACAAACTGCAGCGCTGGCTTCAGCATATGTAGGTCGCAATGTACTCGGTAAACGTCAGAGTATTAATGAGAAGAAGGAAGATGTCCTTCTCGCATGCATAATTTTACAAACTCAAATTTTGGCAAACACTCTCTTCGAATCACGGAAACGGACCTTGCCTTGAATCTCCGCCCACCTTAGTTACTTGTAACTGCTTCATGTTCTTGTGATAATTTGACAGTGAATAGGATGTTATTAAACATGATTCTGTTGTAGTTCGGTGCAACTGCTGCACTCGTTTTGTGTGATGATTTACAATAAAGAATAGAACTTTGGTTAACTTCAACTTTCATTACATACGTATCTCACCTGGTCACAAAATTAAATTACAGTATCATTATTACACCACGTTTTTGAACTCTGTAGGACCATAATTTAACGTTAATTAAAAATTCTTATGTAACTACTGACAGTTTTCAGTCTTCATTAGGCATCTATGTACTTATACACATTAATTCCTACAGGAGTAAGCAATGAGGTAGTAAAGTTTTGGCGTACCCGTTACAGGGTCACGACAGTGATTGGAGACTTTGTGCTGCAGTCAGGAATAAAAGTTTGCACTTTCAAATTCTTAGGAACATTTTTAAAAGATTTTGCGTAATATAATGCTCACAGAACAAAGAAAGAAACAAACTTCTGACAGTTAAAATTAATTGGTTTACAATGACGTTTATAGAGACAGAAATAAGTGTTACTCATACAACTTCTCCTGGCACGAATGAAATAATCCATGTACGTGGTATTTCAGCTATGTGTGGTTTGTGTGCATTTGGCTCCACATCCTATCCATCCATCAGTGTTGGTACAGCGTCGAAATTATTTTGAAAGGGTTTAGTAAAATTTTATGAACATGTACATGAGTGTTTTGAATGCGCATCTGAATAAGGACGAGGAGTCAGATGAGAGCAGCTAGGGAGTCATTTAAGTTCATGGAAATTTCGAATATAGAGCGAGATCAAGATAGGAAATTATCAGGTATGAGAGAGGAGCAGGTAACGTTTCACATGGAATGCTTCAAATTCAACAGACATGGAATTTCGAGTCAGACGGTACAATCTGATATGACAGGGAGACCAACAAAGACGACGCCACGGTCGCTCCACGACGGTCACGTTTAACAGGATCAGAGATTACCGTGTACAAGGGAGCAGCAGGGCAGTTTCACCACTGCAGACGCATTCTCAATTAAGTTCAGGAGCATCAACTCCCAGTAGAAGAGATAAGCAAAGCAACTCAGGATTTGTTTTATTGCAAATTTGGCAAAAAAAGGTACAAATGAATGAGGTAGCGAGAAAGGAAATCTTACATGAAGTGAAGGCAACTAGGAAAAAGAAAAAGGAGAAAATGTATATTCTGAGCCAAAATTTGAAAGATACGACAAGATTAGATATGGTAGCAAACAAAATGTTAAACAGTTAGCAGAGGTCTGTGAGAAGAAATCTGCAAATTACAACTGCTTCCTGTAGTGGGAAAGGAATTGGACAAAGTAAGTAGGAGATAGAAAAAGCAAGAAAAAAGCATAGCAGAAATCAGTAGAAGACTGGACAATATTAATGCTGATGTTGTCACGAATTTAGATGAAGCCACAGTACTTTCAGAATCGGAGATGGAAAATTAATCTCTCGTGAAATACAAAAGAGATACGAAGATCCTAGAAAGTTCAATACGGCTTCATCCAGAGAAAATGAGGAAACTCAATCATTGTTCAGTCGATTACAGCACAGGAATGAAAAATTAGTAACCTCGTTCGTGAGTCAATCGTGTGACATTCACGTTTGGAGATGGATGACAACCGACGAAATAACTGTAGAGTTTGGTGCAAGGTGTAGTAGAAGTAGTGAGTCAGCAACATATGGGGGATCTGTAGCAGGATACAGAGGAACACAAACAGCTGACAGGAGTACATTTAGTAATACTGATATAAAATTTTGAGTATAATGAGAAGAAATCGGAAATACAGGCAGGATCAAAGAAACTGAAAAACCTATGTCAGAGGAGATGAGATGGGAAGAAGTAACCTGCGATCAAAGAGTTGAATCCACCAAGACATGAAGCGAGCATGGGTTGAAAAAGAAAGTAATAAAAAGTGGGAACCTGGTCAAATACGAAGACATGTCGGAGATAGTTATGCGGTCTAGAGCTACAGCCAGTGGTAAAGATAAGAATGGGAAAATGTAAAACTGAAGAGAATTTTTGATAGTGGCGATTTCCAATGTCGCCTTGGAAGGATGTGAGAAAGAGGTAGACAGTGCTGTCTTTAAAAAAGACACGTATAAAGGGGCGAGTGTAACTTCATCATTATGCTTAAGCTTGCCACAGTTTTGACATTCAGTGTAGATTTCATGAGGGAAGATGAGGTCACATTAGAATGGGACGTAGCGTAATTACGCTTCAAAGAGAGAAATAAGTACTTATACGTTTCGAAGAACAAGCTATTAGGGCACAGGTTCCAGCAACTTATGCAAGGTTACTCGTGGAACCAGAAACGAAGGTAGAATAGAACGAAGAATTTTATCGGAACCAGCTGCTGCGATTCCTAAAAGAGGAGACGCAGATCAGGCGTCAGATAGCTCAGAAGATTAAGGAAATAGTGAGGGCAAAGCATGATGTCGAGAATCAAGACAATCAAGAGTGACACGATATTTTCCATGGTAATGAGAAGATATTTTTGGCTAAGACAGGTGTAATAAGAAGTCTTCAATAAAAATTCGAAGCCTGTGACCATCAGGCGTTTTGCGCAACAAATTATGAAATGCCAATTGTACGTAGAAAGAAGGTTTGTGAAGAACTGAACAAAATGACCAATGAAGAATAATCGAGCAGGCAATGTCACCTTACAACAGCCCCTTGAATGTGGTGGTAAAGAAGTACCAGTCAGTCCGTCTTGTGTAGAACCCATGGCAGGTTAGTGCCATAACTGCTCCAGAGACAGACAGGATGGAGAAGCTGGAGACCTTATTACTATTTACGAGCTAATATGAGGAATTTCTTGGTTTCGGTAGACGTTAACAATTAAAAAATCTACCATTTGGAACATATCGTCAGCTGATTTTATCCGTTGTTTGGATAGCGTAACGAATGATACCTTAAAGCAGCCAGCTACGTAGATATGCTGATAGCAGGAAGCTTATAGGGAAAGCACAATGAGATATTGAAGACACTCTTTACCACCTCGAAAAGTCATGGCGTCACTGCCAATCGAAACAACTTATCTTTTGGATCGCTGCATGTAAGTGAGCCGTGCTTACTCCCAACTATGCGTTATCGTGAACTTCGCTGTCTATCTGTGTTTGGTTTCGCGTCCTTGTTGGAGTCACGTCGTGGTTCTTCTTCCTTCTACGTGTGGCAGCAGCGATGTGTATCGATATTTGCACCGTGTACCATCTTTGGTTTTGTGCATATAGTTTTCGACTAGGGGGTCTGCAGTGAGTCGGCAGGTTGCTGCGGACAAGGGAAGTTATCTCCACGCAGTGCAGTCGGCTGGGTCCGCTGGCGGTCCCTGTGCAGTGTCGGAACGTGTGTGGAGCTTCGTGGTTCACCGACCCAGGACGTCAAAGCTGAGTAGGGGTTTCAGCTATCCAAGCCACATCCATTTGTATAGTGTGGTTCATTTCAGTGGTTCGCTGGTGGGAAGGTTTCCCTGTGAGCAACACCGAGTGTTTCTATTGCTGAAATTTAGCCGCCATACGGTGCAAATAACTATATTGGTTGACTACAATTCGAGTGCACCTACGGAATTTTCTGCCTTATGACCGTTAGTGTACTGATTACCTGCCCTGCAACTGACGTAAATTCAGGCAGTGTTCCTTTGGGTGAAGTTAACTATATTACCGTATTTCAAATTCAAGTGTACCAGTGGAATTTTCTGCCTTGTGGCCGTTAGTGTTCCGGTTACCTGCCGTGGCCACTAACGTAATTTCAGGCAGCGTCCTTTCCTCACCTGTTGTTGCTGTCTAACATGGTGTGTAATTTTGACAGCTAATACATATTTCACTGTAGATAAACACGTTCGTAACCTTTTGTGTATGAGTTCTCATGTACTGATTGGTGGCAAGGTCGGTCCATGGCTGCCCCTGGTTGCGTTCCGACGGGCTCACCACCTGTCTCACCTAAGTGAACGAGGGCAGGCCAACTTCCCTGGAGGCTGCTGAGTGCCGTTTTCTTTTTTGTCCTACTTACCGGTGTGTAATTGTCTGTTTGTAATATATCATAGCTAATGATTTAAGAATTATTGTTTTTAGTGGACTTTACGTTTTTTTTTTTAATTTTGATAAATCAATTGTCAGCCTTAAGCCGCTTAAAACCTTATTCTTGAAATTACCAATTAAGTAAAAACATTGCTGCCTGCAGCCTTAAAGATTGTGGTAATATATTTTTTAAAATTCCAATTTAATTGTATCCCTCAGCCTCTTATATTGCACCTAGCATATGTTTCTTCTATCTACTTTTGTCTTGAGGCTTTCCAGCCTAATTGTCATACCATATAAATTTTAATTATTTTATTTGCTATTTTAACTGCATCTTTTATTTCTGTTGACTTTTAAGATTTCTTGTTTGGAGGCCCTCAGCCGTGAAATAATTGCCTTTTTGAAACTCGTAGTTCTAAAGATTCGGCTGTGTGCTGTTTTGGTTTCAAGATGTTATTAAATTACAATAAATTAAAATTCTGAGTGAACCTGACCGTCACCTTATTTGGCCTTTTCCTCAATGCTAATCACCTGTTCTGCCCTGCGGATTTAGCGGGCGTCTCAGAGAGGTTTTTAGGGTACAAGGAAAAGAACCTCATCTTTAGACGATTGAACCAGTTGCTAAACACACTTCCCCAAACACCATGAAAAGATTGAGAAGATTTCTTGGTGTAATCAATTTTTATAAAAAAATTTGTGGTGACTGAATCATAAGCGACCTCATGCCTGTGTGCGTTGACAGGAAAGAACGCGCCTTGGGTATGGGAAGAGGAGGCAGAGGAAGAATTTCAAACCTTAGAGTTAGCACTGATTAATGCATCGGTTGTGGCCCATCCAGATCTGTCGCAAGACTTCTGGATAACCTCAGATTTGGCAAGGACAGGGCTTGGTGTGAAATTCTTTCAAGAACATAAAAATGATGACAGAACAGTTAGGTTACCAATATATTTCAGCAGTAGGTTAGTATTTAAGAATGAAGAACTATTCCGTGACAGAACTAAAGGCATTGGCAGTAGTCTGGGGTTTCCAGAAATTTCGTGCTGTGTTGGCAGAAGAGCCAACACCGTGTTGCTAGAGGAGGCCGAAATGCACGCGTTTAATTACACGCAGACTGGCGTGAGGTCTGGAACAGGTCAGAGAAATAAGACTAACAAAACAGGAGGTAACTGGTAGAATACTTAACTTTAATCCATAATCGGTGTACATCGCTCTTGACGGTACATTAATAATAAGCTCAATATAACTGGTAATGGCGCATTGCTAGGTCGTAGCAAATGACGCAGCTGAAGGCTATGCTAACTATCGTCTCGGCAAATGAGAGCGTATTTGTCAGTGTAGCATCGCTAGCAAAGTCGGCTGTACAACTGGGGCGAGTGCAAGGACGTCTCTCTAGACCTGTCGTGTGGCGGCGCTCGGTCTGCGATCACTCACAGTGGCGACACGCGGGTCCGACGTATACTAATGGACCGCGGCCGATTTAAAGGCTACCACCTAGCAAGTGTGGTGTCTGGCGGTGACACCACATTTCGTTATTTTCTTTATGTGAGAAAAAAAGTAGTTTATACCGACCTTAAAGCATTACAGCTTCTGTTTACGACAAAGTGATACATCATCGTCTCACCAGATGGATCTTATATAATCAAGAGTTGGATTTTTCAATAATATACGTACCTGGTTCGCGAATGAACACGGAATACACAATTCCGCAGACCGAATGTTAGAAGGGCTGTTGTTATTGGTTAATACAAACCACTGAGAAATGTACGGAAGTCTGATTTTCAACACATAACTATATTTTTTTTTAAATGTAAACCTATAATTACTTTAGCACAACTGAAAATAGAAACAACAACTTAATCAGTGCTGTTAGTTACAGTGTAAAATGTTAAGTACATCCAGAGTAATTTGTAACGTAAAGTTGACGCTTGAAATCTCAGTCGCGTATTGTAACAAACAAGCCGGCCACTGTGGCCGAGCGGTTCTAGGCGCTTCAGTCTGGAACCGCGCGAACGCTACGGTCGCAGGTTCGAATCCTCGGCATGGCATGGGCATGGATGTGTGTGATGTCCTTAGGTTATTTAGGTTTAAGTAGTTCTAAGATCTAGGGGACTGATGACCACAGATGTTAATTCCCATACTGCTCAGAGCCATTTCAACCATTTTTTTGTATCAAACAAGACTTATATGGGTACATTTACGAAGACTACGATGTTTACGAGTTTGGCTGTCTCCGTGTCCGCATGTAACGCTTGCTGAATTAGTCCTTACATCCAGAATAACTGTAGTACACTGTATTACCGGACGTCTGTAATAGTGTACTGTAAACAAATAAGAACAGAAATACGCACAACAGGAACGTGAGAAGGTCGCAAGTACAACAGTGTGTACAATGTTGTATGAACGGCGAAAATGGTTTATTCTAGCTCTGAAAAGGCAGAGGATGATACTCATGAGTTCACGCGACGTAGCTAGAGGCAGTGCAATGAGTCAAAGTAGTGTAATGCGCATACCTCATCGTCACAAATTTCACCCATATCATGTGTCGCTGCAGCAGCAATTGCATGGAGATGAATTTAATAGTCGAATGGATTTCTGTCAGTGGGTATTAATAGAGAATTTGTTTCAGTTCCAACTGTTTACCGATGAAGCAGGTTTCACAAACCACGGTGCAGTGAATTTACGAAACATACTACTGGTCCTTGGACAGTCCTCGCTGGCTCGACAGGTAGAGCGACAGCGATAGTCGAATGTAAATGAATGGTGCGGAGTAATTGGCGACCATCTCATTCCTCCTCACTTAATTGAAGGCACCCAAACAGCTGCTAAATACATCGAGTTTCTACAAAACGATCTGCCAACATTGCTAGAAAATGTCTCGGTGGAAACGCGTAGATGTATGTGGTATCAACATGATGGTGCTCCTGCACATTCTGCAATGAACACTAGGCTCATCTTTGACAGAATGTTCGTCGGGCGTTTCATAGGACGTGGCGGACCAATAAATTGACCAGCCCGTTCTTCTGACCTTACAACTTTAGACTTCTTTCTGTGGGCTACGTTAAAGGAGAACGTGTACCGTGATGTGCCTACAACCCCAGAGGATATGAAACATCGTATTGAGACAGGCTGTGGCAACATTACACCAGATGTACTGCGTAGTATAAGACATTCATTGCGTAGTAGATTGCAAATGTATGCAACAATGATAGACACCACTTTGAACACTTATTGGCATGAAATGTCAGGACACACTCTTTTACATTCTGTAATTGAAAACAAAACAAAAACAAAAATAAATTTGTAAGTGTAACTTAATTCTCGTGTTAATATATATTTCCTTCTAACAAATCAGTACCGTACAGTATTCTTCAAAGAAAAATAATTAAAATGTTAGCATTCCGACGTTACGTGCTGTTCAAGTACCCTCTGTACCTACGTTACATCGCTGTTCTTCTTGTATCCCTATTTAATACGGTTCTCTCCGATACAAACGACTGAACTGATGAGGAGTCACTCAAGCGTCAACTTTAATACAAATTACTCTGGATGTAATTATCATTATACAATGTAAGAAACGGCATTGATTAATTGTTTTTTTTTTCGTTTTCTCTCGTGCTGAAAATAATAACATGTTTCCATTTAAAAAAGACAAAAGTATGTGTTGAAAATCATACTACCATACATTTCTCAATGGTTTGTATCAATCAATTACACCAGCCCCTCCCATAACTTTCAGTCTGCGGAATTGGTTTTACCGTGTTTGTTGCGGTTTGGGAGGTGTTTCCAGTGGTAATGGATAGGTGACTCGCCCTTTGTAATTTGCAACATATATAGGTGCCTACTGCACATCAGATAGCACGTAAGTTTGAATGAGAGTGCGCCTAATAAGTATGGGCGTGATAGTAAACATTATGCATTCACTGATAGATTGGCAGCACATCCCTTCGTTGTGTATTTTGTTTCCAGATACCCAGCGGGTAGGGATACTCAAATTTTTCTTCAGTCTCTAACACAATGAAGTCTGTCACAGACATCACAAGAGTTCAAACGTAAATGTGATATAGTGAAAACGGTAAAACCGACGGTCTCGCTCACTTTCATATTGTTGATCTGCAGCGAATTACTTTATTTTTACTAAAGGTCATCAGATACCGTACGCATGGGCGTTTTATTTCTTGAGAATTGCGTTCGACTGGGCTGGCAATTTCACAGACAGGCAGCAGATCAATGTGGGCCAAAGGACACCTTTAACTTAACGTAAGTTGTAAAAGGTGACAGTGACAATATGTACAGTCGTGCTCAAAAGTATCCGAACTACCTGAATTGCATTTCGCCTGATTGTCATGCAATCCACATGACGCAGATGTCTAGCAGGTCCTCTAATCGCCCCTTGGTACAGTCGTTTGACTATTGAAAATGGTTCCAACAAGTCACCACTAGAAAACACTGCTCTGTATCGCAATAACTCAAGATGTACAGTAATACTACGATACTACAAATATCAGGGAACACCTTATCACAGGTAAGACTGTCCTTAAGGCTAGTAAGCTCACATTTATTACAATAAATGACACAAATGAAATGTTACCACTCTCATTACTACGTCAGATAGGTAATGCACGTAGTAAGTTCGTCGTATTCATGATTTCCTCTTCAAAGTAACATACCGTACTTATTATTTAACACAAAATGACATTAAAAATTTAAGTTATTCACGAGCAGTTAGTTGAGAATATGTATGAACTTCAAATGACACGACGAATCGTCTCGTTCTGCATATGGATTCAAACCCAAGTCATGCAGACTAAGCAAAGATTTCGTGACTGACCGAAACTAACAGTCATTCCTAATTTGGCATACAGAGAGTGATATACCTCAATTTTAGACAGTATCAGTTAGCAAATATCGACTTTAATTTACATTACGCAAACATTTTTAACGGACCCGAATTCCTACCCAGCACCTATTGTCCCTGTTAACGAACTACGAGAGATGTTAAATATTGTTTCTTAACAAGTAACTTACTTGAAACGCCGTGAGGTAAAGCTTTGTATTGGACAGGGATTCGAACCCTGAACCTAATAAGATAGATATCAGAGCACAATCAACTGTGACATATCGCATTTTCTCGGCACTAGCTAGATGTTTTAACTGAAATGACGAGACGAAACATTAATTTTTTCCTTCCCAGGACTCCAACCCGGCACCTATCGCTGTTATATTGTAGAGAAAACGGACGTTAATATGGGTTTATTGCACCAGCAGAGACATGTAAGCATGTTTGAACTAGAAATAATATGACGAAGAGTTCAGTGCTGACTGGGAATAGAGCGCCACACATATAGTTGTTGACTACACGCAAAGAGACGTCAGCTACCGAATTTTTCTCCACCAGCAGCTCGGAATAACATCTTGAACTTACAGTGATCTCGCAAATAGTTCTGTGTCTCACTGGGAATCAGAAACGTCAAATATCGTTAGTGTTGACGGCGAATGAAAATACATTAAAAATCGAAATTATTATCCACAAGCAGATACGTGTTCTCATGCTAGAGCTTGATAATACATACTGAAAACTTTAGTGCCGGACCAGGATTCGAAACCATTCACGCGCAGTATGTGGAGATGTTGATGAATCTGCAGTTTTAAACAAACAACAAATCGTAGCCGAGCTGTATTGTCATGAAGGGAACAAGTACCGCGTTAAGGGCGGTCTGAATTGCATTCCCAGTTCAGAACCAATTTTATCGAGATACAGAAGCTCAGATAAAAGATGGAATAAGTGTCCTGTGAGCCTACATGGCGTCTGTTTCGTCAATAGAAATAAATAACTAGTGTAAGAAAGATTACTGGTGATAGAGTTTCTACATGTCGCCACTCCAGACTTTATTGTGGCTCAACCTAACGTCTACTTGGAAGAGAAGGAATATCATTTTTAATGTGAATTTCTGACCACAATGCCATTATATATTCTTCACTTGGTGTAGCCAGAAGAGAACTGAATCTGTCTCTCCTTATCTAAAATCACTGACCGAAGTTGGAATCGAACACAGACCATAGATATGAACCTATCACCAACCCAGCAGACCACCAAATCCGCTTCTGAGTGGCTCATATTTCTATCATAAGGACTTTGTGCCACAGTGGCTGATAATTCTGACACATAGGCTCCCTGTATCAATTTGCAGCATGTTCAGTAAATTCATTTACTTGGTTGACCGATTCACCATGAACTAGCTGCCTCGGCTACCCAGTGCATATATTCAACTTTATTTTGTAATCACCAGAATAAAATCACGTAACTGCCACCTACACAGAACTGCCAACAGTGTAGGATGCAGAAATGTAAATAGGAAGTGTTCCTTTCCACTTGAATTGCCCGCATCTCGTGGTCGTGCGGTAGCGTTCTCGCTTCCCACGCCCGGGTTCCCGGGTTCGATTCCCGGCGGGGTCAGGGATTTTCTCTGCCTCGTGATGGCTGGGTGTTGTGTGCTGTCCTTAGGTTAGTTAGGTTTAAGTAGTTCTAAGTTCTAGGGGACTTATGACCACAGCAGTTGAGTCCCATAGTGCTCAGAGCCATTTGAACCATCTTTCCACTTGAGCTACTCTATTGCGCTATCTGTTTGTTGAAAACATCGTGTAACTGTTTGTCTCTCAGCATTCTAGACCCGGCCACATGAATTATCTCACAGCGCTGTGGAATGCAGAAGTTCTGGAGGAATTGTTTTAGAGTTCTGGAGCTGTTGTACAAACGTATCACCTGGTAACGGATTGGTAATGGTCGTGACCTGTTGAAAAGATGTCGCGATTTCGGGTACATTCATTGTTACATTTTTTTAAACGCAATTCCACTGTCTGCTTATGTTATCAACGTAATGGAACTTGTAACATAATTCTCTTCACTTGGCTCAAATGGCTCTGAGCACTATGGGACTTAACGTCTATGGTCATCAGTCCCCCAAGACTTAGAACTACTTAAACCTAACTAACCTAAGGACATCACACAACCCCCAGCCATCACGAGGCAGAGAAAATCCTTGACTCCGCCGGGAATCGAACCAGGGAACCTGGGCGTGTATCTTCACTTCTCAACCCAAAATAGTCGCATGTGGGAAAAGGGCTAACTTCTGCGACATTTTATTCTTTTCAGGTTTAATAGACAACCAGGCAGCTGACGCATTTCGAAATTTTTGTATTATATATGGGGAGACCGCTTCGTGCCCAAATACGTCGGAAAAGTATTTTCTACACTACCTGTCGTCTGGTAGTGGCATTTTATTCTTATTCAAACATTCTTTGAGAACTTTAACTGAGAACAAGTTTTCTACATGTATGTAATCAATAAACTGCATGTTTATTTTCAGACTGTTATAGATAACATCAGAAAATTCGCATATATCGTTGAAAATTAATTTCTCTCTCATGTTTACTATTGATTTAACAACATTATAAATGAAATAAAACTACCCATGATAACCTTACGACGAAAGTCTGTTTTAATAAAACTGAGTATCTGTACACAAGCGTGCCTCTATCGTCACGAATTGTTAAAGTACTACTCACTTAGATTTTGATTGGGTCTGTGTTTAATTGGTATGCTGTGTCATACTCAAGAGGTATGCAAATGTGGCATTTCATAAATAAAGTTATGTATTCCTAGAAACCCAAAGTTCGCTTCTCAGCAACGGAAAGAGGCGTTACCTGTTGTGCAGCATTGTTAATTTTTCACCATGAGCCGAAAGTATTTTCTTGATATTTCCTTGGCGATGTTTGATTGACTGCTTGTAGCTCTTTCACAGAAGGGATAAAAACGCTAGACTCAGTGAGACTGGAACTGCGAACCATAACAGACGCTTTTTCACAGGTTAGCACGTTACCACAGCGCTGGCGAAGAACAATGAGTCTCAGTTTCCTCTTACGAAACCAATAGGGGCTAGAACTCGTAAACCGCTTTTTGAAGGACGAGATTAGTTGCGATTTCCACGTGCAACGACTTTCCTGGGCTGAAAAGCGTAAATTTACAATCATTTGTTACACCAAGCGATAACAACTCTGATTATTCTATGGAAAAACAGGTAAAATCAAGTGATCTTTGAGGCTTAATCCCGTGCACACCAGGAAGTAACTCGTCAATCACAGAGTTGCCAAACATACATTGCCTTGTTGCCAAATCTCAGTTACAATACCAGCAGGAGGACGAACCGATGTGATCTTACAGCGGTCTGGGAAGTGACCATAGCTAGTGTCTCCAAGTCGCGGCTGCTACGGCTTGGAATACGTAATGCGCCTGATTCGCATTTCTGTAACTAGGTTTAGGGACTGGAGCGTAGTTACTAATAATACTCAGAACTGTCTGCAACATAAGCATCATAAATCAGTAACTCTCATAGTTGTTTTTATATTTCTTTCGTAAGTGTACTCAAAACGAAGAAATTCATTCACAGACGTTTTCGTGGCTCGCCGATAGTCGAGCACAACAAACAAATAAAAATAAAAATAAAGAGAATGTGTGTGTGTGTGTGTGTGTGTGTGACAGAGAGAGAGAGATAGATAGAGAGAGAGAGACAGAGAAAGATAAAAATCAGAAAGAATGAGAGAGAAAGTAAAAAATTGTAAAGAAATTGGATCATGGTATGTAAAGAAACCTTTCATTAAAATGACGTTCCACATCATTACAGAATATCGTGTTCATGATCTATGAAACAAGAATTAATATAATGTAATGTAATCTAATCATATCATATTGATGACTAGCCATGAAGAGTCATGAATTACCGATGTTTTTTGCTAATACCAGTAACCAAATCTAAACTTGAAAATGAAAGACGACAGTTTTTGTAATCAACCTGGACTATTAAGACCCTTTCCTCCCTGTTAACTAACCACAAAAGATGTCTGATATACTTCTATTCTGAAGTAACAAAGTGTGCATCCATTTAAAGATGAAGTGCATGATGTGAAGTTCTGTGACGGAGATACGAACCCAACACGTAATCGGATTGTTAACTAAGTAAAATCAAATGTTATGTATCGGTTTTTCTTACTAGCTGCTAGGTGTTTGAATCTAAAATACGGATAGAAATTTTTGTGCGTGAGCGTCAATCGAACCGCACACCTACCGTCCTTCTTTGTAATAAATGAATATAGCTTATATATCAATTGGCCTAGCTGTGCTGGTACTGCGAACGGCTGAAAGCAAGGGGAAACTACGGCCGTAATTTTTCCCGTGGGCATCCAGCTTTGCTGTATGATTAAATGGTGATGGCGTCCTCTTGGGTAAAATATTCCGGAGTTAAAATAGTCCCCCATTCGGATCTCCGGGCGGGAACTACTTAAGAGAATGTCGTTATCAGGAGAAAGAAAACTGGCGTTCTACGGATCGGAGCGTGGAATGTCAGGTCCCTTAATCGGGCAGGTAGGTTAGAAAATTTGAAAAGGGAAATGGATAGGTTAAAGTTAGATATACTGGGAATTAGTGAAGTTCGGTGGCAGGAGGAACAAGACTTCTGGTCAGGTGACTACAGGGTTATAAACACAAAGTCAAATAGGGGTAATGCAGGAGTAAGTTTAATAATGAATAGGAAAATAGGAACGCGGGTAAGCTACTACAAACAGCTTAGTTAACGCATTATTGTGGCCAAGATAGATACGAAGCCCACAACTACTACAGTAGTACAAGTTTATATGCCAACTAGCTCTTTAGATGACGAAGAAATTGAAGAAGTGTATGATGAAATAAAAGTAATTATTCAGATAGTGAAGGGAGACGAAAATTTAATAGTCATGGGTGACTGGAATTCGAGTGTAGGAAAAGGGAGAGAAGGAAACGTAGTAGGTGAATATGGATTGGGGCTAAGAAATGAAAGAGGAAGCCGCCTGGTAGAATTTTGCACAGAGCACAACTTAATCATAGCTAACACCTGGTTTAAGAATCATGATAGAAGGTTGTATACATGGAAGAACCCTGGAGATACTAAAAGGTATCAGATAGATTATATAATGGTAAGACAGGGATTTAGGAACCAGGTTTTAAATTTTAAGACATTTCCAGGGGCAGATGTGGACTCTGACCACAATCTATTGGTTATGACCTGTAGATTAAAACTGAAGAAACCGCAAAAAGATGGGAATTTAAGGAGATGGGACCTGGATAAACTGAAAGAACCAGAGGTTGTACAGAGTTTCAGGGAGAGCATAAGGGAACAATTGACAGGAATGGGGTAAAGAAATACAGTAGAAGAAGAATGGGTAGCTTTGAGGGATGAAGTAGTGAAGGCAGCAGAGGATCAAGTAGGTAAACAGACGAGGGCTAGTAGAAATCCTTGGGTAACAGAAGAAATATTGAATTTAATTGATGAAAGGAGAAAATATAAAAATGCAGTAAATGAAGCAGGCAAAAAGGAATACAAACGTCTCAAAAATGAGATCGACAGGAAGTGCAAAATGGCTAAGCAGGGATGGCTAGAGGAGAAATGTAAGGATGTAGAGGCTTGTCTCACTAGGGGTAAGATAGATACTGCCTACAGGAAAATTACAGAGACCTTTGGAGATAAGAGAACCACTTGTATGAACATCAAGAGCTCAGATGGAAACCCAGTTCTAAGCAAAGAAGGGAAAGCAGAAAGGTGGAAGGAGTATATAGAGGGTCTATACAAGGGCGATGTACTTGAAGACAATATTATGGAAATGGAAGAGGATGTAGATGAAGATGAAATGGGAGATACGATACTGCGTGAAGAGTTTGACAGAGCACTGAAAGACCTGAGTCGAAACAAGGCTCCCGGAGTAGACAACATTCCATTGGAACTACTGACGGCCTTGGGAGAGCCAGTCCTGACAAAACTCTACCATCTGGTGAGCAAGATGTATGAAACAGGCGAAATACCCTCAGACTTCAAGAAGAATATAATAATTCCAATCCCAAAGAAAGCAGGTGTTGACAGATGTGAGAATTACCGAACAATCAGTTTAATAAGCCACAGCTGCAAAGTACTAACACGAATTCATTACAGACGAATGGAAAAACTAGTAGAACCGACCTCGGGGAAGATCAGTTTGGATTCCGTAAAAATACTGCAACACGTGAGGCAATACTGACCTTACGACTTATCTTAGAAGAAAGATTAAGGAAAGGCAAACCTACGTTTCTAGCATTTGTAGACTTATAGAAAGCTTTTGACAATGTTGACTGGAATACTCTCTTTCAAATTCTAAAGGTGGCAGGGGTAAAATACAGGGAGCGAAAGGCTATTTACAATTTGTACAGAAACCAGATGTCAGTTATAAGAGTCACGGGACATGAAAGGGAAGCAGTGGTTGGGAAGGGAGTAAGACAGGGTTGTAGCCTCTCCCCGATGTTATTCAATCTGTGTATTGAGCAAGCAATAAAGGAAACAAAAGAAAAATTCAGAGTAGGTATTAAAATCCATGGAGAAGAAATAAAAACTTTGAGGTTCGCCGATGACATTGTAATTCTGTCAGAGACAGCAAAGGACTTGGAAGAGCAGTTGAACGGAATGGATGGCGTCTTGAAAGGAGGATATAAGATGAACATCAACAAAAGCAAAACGAGGATAATGGAATGTAGTCGAATTAAGTCGGGTGATGTTGAGGGTATTAGATTAGGAAATGATACACTTAAAGTAGTAAAGGAGTTTTGCTATTTGGGGAGCAAAATAACTGATGATGGCCGAAGTAGAGAGGATATAAAATGTAGACTGGCAATGGCAAGGAAAGCGTTTCTGAAGAAGAGAAATTTGTTAACATCGAGTATAGATTTAAGTGTCAGGAAGTCATTTCTGAAAGTATTTGTATGGAGTGTAGCCATGTGTGGAAGCGAAACATGGACGGTAAATAGTTTGGACAAGAAGAGAATAGAAGCTTTCGAAATGTAGTGCTACAGAAGAATGCTGAAGATTAGATGGGTAGATAACATAACTAATGAGGAGGTACTGAATAGGATTGGGGAGAAGAAGCGTTTGTGGCACAACTTGACCAGAAGAAGGGATCGGTTGGTAGGACATGTTCTGAGGCATCAAGGGATCACCAATTTAGTACTGGAGGGCAGCGTGGAGGGTAAAAATCGTAGGGGGAGACCAAGACTTGAATACACTAAGCAGATTCAGAGTGATGTAGGTTGCAGTAGGTACTGGGAGATGAAGAAGCTAGCACAGGATAGAGTAGCATGGAGAGCTGCATCAAACCAGTCTCAGGACTGAAGACCACAACAACAACAACATCAATTGGTTACTCACCAACAGTAAGATGTGTGCGTGTTTGACCAGAAATAACGACACCTATTGCGAAAGTTGGCAACACATGAACATACATTAAAAATGCACACTAATTTTCACTAGCCGGCCGGTGTGCACGTGATAGGGCTTGAAATGAAATTATGAATATTTTTGTACTGGATCCGGATTCGGACCCACATACTTACCTTTGGAGGAGACCTAGAGAAGATTGCAGACTTGAAAAAAGGTACGAAATGATTGAACTATACTGTTCCGAGAGATTCAGATCCTCGATAGAGGAGATACGAATTCGAATCACAGTCCAGCACTCTAGTTCAATCAAGTAGAAGTAAAGAAAGAGCCCTGTTCCTTTAAATGGCTATCGGTTCATCAAATAAAATAGAATTTTCTAATGTAAGTAAGTTTACTGGCGACTATATTTCTGTTTACCATGACATCCACTATGTCATTTCCGAACGTAGACCGGCTCTGCCCAGTTGGTAATGAAGGAACGTTATTAATTCGGATTCTGGATTATAACGTCGTTCTCTTGATGTTACCAGGGGTAATGTAAATCTGTTTGTGCCTCTTAAAAGTAAACGCCTGTACCCACGCATTACACCTGTGATAGTTCGTTCCGCCAGACAATTGTGGCCACATTTCCCAGCGCCAGGAGTGTGCTGTAACAGATGATATGCTTAGGTTACAAAATTAGTCACGGTCGAAAAAACGCGAGTCTATTAAATGGTTAAGTAGAAGCAAGCTTCTGAAGTGGAGATTATGCTATTCTCATGTCCGCAGGATGTAAAGACTCGTCTAGGCATCATAGACTCGATGTGAAGCCATTTTGAAATTTTCACAAATTCAGCAAATTTCTTAGTTCGAGAAAATCCACTAGGAAGTGTGAAGTTACCGGATAATTCGACTATTACCGTCATTATTACTATCATTATCTTCATACCGCTGCTGGAACACTGTACCTGAAGATCATGTGATGCCTTTTGGTCACTATAGAAGTAGTTTCCCAAGAACAGGTTCTTTCCCTATCTACGGAATCCTTTTCATGTTAATATCAAACATCAGTAATTACTCGTAGATTATGTTAAAACTAAAGTAATTGCTGAAGACGTTACTTGATAACAAAAACGCGCTGCCTTTCTTCATTTACTTGCGCCTAGAAATGGCTATCGAGTACTGACAAACCAAAAGGCAAGAGATCTTACTGCCTTCCGATATACGTCGCTGTCAGTTCTTCCATATGATTTGGTCGACATGACCTGTTTCAAGTTGTGTATGACACACAATGTTTTAGAAAATCAATTTTCTCCTTTGCAATAAACAGAAAGATTTTCATTCTAAGTATCCAAGTACAAAATTTTCGCAATATTAGTTCAAATTTAATATTCGCCTCTATAATGTAGGAAAGTATTTCACAGTTGCAAAACTCGCATCCGACTCATTGATCTTACACTTAGTCGCTGACCATAAATTCTAGCTAAGAGTGACACCAGTTTAAGTAACCTAATATAGCGAAGACTGTTTGCCAGTGCTCTTTCTCACCGGAAAATACGCTGTTCACTCATTGGGCTCCACAAGTACATTGTAACAGTAATTTCTGTGTGAATGCAATGCATACGGATTAGAATTTAGTGGTGCCCTCTCTTCCACCTCTGTATACAATATGCCTGCCCTAAACTGGCCCTTTATCATTACAGGCCCTGGGCAGTGCAACATCATACTGACAATAGTAATGTGCTTATGCTGACAACCTGACTGTTCGTTTTACCTGATTTTGTAATCATTTAAATAAAACAACATGACCTTCCAGTGGGAGACATTTCGTCCCTCTTTTGCTTCTGTGAAATTTGTCAGTATGCTTTTTGCCTTCCAACCAGTGAAATGCGGCAGAGTACGGCCGGTAAATGATTCACAAACCAAGATTTAGTGCCGTTAAGACGATTGATTTAAACTTCACAAGACTGCACATAGGTGCAACCGATATCGAGGTGCACAGTGTTTGTTATTTTACTTTTGTGACAGGTGGGCATAAGTGATTTCCAAAGACTTTTTATTGTACTGAAATAATATTTTGTCCCAAAGTAACAAGGTAAGTGTTCTATCCGTATATATTTTGTAGGAAACTGTAATCGTGATGGAAGATTATACACCTGAATGTTTGACACAACTGTTAGGAGAAAACGCTGCATATTAACGAAACCCCGCGCCTCCTCTCCGTATCCTCCTATGACACGAGCACGGGAGTCTCCTCGCATACCGCTACAGAGCTGTTCCCAGCACACCTGAGAATTGGCAACGTCACAAACATTTGGCAACACTGTGACAGTGCTATCACTTCCGAATATGGTACTCAATTGACTCGCTACATGCACTTATATTCCCTTTCCATTTGAATGACTCGTGGTATATAATCCTGATGTAAACTAAGACACTGAGACAGAAAATTCAGTTTTTTGCCTAAAGAAATGCTATTCTTCACATAAGTGACAACTTTTACTATCTTTCGCGATGCGTTATGAGGCTGAGCGACAAATACCATCATGAGAGTGGCGTATAAGCAGCAGTGTGTCCGTAGCCCGGTGGTACCGCCCGTGTCTTGCCTCAGAACGGCTTAATCAGTCGTCAGTTCTAACCGTGGCAGGGGCCAGCGTATGCAAGCTTCTTATTTCTGATATGTTTTATGGAGCTGCAAATTTCCAGAAAAAATTCTGTATCAAAGTCGGAAAAAAAACCTTTACTCATCAAATCCTCTTGGTAGCTCGACTCAGTAAGTTGTGTCAATGTTCATAGATCTTGGCTTTCTGACTGCCAAGCTGCTTCGCAATACCAGCGTCTCTGAAGAAATTCGAATCGACCATCAGCGATACGAATTTCAATATTGTTCTTCACTTAAGACTGACTTGCCAGGGTGCTAAGTATGAAGGGAATGAACCTCTTGATTACTACATGGCCTCTATGCTAAATTTCCACAGTAGCAATTAGGAACTCCCTGCAGACATTTGCTAACAGCGGCTCTAGCAACTTACTTTTTCTCTGGGTAGCTTCAAATGTGGGCAATTTTGTCGCCTTAAATCCAACTGAATATTTTAAATACCACTTGTGAACAGCGTTCACTTCTCCATTAATTAAGGTATAGACCTCAAGACAAGCAGTTTGCCTGAGTAGCTATAGAGCAGGTTCTGATAGGTATTGACACAATCTTTTGCATTTATTTACCACAGAGAATCAAAGAAAGAAATCAAACGCATTACATTGCATTTACTCTCTGTGCCTTGACTAACACATATGAATCCATGACAGTAATAAATTATTTGAGGAACCTCCCGTGAAAGGAAAAAGAACAGAATGTGACGCTTTAATTATAGTGCACTGGATCAGAAACTACGAAATTAATTCTGTGCCACATTGATGTATTGCATTCTAGTGTAATAAAATAATCATCAAATAAAAAAGGTTTTGTGCGTCCTTTGCTATCAAGAGTGAAACACAAGTCGTAGGCGCTTCAGTCTGGAACCGCGTGACCGCTACGGTCTCAGGTTCGAATCCTGCCTTGGGCATGGATGTGTGTGATGTCCTTCGGTTAGTTAGGTTTAAGTAGTTCTAAGTTCTAGGGGACTGATGACCACAGATGTTAAGTCCCATAGTGCTCAGAGCCATTTGAACAAATCGTAGACAGATTTGATGGGTCACCACTCATCAGCATTAAAGCATTTGACATGGTCGAGAGTACGGAGTGGAGCAGACGGTGTCGGCAGAAGGCAAGACAATGCAGTGCCTCAGCCCCCTCCGGTAGGCAGTAAACGGGTCCCAGAGAACTCAGACGCATGCGGTGTTCAGAAGCAGATGGTCGGCAAAGAAATCTTTCGCTAAAACATTGTTGGTCCAAACTGTTATTACCAGTGTGACAGAAAACGAAATCCATTGTAGATTCGCTTGAATTACACTCATAGGTTCAGTACCGACAGGAAAGGGGCGATAAAAACTTTGTCGACGTGTGCTTTTAGTTACCAGACGTCTTATTTGCTAGTCTGGCGTTTTACCTCAAGACTGCGGTCGTAGCCAAGAATAAAGTACTAAGACTGAAGTCAAGACTTCCTCTGGGAAGTGCCGCAGTCTACAGTGTTGCCAGATCGAGAATATTCGCGGACATAGGATTCTGAGAGGAGCACGACTGTATTGGCCACCTTACGTGAACGACTCAGCGTTCAATTTTTTGCTCTAAGACTGTATCTACAACACATATTGCACGCTGAAGACCCAGAAGAATTAAAAAACAAAAGTAGTTTATGAGGACAACGTTAACTATAGCGTTCGAAGTATTTATAGTATTGTATACGTGTGTGTAAACGCCTTCCAATGCCCACTCAAGGAAGATAAGGATACACAGTCTACCTTCAGTATTATAAATTCGCCTCAGTTTGCGGATGAACTCAGACTTAGGTTGATAATCATTTAGAATATTTAGCAGTACTGTACCCATTGGTGTTAAACTCGTTTTCAACCAATGATTCCCACAGCTACAGGAACACTACTTGTGATACTTCATAGACAAAATACTTACGCAGTGCTATCAGACGAAAAGATCAACCTGACACAAACTGTGGCAAGTTTGATTTACAACCTTCGTACCTGGAATATGAGCTTTTTCCTATTTGAGATGTCTGTGAACATTGCTGACTGAGACGATTTAAGATGGAACTAAAGTCCTTCAGCTACGACAATGTTTAAAGAAATCGTCTTAACGGCACTAAATCGTGGTTTGTGAATCTTTTACCGGCCGTACTCTTCCGCATTTCGCTGGCAGGAAACTTAAAAGCTTACTGACAAATTTCACAGAAGGAAAAGAGGGACGAAATGTCTCCGACTGGAAGGTCATGTTGTTTTATTTAAATGATTACAAAATCGGGTAAAACGAATAGTCAGCTAGTCAGTATAAGCACATTACTGTTGTCAGTATGATGTTGCACTGCCTAGGGCCTGTAATGATAAAGGGCCAGTTTAGGTCAGGCATATTGTATACAGAGGTGGAAGAGAGGGCACCACTAAATTCTAATCCGTATGCATTGCATACACACAGAAATTACTGTTACAGTGTACTTATGGAGCCCAATGCGTGCATTGCGTATTATCCGATAAGAAAGAGCACTGGCAAACAGTCTTCGCTACATTAGGTTACGTAAACTGGTGTCACTCTGAGTTAGAATTTATGGTCAGCGACTAAGTGTAAGGTCAATGAGTCGGATGCGAGTTTTGCAACTGTGAAATACTTTCCTACATTATAGAAGCGAATATTAAATTTGAACAAATATTGCGAAAATTTTGTACTTGGATATTTAGAATGAAAATCTTTCTGTTTATTGCAAAGGAAAAAATTGATTTTCTAAAACATTGTGTATCATAAACAACTTGAAACAGGTCATGTCGACCAAATCATATGGAAGAACTGACAGCGACGTATATCGGAAGGCAGTAAGATCTCTTGCCTTTTCGTATGGCAGTACTCGACAGCCATTTCTAGGCGCAAGTGAATGAAGATAGGCAGCGCGTTTTTGTTATCAAGTACTGTCTTCATTAATTACTTTAGTTTTAATGTAATCTACGAGTAATTGCTGATGTTTGAATTTACATGAAAAGGATTCCGTAGACTGGGAAAGAATCATGTTGGGTTGGTATCTCTGTCACAGAACTTCACATCATGAACTTAATCTTTAAATGCATGCAGACTTTGTTACTTCAGAATAGAGGTATATCAGACATCTTTCGTGGTTAATTAACAGGAACGAAAGGGTGCTGACAGAAGTCCCGATTTATTACAAAAATTGTCGTCTTTTATTTTCAAGTTTAGATTTGGTTACTGGTATTGGCTAAAACTTCGGTAATTCATGACTCTTCATTGCTAGTCATCAATATGAAATGATTAGATTACATTACATTAGATTAATTTTTGTTTCATAGATCATAGAACACGATATTTCGTAATGATGCGGAACATGTCATTTTAATGTAAGGTTTCTGTACATACCATGATTCAATTTCTTTAAAATTTTTTACTCTCTTTCCCATTCTTCTTGATTTTTATCTCTCTCTGTTTCTCTCTCTCTCTCTCTCTCTCCCTCTCACTCTCTCTCTCTTTCTCTCTCTCTCTCTCTCTCTCCCTCTCACACACACACGCACACATTCTCTTTATTTTTATTTTTATTTGTTTGTTGTGCTCGACTATCGGCGAGCCACGAAAACGTCTGTGAATGAATTTCTTAGTTTTGAGTACACTTACGAAAGAAATATAAAAACAACTATGAGAGTTACTGATTTATGATGCTTATGTTGCAGTCAGTTCTGAGTATTATTAGTAACTACGCTCCAGTCCCTAAACCTAGTTACAGAAATGCGAATCAGACG
This sequence comes from Schistocerca nitens, assembly GCF_023898315.1. Lineage (NCBI taxonomy): Eukaryota > Metazoa > Arthropoda > Insecta > Orthoptera > Acrididae > Schistocerca > Schistocerca nitens. The sequence goes on along the minus strand of NC_064615.1, from coordinate 425,731,827 downwards.
CATTACGTATTCCAAGCCGTAGCAGCCGCGACTTGGAGACACTAGCTATGGTCACTTCCCAGACCGCTGTAAGATCACATCGGTTCGTCCTCCTGCTGGTATTGTAACTGAGATTTGGCAACAAGGCAATGTATGTTTGGCAACTCTGTGATTGACGAGTTACTTCCTGGTGTGCACGGGATTAAGCCTCAAAGATCACTTGATTTTACCTGTTTTTCCATAGAATAATCAGAGTTGTTATCGCTTGGTGTAACAAATGATTGTAAATTTATGCTTTTCAGCCCAGGAAAGTCGTTGCACGTGGAAATCGCAACTAATCTCGTCCTTCAAAAAGCGGTTTACGAGTTCTAGCCCCTATTGGTTTCGTAAGAGGAAACTGAGACTCATTGTTCTTCGCCAGCGCTGTGGTAACGTGCTAACCTGTGAAAAAGCGTCTGTTATGGTTCGCAGTTCCAGTCTCACTGAGTCTAGCGTTTTTATCCCTTCTGTGAAAGAGCTACAAGCAGTCAATCAAACATCGCCAAGGAAATATCAAGAAAATACTTTCGGCTCATGGTGAAAAATTAACAATGCTGCACAACAGGTAACGCCTCTTTCCGTTGCTGAGAAGCGAACTTTGGGTTTCTAGGAATACATAACTTTATTTATGAAATGCCACATTTGCATACCTCTTGAGTATGACACAGCATACCAATTAAACACAGACCCAATCAAAATCTAAGTGAGTAGTACTTTAACAATTCGTGACGATAGAGGCACGCTTGTGTACAGATACTCAGTTTTATTAAAACAGACTTTCGTCGTAAGGTTATCATGGGTAGTTTTATTTCATTTATAATGTTGTTAAAACAATAGTAAACATGAGAGAGAAATTAATTTTCAACGATATATGCGAATTTTCTGATGTTATCTATAACAGTCTGAAAATGAACATGCAGTTTATTGATTACATACATGTAGAAAACTTGTTCTGAGTTAAAGCTCTCAAAGAATGTTTGAATAAGAATAAAATGCCACTACGAGACGACAGGTAGTGTAGAAAATACTTTTCCGACGTATTTGGGCACGAAGCGCTCTCCCCATATATAATACAAAAATTTCGAGATGCATCTACTGTCTGGGTATCTGTTAAGCCTGAAATGAACAAAATGTGACAGAAGTTAGCCCTTTTTCCATATACGACTATTTAGGGTTGAGAAGTGAAGGGAATTGTGTTACAAGTTCCATTACATTGATAACTTCAGCAGAGAGCAGAATTGAGTTTTAAAAAATATCGCAGTAATGGTACTCGAACTCGGGACATCGTATTTACCGTGCACGATCCTTACCATTATGCTACCAGCCGACACGTAGCTATATCAGCTCCAAAACACAAAAACAATTCCTCCAGAACTTTTGCAATCCACAGCGCTATGGGGTAATGCATATGGCCATGTCAATACTTATGAGAGACAAAGTTATACCTTTTCTTTTGCACTACACGAAGTTTTCAACAAACAGATAGCGCAATAGAGTAGCTCAAGTGGAAAGGAACACTTCCGATTTAAATTTCTACATCCTACACTGTTGGTACTTCGTTGGCTTCGTTACAGGATCATTTAGTAATCGCGAAAGAGTTACGGAGATGATAGATAAACTCCAGTGGAAGACTCTGCAGGAGAGACGCTCAGTAGCACGGTACGGGCTTTTCTTAAACTTTCAAGAACATACCTTCACCGAAGAGTCAAGCAGTATATTGCTCCCTCCTACGTATATCTCGCGAAGAGACCATGAGGATAAAATCAGAGAGATTAGAGCCCACACAGAAGCATACCGACAATCCTTCTTTCCACGAACAATACGAGACTGGAATGGAAGGGAGAAACGATAGAGGTACTTAGGGTACCCTCCGCTTGCGGAGTATGGATGTAGATTTAGATGTAGATGTAGGTGGCAGTTACGTGATTTTATTTTGGTGAATACGAAATAAAGTTGAATATATGCCCTGGGTAGCCGAGGCAGCTAGTTCATGGTGATTCGGTCAACCAAGAAAATGAATTTACTGAACATGCTGCAAATAGATACAGGGAGCCTGTGTGTCAGAATTCTCAGCCAGTGTGGCACAACGGCGTTAAGATAGAAAAATGAGCCACTCACGAGAGGATTTGGTGGTCTGTTGGCTGATGATAGGTTCATATATGTAGGTTCATATATGTATGCTCTGGGTTCGATTCCAAGTTCGGTCAGTGATTTTTGATATGGAGAGACAGATTCCATTCTCTTCTGGCTACACCAAGTGAAGAATATATAATGGCATTGTGGCCTGAAATTCACATTAAAAATGATATTCCTTCTATTCCAAGTAGACGTTAGGTTGAGCCACAATAAAGTCTGGAGTGGCGACATGTAGAAACTCTATCACCAGCAACATTTCGTATACTAGTTATTTATTTCTAGTGACGAAACAAACGCTATGGAGGCTCACAGGACACTTATTCCACCTTTGATCTGAGATCCTGTATCTCGATAAAATTGGTTCTGAACTGGGAATGCAACTCAGACCGACCTTAACGCGGTATTTGTCCCCTTCATGGCAATACAGCTCGGCTACGATTTGTTGTTTGTTCAAAACTGCAAATTCCTCAACATCTCCACATACTGCGCGTGAATGGGTTCGAATCCTGGCCCGGCACTAAAGTTTTCAGTATGTATTATCAAGCTCTAGCATGAGAACACGTATCTACTTGTGGATAATAATTTCGATTTTTAATGTATTTTCATTCGCCGTCAACACTAACGATATTTGACGTTTTTGACTCCCAGTGAGACACAGAACTATTTGCGAGATCACTGTAAGTTCAAGATGTTATTCCGAACTGCTGGTGGAGAAAAATTCGGTAGCTGACGTCTCTTTGCGTGTAGTCAACAACGATATGTGTGGGGCTCTATTCCCAGTCAGCACTGAACTCTTCGTCATATTATTCCTAGTTCAAACATGCTCACATGTCGCTCCTGGTGCAACAAACCCATATTAACGTCCGTTTTCTCTACAATATAACAGCGATAGGTGCCGGGTTGGAGTCCTGGGAAGGAAAAAATTAATGTTTCGTCTCGTCATTTCAGTTAAAACATCTAGCTAGTGCCGAGAAAATGTGATATGTCACAGTTGATTGTGCTTCGATATCAATTTTATTATGTTCTGGGTTCGAATCCCTGTCCAATACAAAGCTTTACCTCACGGCATTTCAAGTAAGTTACTTGTTAAGAAGCAATATTTAACATCTCTCGTAGTACGTTAACAGGGACAATAAGCGCTAGGGATGAATTCGGATCCGTTAAAAATGTTTGCGTAATGTAATTTAAAGTTGATATTTGCTAATTGATTCTGTCAAAAATCGGGGTATATCACTCTCTGTATGCCTAATCAGGAATGACTGTTAGTTTCGGTCAGTCACGAAATCTTTGCTTAGTCTGCATGACTTGGGTTTGAATCCATATACAGAACGAGACGATTCGTCGTGTCATTTGAAGTTCATACATATTCTCAACTAACTGCTCGTGAATAACTTAAATTTTTAATGTCATTTTGTGTTAAATAATAAGTACGGTATGTTACTTTGAAGAGGAAATCATGAATACGACGAACTTACCACGTGCGTTACCTATCTGACGTAGTAATGAGAGTGGTAACATTTCAGGTATGTCATTTATTGTAATAAATGTGAGCTTACAATCATTAAGGACAGTCTTACCTGTGATAAGGTTTTCCCTGATATTTACAGTATCGTAGTGTTACTTTACATATAGTGTTTTCTAGTGGTGACTTGTTGGAACCATTTTCAATAGTCAAACGACTGTACCAAGGGGCGATTAGAGGACCTGCTAGACAGCTGCATCATGTGGGTTGCATGCGAATCAGGCGAAATGCAATTCAGGTCGTACGGATACTTTTGAGCATGACTGTACATCAGCGTTCACCGAAACCAGTTGTGTGTACTATATATGATGAAAGGACACCTGTTTTGAGTCGACACAACGCTGCAGCTGTCCGGACAGTCACCGAACAGTCGATGGAATCCTGAATGCCCCAATAATGGTGTTGTAAAACACAGTAAAGATCCCAGAAGATGGGTAGATAATGCAGAGAAGACGGCGCCAGCCTGTCGATAGGAGTTCAGTATACTGCTGGACATTATGCAGGCTCTGTGAAAGCTATAGGTATTTATGACGCTATGCTCTCATGGCAGGCGAGATGTGAGGATCTTGTATGTGTGAGACTGCAACTATCTCGTCCCAAAAATTCCTGTGCCTGGCACCTCATATACACTCCTGGAAATGGAAAAAAGAACACATTGACACCGGTGTGTCAGACCCACCATACTTGCTCCGGACACTGCGAGAGGGCTGTACAAGCAATGATCACACGCACGGCACAGCGGACACACCAGGAACCGCTGTGTTGGCCGTCGAATGGCGCTAGCTGCGCAGCATTTGTGCACCGCCGCCGTCAGTGTCAGCCAGTTTGCCGTTTCATACGGAGCTCCATCGCAGTCTTTAACACTGGTAGCATGCCGCGACAGCGTGGACGTGAACCGTATGTGCAGTTGACGGACTTTGAGCGAGGGCGTATAGTGGGCATGCGGGAGGCCAGGTGGACGTACCGCCGAATTGCTCAACACGTGGGGCGTGAGGTCTCCACAGTACATCGATGTTGTCGCCAGTGGTCGGCGGAAGGTGCACGTGCCCGTCGACCGGGGACCGGACCGCAGCGACGCACGGATGCACGCCAAGACCGTAGGATCCTACGCAGTGCCGTAGGGGACCGCACCGCCACTTCCCAGCAAATTAGGGACACTGTTGCTCCTGGGGTATCGGCGAGGACCATTCGCAACCGTCTCCATGAAGCTGGGCTACGGTCCCGCACACCGTTAGGCCGTCTTCCGCTCACGCCCCAACATCGTGCAGCCCGCCTCCAGTGGTGTCGCGACAGGCGTGAATGGAGGGACGAATGGAGACGTGTCGTCTTCAGCGATGAGGGTCGCTTCTGCCTTGGTGCCAATGATGGTCGTATGCGTGTTTGGCGCCGTGCAGGTGAGCGCCACAATCAGGACTACATACGACCGAGGCACACAGGCCCAACACCCGGCATCATGGTGTGGGGAGCGATCTCCTACACTGGCCGTACACCACTGGTGATCGTCGAGGGGACACTGAATAGTGCACGGTACAACCAAACCGTCATCGAACCCATCGTTCTACCACTCCTAGACCGGCAAGGGAACTTGCTGTTCCAACAGGACAATGCACGTCCGCATGTATCCCGTGCCACCCAACGTGCTCTAGAAGGTGTAAGTCAACTACCCTGGCCAGCAACATCTCCGGATCTGTCCCCCATTGAGCATGTTTGGGACTGGATGAAGCGTCGTCTCACGCGGTCTGCACGTCCAGCACGAACGCTGGTCCAACTGAAGCGCCAGGTGGAAATGGCATGGCAAGCCGTTCCACAGGACTACATCCAGCATCTCTACGATCGTCTCCATGGGAGAATAGCAGCCTGCATTGCTGCGAAAGGTGGATATACACTGTACTAGTGCCGACATTGTGCATGCTCTGTTGCCTGTGTCTATGTGCCTGTGGTTCTGTCAGTGTGATCATGAGATGTATCTGACCCCAGGAATGTGTCAATAAAGTTTCCCCTTCCTGGGACAATGAATTCACGGTGTTCTTATTTCAATTTCCAGGAGTGTACATACGCAAGATAGGAATGTTAGGAGGGTCGCAGGAAACAACACGCTAACGCTCTCCTTTGCTGTACCGACAGGACAGAGCTAAGACACATTCCTTTCTTTAACAGTAGGCCTCTGTGCGTGAAAATGAAATGTCGGAATATCATACGTTTGCCTAGTCTACTGGTAGTACTTCTGCAAAATTATTGCGGAGTGGGGGGACGCTCCAGGAGAATTGACACTTTTCATTGGTTGATTGCTCGTGGAGGCTAAGATGGGTTCTTGAAGAAGGGGCGAATGCTATAAACGACGACAGACTTTGTCCACTGTTAGAGAATCACTTTAAATTCTGCTCACAGATTTTGATGTGAGATATAGCCAGTTTATTTTGTAGTTCTAACTGGAGCGTGATGTAAAGTAGCTTTTCGGGATTTTCAGGCATTATCTGACATAGTAGCTGCCGATAGCAGTACTGTCAGACAACACAATAATACTTTTAAAATATGGTAAGATGTGTGATCGTCTTAAACATATACAGGTCGCAATGTACTCAATAAACATTACGTGTTAGTTAATACAAAAAAAGATGCCCTTGTGGCATGCATAATTTTAGGAACTAAAATCTGGGCAGTGTTAAAAATGGATCAGTCTGTTGTAATGTTGTAAACTACCTATCGGTCTTTGTCTTGAATGTCGGCCGACCTTAGTTACTTGTAACTGTTTCATCTTCTTGTGACAATTTGTCAATAAATAGGATGTTATTAAACATATTCGTTTTATAGTTCAGTGCAAACTACTGCACTCGTTTTGTGTGAGAATTTATAATAAACAATAGAACATACGTTAACTTTGACTTTCATTACATACATATCTCTCCTGGTCATAATATTAAATTACAGTGTTTCTATTCCACCACACTTTTGAAGTCTGTAGGACCATTAATTAGCGTTAATAAAAAAATCCTTGAGTAACAAATGATAGTTTACAGTCTTCATTAGGCATCTAAATACCGATGCAGGTTAATCACCCAGAGGCGTAGGAGTAGGGTTGCATACAATGTTCGAAGACTTCAGGCCCTAATCACGAGGCCATGAGCACATAAAAAATTACGTTCCACTGAATTGGCGTAAAAGCATGAATATGATATTTACTTAAAAGGAAATTCGGTAAATGTTGTAACAGTATTGACACATACATTTTAGTCATCATATTGAATTATAAATAATATCAACAGTTCCTGAGAAAATCTTCTGCGGGTAATTTTGCCTCAGAGCAATCCCGTGCCCATTTTGTCGCAAGCTATGTATTGTTCCCCCCCTCCCCCCCATGAACCATGGACCTTGCCGTTGGTGGGGAGGCTTGCGTGTCTCAACGATACAGATAGCCGTACCGTAGGTGCAACCACAACGGAGGGGTATCTGTTGAGAGGCCAGACAAACGTGTGGTTCCTGAATAGGGGCAGCAGCCTTTTCAGTAGTTGCAAGGGCAACAGTCTGGATGATTGACTGATGTGGCCTTGTAACAATAACCAAAACGGCCTTTCTGTGCTGGTACTGCGAACGGCTGAAAGCAAGGGGAAACTACAGCCGTAATTTTTCCCGAGGGCATGCAGCTTTACTGTATGATTAAATGATGATGGCGTCCTCTTGGGTAAAATATTCCGGAGGTAAAATAGTCCCCCATTCGGATCTCCGGGCGGGGACTACTCAAGAGGATGTCGTTATCAGGAGAAAGAAAACTGGCGTTCTACGGATCGGAGCGTGGAATGTCAGATCCCTTAATCGGGCAGGTAGGTCAGAAAATTTAAAAAGGGAAATGGATAGGTCGAAGTTAGATATAGTGGGAATTAGTGAAGTTCGGTGGCTGGAGGAACAAGACTTCTGGTGAGGTGACTACAGGGTTATAAACACAAAATCAAATAGGGGTAATGCACGAGTAGGTTTAGTAATGAATACGAAAATAGGAATGCGGGTAAGCTACTACAAACAGCTTAGTTAACGCATTATTGTGGCCAAGATAGATACGAAGCCCACACCTACTACAGTATTACAAATTTATATGCCAACTAGCTCTGCAGATGACGAAGAAATTGAAGAAATGTATGATGAAATAAAAGAAATTATTCAGATAGTGAAGGGAGACGAAAATTTAATAGTCATGGGTGACTGGAATTTGAGTGTAGGAAAAGGGAGAGAAGGAAACATAGTAGGTGAATATGGATTGGGACTAAGATATGAAAGAGGAAGCCGCCTGGTAGAATTTTGCACAGAGCACAACATAATCATAGCTAACACTTGGTTTAAGAATCATGAAAGAAGGTTGTATACATGGAAGAACCCTGGAGATAGTAAAAGGTATCAGATAGATTATATAATGGTAAGACAGAGATTTAGGAACCAGCTTTTAAATTGTAAGACATTTCCAGGGGCAGATGTGGACTCTGACCACAATCTATTGGTTATGACCTGTAGATTAAAACTGAAGAAACTGCAAAAAGGTGGGAATTTAAGGAGATGGGACCTGGACAAACTGAAAGAACCAGAGGTTGTACAGAGTTTCAGGGAGAGCATAAGGGAACAATTGACAGGAATGAGGGAAAGGACTACAGTAGAAGGAGAATGGGTAGCTTTGAGGGATGAAGTAGCGAAGGCAGCAGAGGATCAAGTAGGTAAAAAGACGAGGGCTAGTAGAAATCCTTGGGTAACAGAAGAAATATTGAATTTAATTGATGAAAGGAGAAAATATAAAAATGCAGTAAATGAAGCAGGCAAAAAGGAATACAAACGTCTCAAAAATGAGATCGACAGGAAGTGCAAAATGGCTAAGCAGGGATGGCTAGAGGAGAAATGTAAGGATGTAGAGCCCTATCTCACTAGGGGTAAGATAGATACTGCCTACAGGAAAATTAAAGAGACCTTTGGAGATAAGAGAACGACTTGTACGAATATCAAGAGCTCAGATGGAAACCGAGTTCTAAGCAAAGAAGGGAAAGCAGAAAGGTGGAAGGAGTATATAGAGGGTCTATACAAGGGCGATGTACTTGAGGACAATTTTATGGAAATGGAAGAGGATGTAGATGAAGATGAAATGGGAGATACGATACTGCGTGAAGAGTTTGACAGAGCACTGAAAGACCTGAGTCGAAACAAGGCCCCCGGAGTAGACAACATTCCATTTGAACTACTGGCGGCCTTGGGAGAGCCAGTCCTGACAAAACTCTACCATCTGGTGAGCAAGGTGTATGAAACAGGCGAAATACCCTCAGACTTCAAGAAGAATATAATAATTCCAATCCCAAAGAAAGCAGGTGTTGACAGATGTGAAAATTACCGAAGTATCAGTTCAATAAGTCACAGCTGCAAAGTACTAACACGAATTCTTTACAGACGAATGGAAAAACTAGTACAAGCCAACCTCGGGGAAGATCAGTTTGGATTCCGTAGAAACACTGGAACACGTGAGGCAATACTGACCTTACGACTTATCTTAGAAGAAAGATTAAGGAAAGGCAAACCTACGTTTCTAGCATTTGTAGACTTAGAGAAAGCTTTTGACAATGTTGACTGGAATACTCTCTTTCAAATTCTAAAGGTGCCAGGGGTAAAATACAGGGAGCGAAAGGCTATTTACAATTTGTACAGAAACCAGATGGCAGTTATAAGAGTCGAGGGACATGAAAGGGAAGCAGTGGTTGGGAAGGGAGTAAGACAGGGTTGTAGCCTCTCCCCGATGTTGTTCAATCTGTATATTGAGCAAGCAGTAAAGGAAACAAAAGAAAAATTCGGAGTAGGTATTAAAATTCATGGAGAAGAAATAAAAAACTTTGAGGTTCGCTGATGACATTGTAATTCTGTCAGAGACAGCAAAGGACTTGGAAGAGCAGTTGAATGGAATGGACAGTGTCTTGAAAGGAGGATATAAGATGAACATCAACAAAAGCAAAACAAGGATAATGGAATGTAGTCTATTTAAGTCGGGTGATGCTGAGGGAATTAGATTAGGAAATGAGACACTTAAAGTAGTAAAGGAGTTTTGCTATTTGGGGAGCAAAATAACTGATGATGGTCGAAGTAGAGAGGATATAAAATGTAGACTGGCAATGGCAAGGAAATCGTTTCTGAAGAAGAGAAATTTGTTAACATCGAGTATAGATTTAAGTGTCAGGAAGTCATTTCTGAAAGTATCTGTATGGAGTGTAGCCATGTATGGAAGTGAAACATGGACGATAAATAGTTTGGACAAGAAGAGAATAGAAGCTTTCGAAATGTGGTGCTACAGAAGAATGCTGAAGATTAGATGGGTAGATCACATAACTAATGAGGAAGTATTGAATAGGACTGGGGAGAAGAGAAGTTTGCGGCACAACTTGACCAGAAGAAGGGATCGGTTGGTAGGACATGTTCTGAGGCATCAAGGGATCACCAATTTAGTATTGGAGGGCAGCGTGGAGGGTAAAAATCGTAGAGGGAGACCAAGAGATGAATACACTAAGCAGATTCAGAAGGATGTAGGTTGCAGTAGGTACTGGGAGATGAAAAAGCTTGCACAAGATAGAGTAGCATGGAGAGCTGCATCAAACCAGTCTCAGGACTGAAGACCACAACAACAACAACTATGTATTGTGGAGTACTCGCTGTTTTGCACTCACTGCGTCCTGGGATGCCTACAGAGACACTTTCGTGATACTTTACTAAGGGTCTGTTGGAGATTATATTGCAAGATAATTAATTGTATGCCAGTTTCAGTGTCTTTTACAGCAGTGTACAAATCTGATGCAAACAGATATGGGTTAAGTGATATGAACTGAAATACAATATGTTCTGGAATTCCTTCGTCTCCACACGCAAGCCTTCTGCCTGAGGCTGAGTCATTCAAGACGAGAGGGATAAAGACTGTGACCTGCCAAAAGATGCTCGATGCCCCTGCTAGGACTAACATGGTGAGTTCCAAATTTTACTGAATCTTCGGGAAGAGTGAGTAAAATCCTCTGCCCTTGTGTGAGCTTTTATGTCATAAAGAGTTTTACATGATGTTTCGAGAATACAACCCGATGAAATCGACCTCTTGCAACGATATTTTGGCTGACAACCATTCCATCATCTTCAGCCGTAATCTTTTTTTCCCCAAGCAGGACAACTGATTTCAGCCACCAAGACCATTTTCAACAGGTTATGAGTGTAGCATCACGGAGGCATGCAGAGTGGCTGTGCACGTTATTGGCGATCCCAACACCAGTTAGCTTCTGGCAAGCTTCGAGATTTGCTTTTTCTTTCTTATACTGATACCATTCGGATATATTTCGAGCTGTACACACACGGTGATACAACTGCCCCAACCGATGGGTTTTATGGAACCCATATCTTCCAATACCACGCATGAAATTTTGATATCCTCTCTCAGGCTACATGCTAGATATTAATGTTACAGAAAGAATGAACAGGGCCTTTTTGTAAGAAATGCTATATGGCTAAATTTTGTACTTTGGTACGTTTTCACTGGATGCCGTAGTTTGCGAGTTATTCGAGAAAAAGGAAACTGTCCTTTAAATGCACGCCGACTCCCACACTTAGCCTCCACTTGCTAGGAGTTGTAGTATTTTGTTCATAACACTACCTCCTACCAGAGTGCAAAAATTTTCTACTTCGTGTATTATTTCCCACATTCGATCCTTTGGTCATCATTGATAGGCCTTATTACACCACCATCTTAGGCGAGCACTTACAAACTGTAAAACTGACGTTTGCGTAAACTTTACCAAGCAGTTTTGTGAATTTTAGGAGTATAAAATAAACAATTACACCGTTGCATTCGTCAGGCCTTCTCACTAAGAAACTACTGTTCTTGTAAGAGTTAAGTTTGGATCGAATTGTCAACGAAATTAATTTGAGCATAAAGTTTACAAAAGCCATTTTTCTTCCAGTACCCTCATGAGCACGTAAAAACGTAAACTGATTAGCTGTCTATGCTGGTGGTGTAATAAACCACTCAACAGAGAACAAAAAGGTCAAATACTGAGAATAGTTGTGTAGTTGGAAATTTTTGAAAGTGGTAGGAGGGAGTGCCACGAACAACATACTATAAATTTTGACTAGAGAGGAATGGGTGTAGGAATGGAGGTGTCTTTGAAAGTCACTTCCGTAAGGTTCTCTTGAGTAACACAGAATATAACTGCATCACGTTTTCCAAAAAAAAAAAAAAGTTCTATTCATTTCTCTCTTAGCACTGTTTCCCGCGTAACGAGCAAGAGAATACAAAGATCTTGCACATGGTTTTTGAAGATTTTGTGGGTTACACAGTGGTAGCTGAATGACCCTCTATTATGGCTGTAATGGGGTGGAGTGAGACTTTCTGTTGAGTAATACGCCGGTGCTGTGGTCCCAGCGCAAGATATAGTTGTAAAAAGTGGGTACTTCTAGGTAATCTATCTGCAGAGCCGTTTGTTTCTTACACAGAGCAGACACTTTCAAGCATCACAGCTGGAACATGACGAATAATATCTCAGAAAAAAGGGGAGTTCTCCCTGTGTCTGCGGTTCCTGAATGGCGCGCAGGAGATGAGGATCGGAACCGCAGAAGCGGGAGGCACTCACAAGAGCGGACGGCGGCGGCGGCGGCGGCGGAGGCATTCCAGAGGGTCTGGAGCGGTCCTCCTGTGTGCGGGCCCAGGAGGAGGCGGAGGCGCAGGCGGCGGGGGCGACGGCTCACTCGGCGCCCGCCGCCCGCCGCGCTCAGCCCTAAAAATGCGGCCGAAAAATGCGGGCCGCCCGGCGGCGGCGCGGCACGCCGCTCCCAGAGGGCCGCTTCCATTACGGGCGCACAATGCAAGTCATTACGGCCGGCTTTGGCGGGGGTGCGCCGCCCCCGCGCCGTCCGTCTGCTCCCTCCACCTCCGCCGGCCAGCCACTCTGGGCGGGGTGGCGTGGGAAGGGGCGGCTAAAAGACCGCTGCCGCTGCCGTTCGGCTGCTCGGGCAACAAAGTGCGGCCGAGCCGGCCGCCACGAAATACGGCGATACTGTGCGCTGCGGTCCGCGCCGCGAGGGGAGCGCAGGGGAGAGCAAAGAAACAAATGGCTCGCGCTCTGTGATACTGTGCGGACGGCGGTTCTCCGCGTCCACGTTCCCGAGAATTGTGGGACTTCTGTCGCAGGCGGGTTTAATGTAACAATGGAGAAACGATTGCTTCGGTCAGGACGTTAAGCACGAGCTGAGTTTTTCCAGGTCTGTATTTCATGGTGTATGCCTGCAGAAAAGATCAGAATGACGATACGCAGTGAGACTGCAAAGGTTATTATTAGTTAACGTCCTATTGGGAGAAAAACTGATTGACAAGATTGGGACAGTGCGATATCACGTAAGATCTGGTTTCATTGCAGTCCCGATCGCAAGAAAATCATGAAACAGTTGCAGGCTCGATTGGGTAATCTGTAATGTAGACAAATAGTGATTCTGCTTGTTTGGGAAAAGTTGCATATTGTCCTCGAGTACATAGAAATTTCTGGTCCTAGTATCCAAAGTTTAATAAAAGGAAGAAAAGCCTCTTTCAAGATACTATCACATTTAACAATGCAAACAATCGACCAACAGTAGTAGGTAATAGGAAATCTATGTTTATTCCGCTCTGATCTTACTTTGGCCTTCAAGGGCATGATGTGATAATGAAAATCATACACATGTGACCACATGTAAACATAACACTTTCAGTGTCACTGAATGGCGATGACGTTGAGCAGATGGCGATGGCAATAGATTTAAATAAAGCAAAATCTTGCTGTCAGGAAATATTTTTCATTCAATCACATTGCAAGAAGGCGTTACATCACAGCACAGTATTTTTTTTTTCAGCCGAAGCCTATCGTGTTAAATGAATCCTGTTATACTACAGTATTCCCCTAATCACTATTTATAAAGGAAATATAGGCACACAAACACATACACACACACACACACACACACACACACACACAGAACACACATACACAAGCTCTCGCGCCCTCGCATGCACACAAGTTTTTCATCTCAGCATCAAGTTCAAAAATATCTGATTACTTATCAAAAATTGTGTAAGCACTCAGACGCATCCACGCACACACACACACACACACACACACACACACACACACACACACACGCGCGCACGCACGCGGGCGCGCACGCACACACACACTCACACACACATGCACAAAATCACAGAAGGTAAAGTTTTTTATACTTTGACTGTTTCTGTATTGTGAAAGAAATGCAGCATTAAAATTTGCACAACATCCCCCTTTCCTTTCTGCAGCAAGCTTTGATAACAATTGCTAAACTCAAAGTCTTCCACCTGTAGATTTTTGACATTCTGAGGGATAATCTGCTTCAGAATCTTCTAGAGAGCTTGGTGAAGCAACTTTCGAGAAAAAAATCAGATTTTGAATAAAATCTTCTCGGTTTTCAAGAACCATGAATTCGAATAAAATTCTCGACCTTTCGATGGCTATCTCCATTATCGACGTCACGAGTAAAACCACTGACTGCCGGGTCTGGTGCGATTCTCGTCCTATATAGCCACGAATTAGGCCTCCGGCTGTAATCGGAGAGCGGAAGGCGCGTTGGGCAGCTTACAGCAAATGGCACTGAGCTCTATGGGACTTAACTTCTGAGGTCATCAGTCCCCTAGAACTCAAAACTACTGAAACCTAACTAACCTAAGGACATCACACACTTCCATGCCCATGGCAGGATTCGAACCTGCGACCGTAGCGGTCGCGTGGTTCCAGATTGAAGCGCCTAGGACCGCTCGGCCACTACGGCCAGCAGCTTACAGCAGATCTGGCGCACCGCGGGACCGAGGCCCACGAGACAGGCCGCGGCTAGGTGTTTACGTACTGACGACCATAGCATCTTCTTCTGGAATGAGCTATTATTAAGTCTTACTGATTAAATGTACTATAACAAAATTTCATTTAAGATCAATACTCGATATAAATTGTCTATAGGCTTGTTTCTAGCATTTAGTCTCTTCTGCTCAACAGTCCTCATTGCATACAAGAAGTGCTGCCTTATGCAATTGGCAATCATTTTGGCATGATTGTAATTTTACTGTACACCACTACAGCTGTAACAAACTGTAAGTAGGCCTGTGGACTTCCGATAATAATGGGACTAATAACAGTAACACTCCGTAATAGTGGATTACGGTGGAAGACGCAGTCCTCGTTTGTACGTATGCGCCTAGTTACGAGTTAACAAGTGCACAAACGTAGTCTGTGTTTTGAGTTGTCTGCAGGTCGTGGTTGTGCGGTAGCGTTCTCGCTTCCCACGCCCGGGTTCCCGGGTTCGATTCCCGGCGGGGTCAGGGATTTTCTCTGCCTCGTGATGACTGGGTGTTGTGTGATGTCCTTAGGTTAGTTAGGTTTAAGTAGTTCTAAGTTCTAGAAGAGTGATGACCATAGATGTTCAGTCCCATAGTGCTCAGAGCCATTTGAGCCATTCTTTTGTGTTTTGAGTTGAGCGAGGGAGCGCGGGCCTACCTTCGTGACGTACGCGCCGCGGCCTATCTTTCTCGTAGGCCTCTCGCGGGCCGAGTGACGTCAGGTGGCGTGAGGGGCCGACGCCACGTTTGAAACAGCCGCTCCCGCCCCCCTACAAGCGTCAAGCACGCGTCGTTGCTTCCTTTCGACTTCTAAAGCCCGCCCCCACGCGCTACTCACTGTGTAGCCCTGATGTCTGTTAAAATTTTTGCTGTTCATTCTAATAACACAAGAAGTGGAGCCCCTCCACGCCCACACCGGCATGATGGCCAACTCAAAAGCTTTACTGTCATCTCTGCGTAAGGGGTAGTTTTCACTATAGTGAGGTGTCGCAGGATGTAGGTACTCCGATGTCTGCGTACTTCTGGTCAAGGCTAACCGGTAATACGTGCTCATCTGGAGAAAGATTGGGTCGACAGTCGAAACAAGGGTAGCGGTTTGAAGGTCAGAGGAAAAAAGTGCCAAGGCAAGAGACAAGGGGTAAAAAAACCTGTGCGATAGTTAGGTCGGGTGCGACGGGTCCTGCAAGGATACGCTTTGTTAGTAGTGGGTATCATGCATGTCGATACGTTTGACGTTGTGCGGCGCTGTTACTCGGCTGCTGCCGCTGGGTTCCGGTGTTGATCTTTCGGTCAGTGTAACAGGTTTATTATCGTTTTGTGTCCGATAGGTCATATATCAGATGCACAGTGTAAGTTGATGTTGGTGATTTGTTTGTGTGTCAGTGGGTGAGCTCGTCGAGTTCCTTGCTGTGGCCTGTTAGTCGGCTTTAGCAGTAGCTGGAATTTCCAGTCAAAGTTGCTGATATGCAGGGGCTTGCCGAAGTTTGTGGCTTGTTGGTGTGTGTTATCTTGCCATAGGTGTTTATTCCCTTGCTAGCAGTGTCTTTGGCCGCCTATGCTTGCACCTGTGGTTGTGATCGTAGTTTCCCAGAGTAAGGATGAAAGGATTGTTCGAGTGTCTCGAGTTCCTGTATAGTAGTGTGGCGTGTTTTTTTGAATACTTCCTTGAGGGTTTCAAGGCGGTATTCATTGTGAAGATCCACGGTGCGTGTGTAGCGTGGAGCGTTGCTAATGATTCGTAGCACTTTGTTCTGTGTGATCTGCATTCGGCGCAGTCGTGTAGGAGCTGCATATCCCCAGACGGGAGCTGCGTACGTCATCTGAGGTCTGATCAGAGTCAAGTATATGGACCTCGACATGCTCTTATTCAGCGTGCTTTCCCTGTTGGTCATAAGGTACAGTTGTTTGAGCCTTGCCAGCGCTCTGTTGGCAACGTATTCGATGTGGTCCCCCCATGTAAGTTTCCGGTCCATCCAGACACCGAGATATCTGACTTTCTCTCGGAAACGTATTGGGCGTGTATGTAGTGTTATCTGTCTATTGTGTTAATGCTTGCGCAGTAGTTTCTGTTTGCTTGTAAACAGAACTGCTTCGCACTTGGCGACGTTTACTTTAATACGCCATCGCTCCAAACAAGGCTCGGCAGTTCTGAGTGCCGTCTGTATTCGTGAATCAACGTTCAGCGGTTTCCAGTCTTGCGCAAGGATGGCTGTGTCATCCGCCTAGATTGCTAACGTCGTGTTTTGTGTTGCATTCTCATCTCAGCTGCCTCTTTTATAAAGAAATTGCAGTACGTGATTTATGAGCCAAGACTCTCGTGTTCTCAAACTGTATTCTGTGTTCGTTTCCCAGGCAATACTCAGCTATGGCCGACTTGTCAAGCGCCCTGCGTTTAATATGTCGCTTGTGTAAGGTACAATGTTCTGTAACTGTGCGAATTGTCTGACCTATGCACTTGCTGCCGCATTCGCAAAGGACACCATAAACAACGGGCACACGGAGGTATGTCGTCTTTAACAGGGCGCAGCGTATGTCGTATCTTGGGGACGTGCCGTATGCTGGTCTCAGTCCATGTTTCTGCTGCTCACTGCCCCACACTATGGCAGGAGAGGAGCCGACCTAGCCTCAACTCCTGATACACAAAGTGTCCTTCTTCGGTGGAACGTGAAAGAATTTGCAATGTCTTCCTTACTACAGCCATTCTCTCTGGACAGGTGCTGCAATCCAGAGTGTAGGCGGTGATATTCAGAAATAACTTTACTCTGTGTATTAACTTGTTCAGGGCCGCTTTCTTGTGTACAGGGTAGTGAAACCTATGGTGTTCAAGAATCGATCAGCGTGCGTTGCTTTCCTGTACACTGAATGACCAAACCGTCCTCCTGCCTTTCACTCAAATAAAACGTCCAAGAACGGCAGCTTCCCATCCTTCTCAATCTCGATGGTAAATTTAAAGTTGAGATGGACACTGTTGCACTGTCTTTTCATCGTGAAACTATTTCAGGAAAGCTTCATCGACGTACCTCAGGAAGCAAGACGGACGCAACGCCGCCGAATTCAGAGCCTCCTCCTCAAACTGTTCCATGAAGAAATCTGCTGTGCCATCTATCATTTCATAATATTTGTCGTGGTACAAGAAGTATGTTCTCGTTAGTACAAGACGGAACAACTTCACGATTCCAGGTGGGAACTGTTGAACCAAACGATCCAGAGTGCCTTGTACTTGCAACCTCTCGTACTTGCCGTGTAACGGCCGCGCTAAAAATTACGTCGTTTCGGCTTATTTTAATTTCTTGAGTTTTTCAATAAACGTCTGCGACTTTACAACATGGTGTTCACAATGTGCTAGTTCTGCCGCTAATAACTCTCCAAGAGGGTTTGCCAGTCTGTAGGTGGACGGGCTGGTTGGGCTCACAATGGGCCTAAAAGGGACATTTTCCTTATGTATCTTCGGCAATCCATAGAGCCTGGGAGGTATGGCTGCACGAGGCATTAATTTCCTCACCACTTCTTTGCACCAATCTAATGCAAATTATTCTGGGGCGTCCGCCCCTGGTAGCTGAGTGGTCAGCGCAAAAGAATGTCAGTCCTACAGGCCGGTGTTCGATTCCGGGCTGGGTCGGAGATTATCACCGCTCTGAGACTGGGTGTTGTGTTGTCCTAATCGTTATCATTTCATCTCCATCGACGCCCAAGTCGCCGAAGTGGCGTCAAATCGAAAGACTTTCACCCTGCGATCGGTCTACTCGACGGGAGGCGCTAGTCACACGACATCTTTTATTTTGCAGTCATTTGATGACAAAATATATCATTATTTTACAATAATCAGCATTAATATCGCAGCATGACAGACAGAATATTTTTGTAAATACAGCTGGCCAGTTTTCAATTTTTACACACCTTGTATAATCTGCTTTCTAACTGAATAAGAATTGTCATTCTGTCTCACATTAGATCTTACTTAAAATACCTTCCTATTTACCATATGTCCTTACATAGCGAAAGTGAAACTTTGGAGAATTTATTAAAGTGTTGCATCGTGTCACAAATTATAATTACTGGTGAATGTTTCAAGGTATCGCACTAAGAGGATATCGGAGTAACTGGTAATGAAATTACTTAAAATATAAAAAACCTACTTCGGTATGGTTTCTGACTGAACCGTCTTCACCAGTAGCAGCACATCATCGTGAGAAAAAACTCTTCGGTCTTGATGATACAAAGACAAAGCAGATCAACGCATTGTAGACCTTGAACTGTAGATTATCCTTCCTTTTCGTTTCGCAAATCGAGGAAACAAGCTCTCAGCAGGTATATACATGGGAAGAATATATTCCTACATTTTTTTCAGGGAAAGTGTATTATGTGGAGTATTTGGTACTTGTACTTCTTTGAAACGCTATTGGCATTGCGTACCGGTATCACTGCGTTGCGTTTTTCCGTCTTTAAAGCTGTTTGTGAAGCATGGTGTCACTTGCAATTCTCGAAAGTGATATCGAGGAAATCTTACTGCAAACTTCTGAAATCGAAGTTCCTTTCAGCTAGTACTGCATTTCACATAAATTTTCTCAGCATGTTATAGTCTTAGGTGGAGATTTCAATTTACCAGATATAGACTGGGACACTCAGATGTTTAGGAAGGGTGGTAGGGACAGAGCATCGAGTGACATTATACTGAGTGCACTATACGAAAATTACCTCGAGCAATTAAACAGAGAACCGACTCGTGGAGATAACATCTTGGACCTACTGATAACAAACAGACCCGAACTTTTCGACACTGTGAGTGCAGAACAGGGAATCAGTGATCTTAAGGCCGTTTCAGCATCCCTGAATATGGAAGTTAATAGGAATACAAAAAAAGGGAGGAAGGTTTATCTGTTTAGCAAGAGTAATAGAAGGCAGATTTCAGGCTACCTAACAGATCAAAACGAAAATTTCTGTTCCGACACTGACAATGTTGAGTGTTTATGGAAAAAGTTCAAGGCAATTGTAAAATGCGTTTTAGACAGGTACGTGCCGAGTAAAACTGTGAGGGACGGGAAAAACCCACCGTGGTATAACAATAAAGTTCGGAAACTACTGCGAAAGCAAAGAGAGCTTCACTCCAAGTTTAAACGGAGCCAAAACCTCTCAGACAAACAGAAGCTAAACGATGTCAAAGTTTGCGTAAGGAGGGCTATGCGTGAAGCGTTCAGTGAATTCGAAAGTAAAATTCTATGTACCGACTTGACAGAAAATCCTAGGAAGTTCTGGTCTTACGTTAAAACAGTAAGTGGCTCAAAACAGCATATCCAGACTCTCCAGGATGATGATGGCATTGAAACAGAGGATGACACGCGTAAAGCTGAAATACTAAACACCTTTTTCCAAAGCTGTTTCACAGAGGAAGACCGCACTGCAGTTCCTTCTCTAAATCCTCGCACAAACGAAAAAATGGCTGACATCGAAATAAGTGTCCAAGGAATAGAAAAGCAACTGGAATCACTCAACAGAGGAAAGTCCACTGGACCTGACGAGATACCAATTCGACTCTACACAGAGTACGCGCAAGAACTTGCCCCCCTTCTAACAGCCGTGTACCGCAAGTCTTTAGAGGAACGGAGGGTTCCAAATGATTGGAAAAGAGCACAGATAGTCCCAGTCTTCAAGAAGGCTCGTCGAGCAGATGCGCAAAACTATAGACCTATATCTCTGACGTCGAACTGTTGTAGAAATTTAGAACGTTTTTTGCTCGAGTATCATGTCGTTTTTGGAAACCCAGAATCTACTCTGTAGGAATCAACATGGATTTCGTAAACAGCGATCGTGTGAGACCCAACTCGCTTTATTTGTTCACGAGACCCAGAAAATATTAGATACCGGCTCCCAGGTAGATGCTATTTTTCTTTACTTCCGGAAGGCGTTCGATACAGTTACGCACTGTCGCCTGATAAACAAAGTAAGAGCCTACGGAATATCAGACCAGCTGTGTGGCTGGATTGAAGAGTTTTTAGCAAACAGAACACAGCATGTTGTTATCAATGGAGAGACGTCTACAGACGATAAAGTAACCTCTGGCGTGCCACAGGGGAGTGTTATGGGACCATTGCTTTTCACAATATACACTCCTGGAAATGGAAAAAAGAACACATTGACACCGGTGTGTCAGACCCACCATACTTGCTCCGGACACTGCGAGAGGGCTGTACAAGCAATGATCACACGCACGGCACAGCGGACACACCAGGAACCGCGGTGTTGGCCGTCGAATGGCGCTAGCTGCGCAGCATTTGTGCACCGCCGCCGTCAGTGTCAGCCAGTTTGCCGTGGCATACGGAGCTCCATCGCAGTCTTTAACACTGGTAGCATGCCGCGACAGCGTGGACGTGAACCGTAGGTGCAGTTGACGGACTTTGAGCGAGGGCGTATAGTGGGCATGCGGGAGGCCGGGTGGACGTACCGCCGAATTGCTCAACACGTGGGGCGTGAGGTCTCCACAGTACATCGATGTTGTCGCCAGTGGTCGGCGGAAGGTGCATGTGCCCGTCGACCTGGGACCGGACCGCAGCGACGCACGGATGTACGCCAAGACCGTAGGATCCTACGCAGTGCCGTAGGGGACCGCACCGCCACTTCCCAGCAAATTAGGGACACTGTTGCTCCTGGGGTATCGGCGAGGACCATTCGCAACCGTCTCCATGAAGCTGGGCTACGGTCCCGCACACCGTTAGGCCGTCTTCCGCTCACGCCCCAACATCGTGCAGCCCGCCTCCAGTGGCGTGTTTGGCGCTGCGCAGGTGAGCGCCACAATCAGGACTGCATACGACCGAGGCACACAGGGCCAACACCCGGCATCATGGTGTGGGGAGCGATCTCCTACACTGGCCGTACACCACTGGTGATCGTCGAGGGGACACTGAATAGTGCACGGTACATCCAAACCGTCATCGAACCCATCGTTCTACCATTCCTAGACCGGCAAGGGAACTTGCTGTTCCAACAGGACAATGCACGTCCGCATGTATCCCGTGCCACCCAACGTGCTCTAGAAGGTGTAAGTCAACTACCCTGGCCAGTAAGATCTCCGGATCTGTCCCCCATTGAGCATGTTTGGGACTGCATGAAGCGTCGTCTCATGCGGTCTGCACGTCCAGCACGAACGCTGGTCCGACTGAGGCGCCAGGTGGAAATGGCATGGCAAGCCGTTCCACAGGACTACATCCAGCATCTCTACGATCGTCTCCATGGGAGAATAGCAGCCTGCATTGCTGCGAAAGGTGGATATACACTGTACTAGTGCCGACATTGTGCATGCTCTGTTGCCTGTGTCTATGTGCCTGTGGTTCTGTCAGTGTGATCATGTGATGTATCTGACCCCAGGAATGTGTCAATAAAGTTTCCCCTTCCTGGGACAATGAATTCACGGTGTTCTTATTTCAATTTCCAGGAGTGTATATAAATGACCTAGTAGATAGTGTCGGAAGTTCCATGCGGCTTTTCGCGGATGATGCTGTAGTATACAGAGAAGTTGCAGCATTAGGAAATTGTAGCGAAATGCAGGAAGATCTGCAGCGGATAGGCACTTGGTGCAGGGAGTGGCAACTGTCCCTTAACATAGACAAATGTAATGTATTGCGAATACACAGAAATAAGGATCCTTTATTGTATGATTATATGATAGCGGAACAAACACTGGTAGCAGTTACTTCTGTAAAATATCTGGGAGTATGCGTGCGGAACGATTTGAAGTGGAATGATCATATAAAATTAATTGTTAGTAAGGCGGGTACCAGGTTGAGATTCATTGGGAGAGTGCTTAGAAAATGTGGTCCATCAACAAAGGAGGTGGCTTACAAAACACTCGTTCGACCTATACTTGAGTATTGCTCATCAGTGTGGGATCCGTACCAGATCGGGTTGACGGAGGAGGTAGAGAAGATCCAAAAAAGAGCGGCGCGTTTCGTCACAGGGTTATTTGGTAACCGTGATAGCGTTACGGAGATGTTTAATACACTCAAGTGGCAGACTCTGCAAGAGAGGCGCTCTGCATCGCGGTGTAGCTTGCTCGCCAGGTTTCGAGAGGGTGCGTTTCTGGATGAGGTATCGAATATATTGCTTCCCCCTACTTATACCTCCCGAGGAGATCACGAATGTAAAACTAGAGAGATTAGAGCGCGCACGGAGGCTTTCAGACAGTCGTTCTTCCCGCGAACCATACGCGGCTGGAACAGGAAAGGGAGGTAATGACAGTGGCACGTAGGGTGCCCTCCGCCACACACCGTTGGGTGGCTTGCGGAGTATAAATGTAGATGTAGATGTACTATATAAATTCCAAGTCACAAATGTAGAACTTATTGTTTGAATGAAGGATCAGGCACTTCGCCAAAATGCCGATCCTACGGCATTCTGAAACGATACGTTGTGGATTTGCAGACACAACAACGTCAACTGATCTCAACTGAGATCCCATCGGATGATTTTGAATTGAGAATTTACTACCCGTATGTGACATTAAACTATAGCCCTCTAGCTATAGTGGTCACAGGCAGCAGTTGGTTGGTGGGTTGGTTTGGGGAAGGAGACCAGACAGCGTGGTCATCGGTCTCATCGGATTAGGGAAGGATGGGGAAGGAAGTCGGCCGTGCCCTTTCAGAGGAACCATCCCGGCATTTACCTGGAGTGATTTAGAGGCAGCTGTTGACATGCTACAATATTATATGTTGGTAACTACGTTTCCAAATGATGATTACATCGTACGTACACACGTGGGTCTGCCATACATAATAGCGAAAAACTGAAGTGAATGAAAATATGTATTACTGAAAACAACCATGTGTCTGTAAACAAGCCTTTTGCGAGATGACTGTGATTTCGTGGTTAAGAGGAGGCAGTCAGTGACTTACGACTGTATGTTCAGGCACGCACCACCGGCGGCGACCTTACTTCAAATGGTAATTGAGGACGCAGGTAAGCTCTGATTGTGCATGTTGACACACATACGCGAGTTGACTGCCGTCGCTCCATTGCATACGAGCGTCAAGGGACAAGACAACAAAAATTTATAAAATGGATCTTTGAAGTACCAAAAATAGGCTTTCCTACTGCTATTGGCTTATCAAACAAATAAATTGAGTCCGTTTAATTCTATGTCAACTAAAATTCGTCAAAAACAACATTCCTTTCAAAATGGTTCAAATGGCTCTGAGCACTATGGGACTCAACTGCTGTGGTCATAAGTCCCTAGAACTTAGAGCTACTTAAACCTAACTAACCTAAGGACAGCACACAACACCCAGCCATCACGAGGCAGAGAAAATCCCTGACCCCGCCGGAAATCGAACCCGGGAACCCGGGCGTGGGAAGCGAGAACGCTACCGCACGACCACGAGATGCGGGCAACATTCCTTTATAAACTTGGTTTTGCAATCAATGAAGCTGCACCATACCTATCTTCATGCGATGTAACTAGTTGTACGGTTCTTTGCTTTCGTACATTTTGCATTGGCTTACCAACTACGGGTGATTCCCACCACTTACTAACAGTTATATGATACTTAGATTACGTGAAATGTTACTACATACCAACAAAATTCGCTGGACTAGCAGTTCTATGTGGTATTAAATCTGGCTTTGCTTTAGAGTCTACCGATGTTCATGATGGACAGAATTGCTATGGCAGTTGCTAGTGTGAACGAGGATAATACGCAAGAAGTTACAGGTGTGAAAAACCTCCCTTCCCCTAGATGCCTTCGCTTACAAGACTTTAATGTGGTCTGAGACTGAGTGGTCATATTCTGCCTCCCATTGTGCACCTGTTGCTTTCGATAAAGTTTTGCCTGTTCGTTCAGGACGTACTTGTTAATTCCGTCGTAACGATACGTTGTGAATTTGGATTAAATAACTTGATAAGATTTCCAAATTTACTGTATTAATAAGTTGGGAAAATATCGTCTTCGGTTAAAGAAGGTAAGCGCTTCATTCTACTTGAAAAAGCGGATACTGTTGCGTGACGTCAGGCGGGTTGGGAGCAGGTCCTCACTGGCCTCCTTGTAACAAACACACGACCATCACTGGCACCGAGGCAGAACCAGTTTTCACCAGAAAACACCTGCCCTGCAATGAACTCTCGCCTGAAAGCAATGAAGTCGCAAGTGGTGTTGCTTTGGGGTCAGTGTAATGGACGCTACAGGAAGTCCGACTCGGACCTGTCCTAGAAATAACCGAGATGTAACAGTTCTTTGGGTCACTGTGAAGCCATTCGCAGCTTACATTGGTGCTGCAGGTGCAGTGCGATGCGCCAGAGCCATATGCTTCACAAGATGGTCTTCCCTTCTGGTAGTGTCAAATGGCCGTCCCGAGCCTGGTCCTCTTGCGACTGTACATTCTCGTGACCATCGCTACCACCAACCACGTACAGTGACTACATTCCTGCCAAGTCTTCCAGCAATATCGCGGAAAGAACATCCAGCATCACATAGCCCTATAAAAGACCTCGTTCAGTCTCATTGAGTTACTGATAATGGGGTCTCTCTCGCCTTAGAGTCATTCTTTACTAACGTCGACTCACCATGTCCAGTCTTAGAAGCAACTAACGACTTGCAACCGTTACAGCGTGTATTGAAAGCAAACCTACTTTGTTATCTCATAGTGGAGCTACTAGCGTCTCACTTATTCGAATGGCGCGAAATATGAATAGACATAGTATTTCAGATGTAGAAACACACCTAACAACTTTCGTTTAAGTCACTCAACTTCTTCTTGGTACGGCGACTTTTTTTTCGTCAATATATTTTGGGAGCAGTAAATGCGATACAGTCACAGGCAGCGTTGTTTGATGGTGAGACTCGTTGAATGGTGGCAGTAAAAATTTCTGTGTCTTGCTTTTGGTTTGGCTGTTGTTGCTGCTGCCTGCATCAATTGCTGCTCTGAACAAACGAGGTTTCAAATTGTCAATGAATTGAATTAAGGTTACTTTCTGATGGCTGTCCTCAGGAGACGAACTGTGAGAAGTATGGTGAGATTGTGGCATGCATTTTGCAGCTTGGCGTCATATTCTGTTTCCAGTGTTTCAGGTTTTTAAAAGTGCCTTCACTTATTTTCCATCTTACTTCATTGTTCAGCGAGGTTGATCGTGATCCATGCCGATTTCGTTCATTCATCCATACAGTAGGCGTACTGGCTACATCACATCCCTGTACAATTAAATGTTGTACAGTTTGGTTAAGGCATCTGGAGCTTTTATGTGTTCAGTTTTTCTTACATCGAATACTTGTGTGCCACATGGTCCATCACGGAAGTGAGTAACCTGTTGTTGATTACTTCTTTTGAGTTGGGGCTTAATAATCATAAATTTAACTAAAGGATGTGTCAATTGTTTTCAATGCAGAATCATGACAGAAATACTCCAATGTGACTCCACAAGCACTTTTATATTCGTTTTCAAATCAATTCTTAATTTAAGCAGGAACGTTAGTCAACTCACTGAAAAACTGCTATGAGCAGAAGCATTTTCAAAACTGCAAAGAGAAGAAACTCTTTCATCTCTCTCCATGCCTTAGCGTACAGAAGGTTTGCTATGGCCAAGAATTCAAGAACACGCGCTGCTTATCAGTATATGTTCACCATTATTGTTTTGTATGTACATTGAATGGGTAGCTGTTAGGTTTCCAGAGTGAGACATGCATCCTCATGGTCTACCTACAAGGAAGATCAGTTACACGTTCACCGTATCACGTTATGAAATTTGTAGAAATAACTGTGATTTTAAGTTCCCTTAGGTATTTATTTAAACCCCTACTTCTCCCTTTGTGCAATGTAAGAATTGCCTGCTCTTCAATATGTTTATGAAATCGCTGTCAGATTCCATTATAAATTATTTATTTGGTCAAAGTGTTATATTGTCTATGCCTCCCTAGGTATCACGTTAACTCAGTTGGGTGTGCATTTGATGGGAGACTAAAGACTGGTCACAAAGTCCCTAGCGCATCACTTCACTATAATGTGAGTAGAGCGTGAGAGTATTTTCCATGATTACAATATCTTCTGTACTGATTTTAGTCAGTAATTTATATCTTTCTATCTGGCATATTATATTCTTCTGTAAATGTTTTGATACTGATTGTAAACTATCGCTAACGATTGTTAATACTTTCTAAAGCATCTCAAAGCTATTTGCAATTATTTGCATTATTCACAATGATTCACGTAACAGAACTGCCATTGTATATTCTTTTAAGAAAAAATTACCTACAACTGCTAAGGAACTTCGTTGCCACACGTACTATAAAACTAAGCGAATGCGTCATTTCTAAGTGAACCTATTTCCACTGAAGCTAAATATGAAACACAAAAATACGTTTTAAAATGAAACTGATGGTTTCAGAATAACTGTTTGCGTAACTTCAGAGTATTCTATGTATTTATATGTTATGTGTGAGCCGTGCGTGGCTCATGCTCCCGCCATAATGTATTTTACACCGTGTTTTTAATGTACTTCCCCATCACTACGTTAATTTAAATTAGTGGTGTCACTGAGTTGCTGCGTTGCCTGACCGTGAGCGGCGCTAGCAGCGCCTATCAATATATCCCCTCTCGTGGTATCTTTGCTCGACTGCTATTACTTCCCGGTCGTTGTCTATCGTAAGCCACTTCGGGTCGCCAATTCGGAATGCCAGTCAGTTAGAACGTATCTGGAGCGCAGTCTGGACCTGCTAGTCGCGGAGTTGCAGTGCGGCACTAGTGCAGTCGGGTTGGAGCAGGGAGGTCCGCGTCGACATGGCTCGCCCGACCATTGCCGCCATCCATCACTTGAGCCGGGCCACGGTCTTGGTGGATCGTCGGTCAGTCGTCCTACCGGACGACGCGTTTTGGCCCGCCGATTGTTCATGAGTCGGCCGTGTGTGTGTGCATCGATTCACGATTTGTCTTCGTGCGTGCTTAATTACTGTAGGGTACCGTTCAGGTCTTCGTGCAAGTGTTTGTCAGGTTGTGTGTGTAGTTGGCGTTATTTCCACTGACGACTATTTTAGATGTTGTTGCCATTCTGAGGGCAGTCGGTCGGTTGGTGCGGACCAGGGTGGATATTTCTGAAGGTGCAGTCGGCTGGGTCCGCTGGCGGTCCCTTCACAGTGTCGGAGCGTGTGTGGAGCTGTCCAATAGCTAAGAGCTTCGTGGCTCACTCACCCAGGACGTCGAAGTCGAGTGGTGTGTTAAGTACCCAAGCAACCCCCGTTAATGTTGAGATTTAACAAAACATGATACCAAGAATTCTTCATTTGTATGCCCGTAGTGTCCTAGTTTCTTTATAAGTCTTGAGGGTATTTTTGTTCTGTCGTTACAACTACCAAAATGTGTGATTTTTTCACGAGACGCGTTTCAATTTATTGAAGTAAAACATCATCAGTGGTCTGTAATTAAATTATTTACATTTTGATTTGCTTTTAGATCGAACAACAGTCCGTCAAGAATAGGTTGATTTGTACGTATGGTGATTTTTCGGCTGATCTCTCGCTTTAATAGTTAAATGCTGTCAATTAGCACATCTTTGTTTTTCTTTGTTACACACTGATAATTTTGGATTAAAAATTAGACTAAAATTATCAGTTATAACACAGAAAAATTTCATTACATGTTGCCTAAGCATGATTTCACCATATGCAATAGAGGTAATTTTCAGTGCAAATATGAGAAGTGCAGTAGCAGTATAGGGTCAAAGAAATCGAGTGGAAAAGCGCTAATAACCGTTATATAGTCCATATTTTCCTGTCAAACTGTTCGTGATTGTTAGTTGCATTCAGTGACGGATTAAAGAATTTACTGTATTCAGAATATGTACACAAAGAGGAAGAAAAAACAGAAGTAAGTACGCATAGGTTATAAAAAGGTTTTTTCTTTACTTTTGCTGACGGCAGTCCCCGAAATCGTTCCAGGCAGAATTTCTTAGTATAAGTTTCATTAACATTCCGCAGAAAAATCGAGGTGTATAAAAAGCAGACATACCAGATTAGTAACCTTGCGCAAGACTTCCCTAAGCTTATGTAAGTCACCTGGTTCTTCAACTGGAGCGACAAAACGTAAGGGACTTTTCGTGAGACAAGACAGAGCCCTATCTCACGCAGCGTCCCGTGCTCCTAATCTAAGGTGGTCGAGCTTCACGGTAAGCCGACTGGAAAACGAGGATCTTCGCGAGGCGAGCAGTGCTGGCGTGCGTAGCCCCGAATGTCTGTCGCTAATGCAATTTGAGTCGGATCCCGTGAGCCGGCTAGTCTGCTATCTGGAGTAGGCCAGTAATCCCGCCGTAATGCGCACAGGTGGCGCGTATCGGCTGCGGGCCGGCTCCTACAGGTAGGCAGCCCCGCGGCACGCAGCGCTCACCGCCCCTCGGCCCCGCTAGCTAGCCGTGGATCGCCGAAGAGCGGCCCCCGGGGCCGATAAATCCCGGCGCGGCCGTACATCGGGGCTCCAACCCCTCTACCGGCGCGCCTCGTCTGCCGCCGTCGCTCGCTGCTCCCTGCAGCAGTAACACCGTACTCGCTAAGCCAGCCGGCTCCCCTACTGACAGCATACAGAAACGCACATAGCGGACGAATTTCGCAGGAAAATGCTCGGAACCGTCCGCAGTCTGGCAAACGAAAAATCGGTCCCGAGTACTAAACTGCTCATCGTTGCTCATCAATTGTCATTTATTCTTTCGAAGTTGTAGCGACTACGTTTTGCGCTGTCAGCTCCATGGCTGTTGCACCTGGTCGGTCAAATGGGGACGGCTAATGCTGTTTCTGGATGACATTTGAGTTGTCCCACATGTGCTCCATTGGAGACATATCTGGTGACTGAGCAGGCCAAGGCAACATGACGACCCTCTGTAGAGCATGGTTAGTTACAACTGCGGTATGTGGCAAGCATTATCAGGTTGGAGAACATCTCCTGTAATGCTGTTCATAAATGGTAGCTCAACAAGTCGAATGACCAGACTGACTTACAAATCTGTATTCAGCATGCGTAGGATATCCATTAGAATGCTCCTGCTGTCACACGAAATCGCACATCAGACCATAATTTGCGTGTCTAGCACGGAGACAGGTCGGTTGCAAGCCCTCAACTGGACTCCTTCTAACCAGCACACAGGCATCGCTGGCACCGATGCAGAACCACATTTCATCAGAAGACACATCAGACCTCTATCGTGCTTTCCACAGAGCTCTTGCTTGACACCACTGAAGTCGAAAATGGCGGCGGCTTGGGGTCAGTCGATTGCACGCTGCAGAGCGTCTAGCTTGAAACTATCTTTGAAGTAAACGATTTGTAAGAGTTCGTTGCGTCACTGTGGTTCCAACTATTTCTCAAATTCTTGCTGCTGATGCAATACGACGCACCAGAACCATACGCTGAAAACGATGGTCTTCGCTCAGTGTAGTGCTACGTGGCCGTCTGGTGCCCGGTCTTTGTGCGATTGTATATTATTGTGACCACTGCGGCCAGCAATCATGTACAGTGTTTACATTTCCGCCAAGTCTTTCTGTAATGTCGATGAAGGAACATCCCGCTTCTCCCAGCCCTATTACAGGATCTCGGTTAAACTCAGTGAGTTGTTGACAGTAGCAAATTTGCCGACTTAGAGGCATTCTTGACTAGCATAAACTCATCACGTCTAATCTCAAGGGTAACTAAGGTATGTGTAAAGCAAACGTGAATTTCTCCCTCGTAGTGGTGCTACTCTAATGGGACTGACATGAAATTTGAACAGACAGCATGTTTCAGACTTAGAAACACACCTAACAAGTTCTTTCTTTGTGTGGCGATTATTTTTCCGTCAGCCAGTCTCAGTTAGATGTATCGTCTTCAAGAAAGAATCGCAGTAGTTGTGGCGTATGTCTGCAGACTCATTTAAGGAAACGTGGTACATTTTTGCAAAGAAGTTTCCTGGCGTTCCCATACCAGCAAAGCGAAGTGTACAGGATTTGATGTGAAGGTGGCGTACCACATGGTCCGTTTCAAACCGAGAAAGATATTCGAGCACGAATGATACTGAGTCCACAGACGTCGAGAAGTAAGTTGTCGCAACAAGTGAACGTTTCGCGTGGGTCTTGTCAACATGTTTGTACAAGAACCGAAGAATGGGGATAAGGCAAAACATGTGAATTACTGTACACGGCTATGACAAACAATTGAGCGTGGAATGTTGGATCAGCTGCTGTATTTCGTGAATGATGAAGTCTTGTTCCATCTGAAAGGGCATGTGAACTCCCAGAACACCAGATACTGGCCAATATGGGATCCCTATACATTTAATGAGGAACCTAATCACGCTGAAAAAACTAGAGTGTGATGTGTCGTTTCAGCAGGTCGGATTGTGGGTCCAATATTTTCCTAGACAACAGTAAGAACTGCTGTGTATGTCAAAATATTTGAGGAATTTTACTCACACTGGATTTCCACGAACATACTTATGCCATGTTTTAACAGGAATGGGGTGAGGTTCAGGCGAGTCAGTCTCACGAATTCGTGAAAGATTCAAAGAAAAAAGGACTGTTAGCTAGGGATTGTGGCCTTCGAGTTCAAAGACCTAACCACTTGTAACTTTCATCCGTGGGGCAGTCTAAAGGGAAGTGTACGCAAATAATGCAATAACGTATGGTGCATTGAAGGTACATTGAAGCACAAAGAGTTCAGTTTTAGTACCTTATGTAATGTAGAAGTCATGATCAGTTTAGTAAATATAGATCTTTTATTAGCTTACTTCTTATGTATTAACTAATTATTACATGATTATTTGTTGCTGTATCTAGTCGAAGCGGGCAACAATTCGCGCGTAATTGGTCAGCAGTTTGTACTCGGAGCCAATTTTTCATGCGCCACCCTGTATTTCTATGGCTGTTCAATAAATCTAAACCAGGCTTTCGATAAATCGCATGACACAAAACGGCGGGCATTCTTCTGGCTGATAAGTTCTCGTATCTAAGCTTTACACGTCGACATCTACATCTACACGACTACTCTGCAATTTACAGTTAACTTATTTGAACATATTGGTGTTCCAGAGTTGACATATATTTTATGCAACACATCTATGTATAGATTCACCATCAGCTGCTATCTGATACTTTATTAAGTTGATAATAGTTTCTTTCATATAGATGATTCGTCTTCTTGCATTGGTCAAAACATTCATTGTAGGATTTTGCTTTCCAATGCATTACAAATTTTTGCCTTAACTGAACTTAATAGTTAAATACGCAAGTGTTATTTTTATATGTCATTAGTACACTTTTAGTATCTGGAAAGTTCAGATTTGTCTAGAAAGGGAAAGTTAATTAACAACACGTCTTAACATTGATTACAACGGTCAGTTCTAACTGCTAAGGATACCATGTCGTGCAGCAATATTCCAGAACAAGACGCACAAGCCTTTCTATAGTTGATTTCGTGCTTGATCCATGTTATTGTTCCTTTTCTGCGATAAAACTTAGAGCTGAAAAACATAACTGTAATTCCATGGTAAATTCTCGGTCGTAGATTAAAATAATGTTTATTCACACTTGGTACTGGTGTATCAGAAGAGGGAAATGGTTGGCCTAGTTTTTGAAAATTTTTCATTTCACGTAAAATTCATGCAAAAATGGAACAGCATGGATAAGAAAAGTCAAAACTATAACAAATTTGATTTATTGTCTGTGGATTCATATGGAAACAGGATTAAAACAAAAATCATTTAAACATTAGTTCATTTGATGGGCACATTATTATAATATAATTTAACGTGTACATTCCGATAACGATTTAATTAAAACAGCTTCTAACGCAGCAGATTATTACGGGGTAACATTTATTGCAGTAAGATACGCAGACGTGGAGCCGGTGGCTGAAAGGAGGCTGCATATTAATTGTGTCTTAGCGATGACTCATAGCACAGCTGTCACAACGACCCAGCGTGAGAACGGCTACCGTGTCATCTAGTACGAATGTATATTCATACTCCATACGAATCTAAATAAACTATAGCAAATATTCTCCAATTGGTTTCAAACTTGGCATACTACTTTTTGTTATTCATAAGAAGATCTCATCAAAATTTCAGCTTTTTATCTGTTATAATTTCTGACATTGAAAAAATTACTTAAAAGTCATAAAACCGACAATCAGTTTACAAAACGTTCTTATGAATAATAACAGTTAGTCTTTTGTTATCATCTGAAATCATTACCAGAATTTTCAGGATATGAAATAATTATATGGGACTTTTTCTTTTCAAAAACTTTAATTACTTTGCATTTCGTAGTATAAAATTCATGAAAAATTAATAACTGGTTGTTATGTTGTTGTGTGAATAAATGGGAATGAATGAGAGTGTGTATATGGGCCATACGCTAAAATTCAATTTATTTTGTGTAAAGCTTGTCGAAACTGGACCGTGGGAAAGATGTACTATACCCATGTTGCTGCTGTATGTCGAAGGCGTAAGTGCTTGTATAAAAGAGCAGCCAGAATATCTGTTGGAAGCGTAATCGGTTTCTAAATTAATTTGAAGATTATTTTTTATTTCGATCTTTTTTATTTAACATTATATGAATATTTGCATTTCGGAATGACGTAAATAACTTTCTGAAGAGTCACTGGCTTAGGCAAGTTTTGACACGAGAATGATCTAGAAGGATCATTCTGATTGGTCAGCCAGACTGTTCAGTCAAACAGAATTAAGAGATTCCCCCGTACTGAAAGTAGATAGGCAGAGGGTGGGGAAACATCGGGAGAGTCGCTCGCTAGCCGTCGGACGTGAAAGGTCATGTTAGATGTCACGGTAAAATTATGCGTAAAATGAAGAATTGTTGAGTTCGTTGCGTTTAGTACTAGTCGTAACGCGGAAGATTTCAGTTACGAACAATTTGAGTAAGGTTTGATGTGTTTGAGTCTATTGGTTGAAGAGTTATGAGCGTGTGAGATTTCGGCCTCTACTGAAAATTCCACGTGGCATATTGCGCATTTCACTATGGAATATTTGGCTAGAATTTCATTTATAAAATCCCACTGATTAGACCGAATGTGAAATTCTCTTATAATAACGGATCAGTGACTGTGAGGTCGCGTATTCAATCGGGTTGGACTAATATAGAATCTGCCTGCTTTTGCGTGTGAAACCTGTAGTTCTGACTGTGAATTGCGACTGATAGAGTCGTGTATCACTAAATAAGGACTTGGTAGACATTTACCTCTGTTTTATAAGCAATAAAAATACTGGTCTTGGAATTTTGGACGCTTATTTCAGTCAAAATTACACCACATTACCGCCAGAAACCTTCATAAATATGAACTTGCAGGAACTGTTTCTCACTACGAAAGTTACCCGGCCTCAGCAGGGCAGGTATTAGGTGGCATTTTCCTTCAACGCTGCTTTTTCGCTGCGTAGTAAGTACTTACGATTGCAGAGTGAAGGGACATCGAGCGGAAGCCGTACTGAGGTAGGTGGACATTATGATACGAGACGTAAGAGGGACGAACTGAGACCGCCCCGCCGCAATTGGGCATTAGCGTCTGGGAAGAACAATCGGAATGTTCGGGTGTGTACGACCTTTAAAAAGCAACAGTGTAAAATAAACCCGATAAGTGAAAGACTCACACCCAAGGAACTTCAGTAGTACATTGGAAGTGAGGTGAAATGATGAGCAGGGCGAAGAACTGGTGGAACGAGGCGGTTAACGACGTCGGCAACGGCTAAGATTCGGGGGGTGGCGTGCAACAGCAGTTGGCAGCAGTGCCGAGAGTGGGAACCCGGAAACTTCACCTGTGGGAGCAGAGCTTGGTGAACGGACACGCTGTACCACCTCGCTGTGCAGAAAACGCAATAAAAAGACAAGTAGTGTTCAGCTTCAAATTTTATGTGTGTGCAAGGTAACTACGTAATGTGGCAGAAAATTATCAGGAGATAGTAAATGAGAAAGTGGAGGTGGATTTAAGTAAAGAAAATTATGAAGATGATTCCATGATTGGTTATTTTAGTTTTGATGTATCGCAAGCAAGTGGTAGTGGTTTACCTGAGTCAATGTCTTCTAATTATGGGGTAAAAAATTTAAAAAACACATTGGAAAACGAAGTTAAATATATAGCTGTTACTGTTAAGGAAATTAAACAGGAACCAATATCATTCCTTGTGAACCAAAAGATAGTGTTTCGGAATGTTAGTGAATATTTTGAAAAAAATGGATGGACTGGGTCCCGAAATTAAAACTTCGTTAAGTTCTGATATCAATTGGTTGCATAATGAGGTTGATGAAGTAATGTCTGAGGTTAATTAGGGATTTAATGACTTGTCAGTTGAAATCGGAGCTAGAATGGAAGACAAGATTTCTAAATTAAGAGATACATGGAAAAATCATTTAACTTTGTTTAGAAACAGTATAAAAAAGGCAAGATTAGTCAAGTAAAACAAAACTGTAACCAGGCAGTTGTAACAGTTGAAATGGTTCAAATGGCTCTGAGCACTATGGGACTTAACTTCTGAGGTCATCAGTCCCCTAGAACTTAGAACTACTTAAACCTAACTAACCTAAGGACATCGCACATATCCATGCCCGAGGCAGGTTTCGAACCTGCGACCGTAGCGGTCGCGCGGTTCCAGACTGTAGCGCCTACATCCGCTCATCCACTCCGTCTGGCGTTGTAACAGTGAAAAGTGAATCAACTTCACAGAATAAGAAAGTTACTGAGAATAGCATACAATACGAAGAAAAGTGAATTCCGAATTAAATAAAATTTATGAACAAATCCGTCATGTAGAAAACGGTGTGAGGCGAGTCTCGCTGTATTAGAAAGTCAAATTAAAGAAGGGAAAGATGTATGTGCAATCTTTGATGTGCAAGTGGCAAATAAAATTGGCAACGTAGAAACTAACATCCATCAGTTTAGTGGAAATGTAGATGAACGATTGTGTAACTGTGACGGTAGACTAAAAAAGCTGAACAAAGTGTCAACAACAGCAGTGGTTATGTTGTCCCTAATTGTGTAGTGAATTCCTCAGAAATTGCTTATATAACTCACCGACAATTTTTGAGATTCGATCCTAGCAAAAACGATCATCCTAAGGAATTTTGGAGTGACTTTGAAGACGTTTTACCTAAATCATAGAATGATAAACAGAAGATAAATTTTATTACATCAAATCTAACGGGAGAAGCTACAATCTGAGGAAATTTGGCTTCAGATAAGTACGATAAATCAGCAGATTTTAAGCAAGCCTTTTTCGATGAGTACTGGGGAAAAAGGAAACAAATGGAAGTTTTCAACAAGTTTTGGTGGGGGGGTAGATATGATCCCAAGAAAGAGGGAATGAAAAGATTTGCACAAAAATGGGTTACGACTTTGTCATATTTAAACTGAGAAGTGATGACGGAGCAAATAATTATGGGAATATCGAACAAGCTGCCCTTATACTGGTGGAACAATATAATATCTGCACCCAGGGATGACACTGAATGGTTTATCCATTATCTTGAGAGGGTGGAGAATATTTGCAACAGGAGGATAGTGCAAGAAGAGATTTTAGACCCTTTATTAGGCAGACTGAAAACAGAACCCAAGTCTATGTGAACAGATTGGGAGTGCAAAGAACTAATAATTACAGAGGCGAAGGGATTCGGCTGGAAACCGATGTAACGACCGAGACAGAAACAGCGACTATCGGCAGCAGCAATAAGTTGACATAACGGAGTGACGCATGCCGCCAAGCGAGAAGAATTTCAGGGGCAATGATTGCGTACAAAAAGAGGAAAACTAACTGCAGTCTCTAATGGCGCTAGCGTTTACAGACTGAAACAGCAACAGTTAAACCCGCTAGCGAAACCCTTTGTAAGTAAGGCGCTGAATGAGCAACAGGGTGGTAGTATCTGAGGAACCAGGAGGACAGACGAGAGTGACAGTATAAAACATTTTGTTTATCCAGGAAATGAAGTAGCATCTTGTGAGAGGAGAAGATAATATAGAGATCACAGGGACCAGGTTAATAAGGAACAGATAGTAGAAAATGAAGTTTCAAGGCTGGATTTGAAGGTAAATGAGCTCTACATAGCTGATGAGAAGCTTATCACAAACTGTGGTATTAGCACAATTATAAGGGAACGGTACTGGAGGTACTGGAGAAAGAATATGTTAGGGCTGAGGAAGTCCTGGATAAATTAAATGAAGTGCTTCAGAGAATGAGGAAGAGGAATCAGAAGACGAGGAAGAAGGGAATAACGTAGGCAGTTCTGACAGCACCTTGGTAAGGGTGGCAGAACCAGAGGTTATTACAGAAGGTGAGGAGTTGGATAATTATTTTAATTTGCCAATAGTCGACTGGTTAGTGAAAGCTGTCACAAATACCGAAGAGGAAGAAATCCCAGTAAATGTGTGTGTAATTTCCACAGCAGGGTTAGGTTTCGAGAGACGTAATGTAGTGCAGGATCTATTAAATGAACCGGAGTCTGAATCCAGAAACAGAAGTCCAGAACAACCTATATTTGAGATGACAGTTTTTAATAAAAAGGTTCAGTGTTTGATAGATAGTGGTTCCGAAGCATGTGCAGTGTCGCAGAATTTCGTAAATGCTCTCCCTGATAAGAAGATAGGTGCGGTAGAGATAGAACAAAACTTTTTGATAATCAATGGCCGAAGTTTAGAAATGCAGATTTCTTACTAGGACATCAAGGAAAAGTAGACTTTGGAAATAACTAAGTGGTTATTATAGTAAAGGGAAGAACATTAGATATCCCTTTTTCTGGCAAAAGACCTTATTTAGCCAGTGAACAAAACGATTTTCCAGTACGATATTGCAGAGCTAAGGAGTATATCGAGGGGTGTAATGAATACGGAGAAAGAAAGGAAGTAGATCCTATAGTGGCAAAAAATAATCAATAAAGGATGGATGAAAAAATATAAGGACTATTAAATTTTACTGAAGCTCAAAACAAGGATTTAAGACAAATTGTGGCACATCATCAAAAAGTATTTTCGGACGAACCCGGATTAGTTCGGTATTAGGTATGTTTTTTAACTATAAAAGAGGATGCCCATTTTTTTCCGAAAGCCATTCGCAGTTCCGGAAGTGCATAAAGAAGCAGTTAGCGATATGATTTAGGAAATGCTCGAATGAGGAATTATAGAGAAGGCAATTAGTGTATATAATAACCCATTTGTTGTGGTACCTAAAAAGGATAGGTCCCTTAGGCTTATTTTGGACGTCAGAGCGTTAAATAAAATTATACTGCCTGAGAGTGACAGGCCCGAAAACATAGAGGAATTGTTAAAAAAATTTGAAGGTGCGAAATTTTTCACGTCAGTGGATGTAACGTGTGGTTACTGGAACCTATCTTTGGCAAAAGAGTCTTGAAAATACACGGTTTTCCTGTTTGATGGGAGATGTTATCAGTATAAGGTTGTGCCTTTTGGATTAAACATTGGCGTTTGTGCACTTGTTAGGACAATGTTCCAGATGCTAGGAGACCAACTGTTTAGGTGAATTACTGTTTAAGTGGACGATGTACTGATCTCAACTCTCACTTGGGAAGAGCACTGTATGTTATTAGATAAGGTATTAAAAGGAATCAAAAAGGGGGGGATGAAACTTACATCGGACAAAACAGAATTTGTGAAAAAAGAAATTAAATTCCTGGGACATATTGTTAGTGGTAATGGAATTATGCACGATCCAGAAAAGATAAAAGCCATTAGGGATTATGCAGCACTGACTACAAGAAAAGAGTTAAAAAGTATTTGGCGTTTTTGGATTATATCGCGAAGTTGTGCCTGGGCAAGTACTTAACGTACCTTGTTTGAGGGAACTTCTGAACAAAAATGTACCATATAAATGGACTAATGAGTGTCAAAGGGCCTTTGGAGAACTTAAGTAGGCTCTGATGAATAATCAGATTTTAAGCCATCCTTACTTTTCCAAACCCTTTTGTCTTGTATATGGTCACGGTCTGGGGATGGAACTATTCCAGATTGAGACAATAGGAAAAAACCATGTATACAAAACGATAGCATTTGCTAGTCAGTCATTGCAACAAGCTGAAAAGAATTAAAGCATTTCATAGTTGGAAGCATTAGCAGTCTTTTTGGATTACAAAAATTTGAACAATACCTGTTGGTCCATACAGTTATAGTTTTCAGTGACCATAGGGCATTAACCTATTTACAGACGTGCCAACTTAAACACGGTCGACTGAGGAGGTGTTCAAGGAATCTCCATCAATTTGATATTGACATAAAATACATAAAAGGTTCCGAAAACATTGTGGCAGATGCATTATCCAGAAACGTGACGGAGAACGCGGGATTGGGATGATGTTTTGCTAGCAACCTTTCAATTACAGGAAGAAGGGCCATAGAAACGCATTTTTAAAGATCTCGGGCAGGAATAAAACCAAGATGGCAATCTTAAGTTGGAGAAAAAGCAGATCAGGTCATCCCGATTCCCCAAAATTTAGCGGAATATTACCATATACACAAGGATATTCTGTTTAGGCGAAGACAGAACACTTAGGAAAATTGGCGTA
Organism: Schistocerca nitens; assembly: GCF_023898315.1. Lineage (NCBI taxonomy): Eukaryota > Metazoa > Arthropoda > Insecta > Orthoptera > Acrididae > Schistocerca > Schistocerca nitens. The sequence goes on along the minus strand of NC_064615.1, from coordinate 425,692,772 downwards.
TTTGTTTCTCAGAACAACACGTGGATTTTCTAGTTGATTATATACATGGGAAGTATGGACATTATGGAGCTCGAAAGTGTGTGAGGTCCTAATTTTTGACAATATATGGCTAAGAGTGCAGAAAAGGCTAGAATCTTGTGACAGATATCAGAAGGTAAGAGCTAATAATAGATTTATACAGGGACTGATGCATTCAGTGGAACCTCAAAATAGGTTGAATGTAGTACCTGTGGACCTTTTTGGCGCTTTGCCAGTTTCAAGGAGAGGTTGCGAGTATGTGTTTGTACTGGTAGTTGGATTTACAAAATACGGAAAGTTTTATCCATTCAAAAAGGCCAACACTAAAGTCGTTGTGAGTACATTAGAGAAAGATTATTTTTCTAAATATTGGAATGCCAAAAGCTATATGATCCGAAAATCGGCCTCAGTTTATATCCAAACGATTTGAGGAATGTTTGAGTAAGAGAAACATAGAACATGTAAAAATCTTTGCCTATTTTCCCCAGGGGAATATGTGTGAAAGGTTAATGAAAGAACTAAGTCATTTCTGTAGAACATACTGTCAGAAGAAGCACCCCGCTTGGGCTAATTATCTAGAATATTTCGAAGAAGTAATTAAGCATCTAACACACAAATCCACGGGTTTTGCTCCAGTAGAATTAATGTGTGAGATTAGACCAAATAACCTGTTATTTGACCTGGTAGAATTTCCGACTCTTACTGAAATAGCAATGGAACCAAAGAAGAGAATAACACGAGCAAATATTAGGAGAAAGGCTCTTGAGAGAAAAAGAAGGCACGATGCAAGGACAAGTCCCAAAGGTTCCAAATAGGTGATCCAGTGCTCGTAAAAACAAAAGAAAAATTCAAAAAACTGACCACCGAGACCAAGAAATTCCCCGAGGAATATGTGGGACCATTTGGATAAACCTCATGCCAATACCTATAAAACAGAATATGTTAAAGGACACAAGCTTTTGGGATTGAGAAACATAATTGACTGGAAAAGATACGTATCGAAGGAACACAGAGGCAGCAGTAATTAGGGGGCATCAGGGGACGTGCATTCTTTGCGTCGTCAGGTGTTTGACCGACACCAGGCATTCCGAGTTGTTGCCAATACTACTTCCTTTTCATTTCATGTTGTCAACCTAACTCATCATTCAGAACTTCAGCTATCATCTTTCCTTCTTCCCAAGTTTGAAAGTAGTAATTGGTGTAAGCAACATGACTGAAAGGAGAATAACCAGAATGAAAGAGGAATGAAAGTGAAGATGAAAAGAATAAAACAACGTGCATAGATAACATGTGGTGACTTAGTCATTTTTGAAGCAGGTAAAAATGTTGTAAGATGTTTGTGTTAAAGTCAGAAGAAAGTTGTCTACTAAATGTGAAAAGGAATTTGGTATATGATGTCTGATGGAGAGCAAGGATTTTGAATTCTCTTTAAATTTTATGTATATGTATAATATGAGAAGTGTTTTGAAAGTCACTGAAGTTGGTTCAAATGAATTTCAGTAGTTTCAATCATTTTTGTCTTTCTTATGTAATATGTATATGACGTTCTTACAGAACCGCAGAAGTTGACAGAAATGATTTTCAATGTGTTTAATAACTTGTATTCTCTTTCTGTATATAACAGCTTAATTTTGTAAAACAAGTCATGAATATTAAATAGTAACTGAAGAGGAAATATTTTTTGCTGACAAAAAGTGAAGAAGGAAAATGTGTGTAATTAAAAAAAAATAATGAGGCTGTCAATAGGAACTTGCTTAAGACAGAAGATGATATTTGGAAAAAGAATTCATTAGTGGTGCCAATTTTGGGTACTATTTGTAATTTCGAATAAGAGTTAAATCACTTTTTACTGGAAAGATATAAGTAACTTCTTTGCAAACCGTACTATAAAACTAAGCAAATGCATTATTTCTAAGCGAACCTATTTCCACCGAAGATAAATGTGAGAGAAACACAAAAATAAGTTTTAAAATGAAAATGATGGTTTCAGAGTAACAATTACCGTATCTTCAGAGTATTCGAGTATTTATATGCTATGTATTACAGATTCTCCTTGATGTCTTCCATTTTATTATCTTCGATTGAACGCTTCTTTTTTTTCTGTGTTCACTTACAAAGGAATTCTTTCTATTGCTAATGCTAAATGTAAACCCAATGTTTGATTTTAAATTTCAGCACTAAAATAGAAGTATTTACTATATTCGGATTGTTCTACGAGTTGTACATGAACTACGAGTTGTACATGAACTACGATAGATAACAGTCGTAGTGCTACCTTTGATTGACGAAGCACTTCTGCTTCTCAAGATCCCATAGTCAACCGACAATTCTTGTATATAATCTGCCACTACCCCTTAAATTAGGAAATGGCCTTTGTATTCTTGATGCGGACTGTAAATATGTAATTCTTAAAACAGTTCACTTTAACGATTGTGTGCCCTTCGGCAGCAGAAGATACACTTCAGAAATGAATGAAAATATTGCTTCGTTCACATATGAAGCCAGAGAAAACTTCAATAAAGACCTTTTAACAGTATTAAGTACCTACGATTGCAGAGTGGAGGGACGTCGAGCGAAAGCCGTAGTGAGGGAGGTGGACATTATGATAAGAGGCGAAGAGGGACGAACCGACACCGCCCCGCCGCAACCTATACTCTTAATAATCGTCAGCTCACTGGCAACTAATTGATTAGAGTAAATAATGCCTATGTGGCGTCATGACATTATCTCTATGTTAATTTGGCAAGTAACTGAGCACAAAACTTGGACTTAAGTTTCTTTAAATATTAGTTGCATTAACAACGATTAAGGTCAATTAAAATTGTAGCACCAGCGTAATCAATAAAATCGTAATTTCAATGGAGTTAAACACTCATTTCACTCGCGCTACTCATGTGCTATATTAAACAACATACATAGGCTGTTAGTTTTCACCTCAACTTCACATTTTGAAGTACAGAGAGAACGAACACAGAATACAAACCATACTTACAGGTGTATAAAACTCTAGAATTTCCCAAATCTGTTAAAAAATGTGGTAAAAATTGAGATAATTAACTATAAAATTCGAGTTTTCTCTAAACACGAAGTTTAAAACGTAACAGCCCATTCATTTTCCCATAGATTAAATAAATTCTAGAGTTTCATACACCTGTATGGTTTGTAAGCTGTGCAAAATTCATCGAAGAATCTCTCTTACTTATGAAGAAAAGTGTACCTATAGCAACAAATACAGCCAACAGTAAGTGAAAAAATCGTGAAATTTCACATTTAAAAAATATTATTTTTCGTGTGTTCACACTGCTACGAGTGTGAATCCTGAATCCTTCCTGGTCATGCTGACAAAGGTTTATGAATTTATTTGTAAAAGTATAGACAGTGCAAATTAAAATGTCCTGTGGTGTCTCTCCTTCTCGAAGTCGGCCCGTTTGACGTCCTACCCCACCTAAAGAGCTGCTTGACTGAGAAGTAACGGCTATGGTCATGAAAGATGACAACGGCTTGGAGAGCGGTATGACGACTCCATGGCTCTTCACATCCGCATCCAGTTACGTCTATCGGCTGCGGATGACACTACTGTCGGTCAGTACCATTGAGCATTTCCGAGGTCTGTTCAGATGGCGATTGCTTCAGTTACGTACACGGTGGTCTACATAAAATTCTGAACACAGACCTGTTCATGATTTTTGTACTTTCAACCGTTATTTCATACCTCCAGTCACGTAATTACAGCCTCTAAAATTTCTAAGATGGAGCGAGAAAGGATGTCGATATGTTATTCGAGGGTCTCGGTGTTTCCGATCAACCGTTATTCTGTTATGCCTGATGACTGACATACCAGGGTGAACTTCAGGTAAGTAATGCTAAGTTATGCCAAGTTGCTTCAGAGAACGGATATGTTTTTTCACGAATACAGCACTGATGTTGCAATTGAAGTGCAAAATAAGCTTTTAAATTATCAGCTTTAATGATGCCGTGATCGATATCCTTACCAGTGAGTGACCTAGCTATAGGCGCTTGCTGGCACGCCTTAGATTCTAGAACATTTTATAGTTTCACGCCTTTCCGGAGGACTATACAGTGCCGTGTGGCGCCGACAAGGGACGCTGTCCGTCGAGTGAGTATCTACTGAAACAACTGAGAAGCCGAGAAACCGAAATTAAATTGTAAGGTGTTTAATAGTGTGTTGAAGGGTGTATTTAAGAGAAACAAGGCATGAAACAGTCTGTTTGTGACTTCTTCAGAGTGAATGATTATTTGCATTAGGCAGCTCATCAACGTGAATGAGTGAGTTATGGTTAGACATGGCGCTATTGTTGGCTGCTTAATAACAAGTAAAGGAATATAACCTTTCGTTGCAGGAAACTGTTTCCATCATTTATAATTAGTATTGGCAGGTAATCACAGACATGGACACGTTCAGTTAGGCTCTCGTTCTATTTCGGTCGTGAACTGATGAAAGTCTCTTCTTTTAGGGTCCAAGGAATACGGTATTTTCATTCCATATTCATTCATTGTTACTGAGTGACAGCTTACAAACCTAGGTCATTAGCATGTGTGTGCTTTAATAGCACTACTGTGTACGTACTTACGCTTGTGGCTGACATGATGGGTGTGGTAACATGTCCATAAATTTTTGTATCCTAGTAATGAGGTCATCGCAATACGTTTCATTCAAACACCCACTGACATACTGACCTGCAACATTTTAGCAGTATGCGAAACGATGTACATAAATTTATAATCGTGTAACGCTGGAGTCATAATATTTGACAGCTCTTGTTGTCGTAGCAGACGAGTAAATTTCGCAATAGTGAGCCAGCCACATCGAGTCATTTCTTTCGTATATTAAAACTGTTATTTGTGATGCTATCAAAGTTTCAATGAAAAATATTTCTTATTAGCGGTGACTAGCTTCGGATGAAACGTTCATTGTCAAATCATCGCCATCATTATAAGAACTAGAATTTAATACACCCAGTACATTTGTATTTAGCCATAACCGTCTATCCTAAGTAACATGTACAGAATGTCTACAACCTATGTTCAATAGTTCTTATCAATAGCATCGACACAACTCTATTGATAAGAAACATCCATCAACAGCATCAGGACAACTGTGTTAATAAGATAGTTTGTAGACAGTCTGTACATGTTACTTATGATTGTCGGTTATAGCTAATTAATAGCGTACTGGTGTACTGCATTCCAATACTTGCAATGAAGGCGGTGGTTTGAAAATGGACGTTAAGTCCAGAACTAGTCATAGCTTGTGAAGTATATTCCTCATTGCAGCTTCGACAACTTTGCAAGAATTAGTTTTAACAAAACAAAATAAGATGTTGACCCATTTTTCCTGTATCATGATGGATGCTTGTAAATTTATCTGCTACGATAAGATTTCAACATAATGACTACCTACACCCAGTGCAATAAATAGATGGTAGATGCAGGAAATCTATGATGCCAAACTACAACGCGACAAACTTGAAATACCATACTTACAGTAAGTGCAATAAAATTATAATCATGGGAAAACTAGAAGACGTAAGTGATGATACGTGTCAAGAAAATGTGTTAAATTGATAATTACATCGTCAGTATGAGAAAAAAACAGATAATTATAGAATATATTTATGTCGTGCCTATGTACTACATCACAATGGAATTATCTCGTACGAATAGCATTGTAATGGCATCGTTATGCGACATTTAAAATCTTAAACTTAAGACAGTGTCACCATAAGTTTATCAACACCGTATAGACAATGCCTTTACTTCTTCACGTTTAAATAAAAATAGAAAAAGTATTTTGTACCAATGAAAATCCTCGACATTTTAATAAAATGCAAAACAGACAACCTATTGCTCATTGCTAATATTTATTGCAAATATATATTGAAAACCGAGCCTAAACAACAAACCCCATAATGGTTTCATTCTGAATTACGTACTACTATCAACATCTTTCGTCTTACTCGTTACTAACAGAACAGGAGAGAGAGAGACGCGAAACTTGAATAGTGTATGATGTTTTAAGAATAGGTCACGTTGAAAAACTTGTTTGGGAAAAACCGAAGAATCGCGAAGTTGCCTTTCACTAAATACATTATCCAGTGCCTGTATTATCAGTTCCGCATGTAAGATCGTGTTCCTTTCCTGCATAAACTTGGAACTAAATGGAGCATGAACCAAGATCAAGATTTGTCATAGACCATTACGTGTCGCCTACGTTCATAACCTGTGTTTCCTTATTTGTTAACGTGTTATTAAGTTAAATGGTTTTTTAGTCATTTGCACGATTTTTATATAAGTAGTATGTAATCGAGCAGTGACGTGGGCCTCCATGAAATTATATTATTCGACATTAATTAATGATAACACTGAAAATATGTTTAGACGCAAAGGCATAATTCCTTAACAGGGTGTCGCAGTGGATCTTCGTAAGTGGCAATCCGTAAAATGAAGTAATTTCTGGTTAAGAGACTGCCACCATGTCAAAAACAGAGAGGAAATCGAGATATGTCACCTTGGTAATAATTTTGTAGTAAACTCGAGGTCATGTGATTACTTAACGTTTAAGATCTAGTACAAATGATTCGAATTAAGTGCATCACTGTTCTTGAAAGGTGCTTATAAGTGTACATGTGGACGATGGATGCTTTATTACAAGAAGTTACACAAAAGGTATTCAAACCAAAATATGACTGACGATGACAGATAAATCCGTGTTTCAACACCAGATACCTTAATGTTTCCAGTAAGTCTCAGTTCGCGTATAAATTCAAGGCGCGGGATTGAAAAGTCAAATAAATTACCACCCAGCAACTTCACCAACTCGACTGCCTCGGTTGAAATCCACAAGGTGAGGAAGGAAGAGAGAAAAAAAAAGAAAATAGCAGAGGTCGTGTGCGGCGCTCATTTTAATTCCCATTTACATCGCGGGCAGTCGTTGCGCCGGGGCAGAGGGCAGCACGGTACGCTCGCGGACAGGCGCTGCGACTGTCGACTTCTTATGGCGGCCCGCATCTGTCTGAATAATTCATGAGCCGCGAGGTGTCTGCGCAACTTCTATAGGCTGGCTGCATCTATTTCGTAAACTTCGGCCATTTATTCTTCTCGCAATTCATGTCATATGGCCGAGCAATATTTATGGGTCTCTGTGTTTCCCAGAAAAAAGAAGTTACCTCCCATCTTGTTTTGTCTCTTACTATTTATGGACACAAGAAACTTTTATCGCCAGACTTGAATATGCTTCCATACATAATAAATTAAATACGAATACTCTCCATTTCCGATTCAGAGTAACTCTTAGTGAGATCCCAGGTAGTGCAAGATACTACAGAACTATTCGCATAGTAAAACTTCTAATAGAAGTTAGTTGTATAAATCACTTGATAGATGTCTTTCAAACATTCATGTTTTGCGGCAACTCAGTCAGAAATTTCTGGGTGCACTCGTGGTACGAGGGTCAGCCGTAAAGCTTAAATTATCACCCCTCTCCATCAAAACAGTACAACAATATTGGGGGAAAAGGGAGAGGGGGGCAGCTAAACCGATGCAGTCCATTGATAACCTGCCGCAATTTTCGGAATCAGGCAGCTGTCACACACTTATCCAGCTTACTTCATCATCCATCTGGATTGCACTGACATATACGTTGAATTTCCGAAGATGCCGGAGACAAACTATTTTACGTTAGCACACTTCATAATTGAGCTATGCTATTTTCTTTTGGGTCCTTCAGCGTCGTAAAGATGCAGTGGAAAAGACATTACAGTATGCAGAAGGCATGTACCTAAAAGCAGACGAATATATTAGGCACTGTTAATGATTCACCTTTGTGGGAAAGACTGCTGACCATTATAAATGGGAAATAACTACAAATTCCATGAAGCCTGCACAAATACGACCAAATATACCACATGTACATCTAAAACTGTGATTAAATACTAGCTTATTGATGTATACAAATAAAAATCAGTTACCACCTGTGTGAAAGGTCATCACCAGTTTGGTTATTTTCTTTTTGTCGTGTTCGTTATCGTGCGGACAAGGTTTAAATGAAATAAAATTTTTGGAACATCTAACGGAAAAGTCTGAAATTAACATTAGTTGTCGCATGTATCGAATATCATCACTTAAAATAGGCTCGATTGGTTTCGTTGACTTTTGTCTTTGATGTGTCTGTAATTATCAGGACAAGGTATTCATGAAAGAAAATTTTTTAAAAATCTACTGGAAAAGTTGGCAATTAAAATGAATTGTAAAAGATCCTCACTTGAGAACGCCTCGACCGATTTCGCTGTTTTTCTTTTTTTCGTAATTATGGATCTTTACAGCATTTTGCTATGGAAAATAAAATAAAAGAGATTCCTGCGTTCCATTTGACAGTTCTGTTGACATTCTTCATAACAAAAAAATAATTTTGACCGTTATATACAGAACATATAAATGCGTATATAATCTAGAAAGGGGAAAAGTTGTTAGCGAAAATCTCGAAAAGTATTTTACCGATTTATTACAAATATTTACACGGCACTCCAATGTACGTTCGGACGGACATAGGCTGTATACTTTTGTAAGATGTATGATGTATGCATTTTTCAGTAATATGCAATATGGGAAGGGCAGTTACCACAAATCTCGAAAAACTTTTGACAGACAGAATTTTTGCACGATATTCTAAAATATATTTTTGTAATACATTTAATCTATACATGTGTCTATAATATGTAAAGGAGGAAGCGTCATTGCTGCAAATATTGAAAAGTTCTTGGCCGTTTTACTTCAAATTTTTACACTATACTCCTACTGAATATTCAGACGGAAGTGCACTTAGTGATGGGGAGGAGGAGATGGTTAAGGAGGTTATGCGCAGAAAGGTGGCAGGAGGAAGAGTTGTACGGAGGGGGGGGGGGGATGAAGGAAGATCGGCAGAGGGAAGATGGGCTAGGAAATTAAGATGTATCTGCAGCTACCATGCACATTTAGCAATTACAAAGCACTGCCGGGTTCACTAGATTTTATATAAAATGGTGATTTCCTTCACTGAACCTCGATTTCAGCTCAGACGACAGTTTTTTATTTGCATTTGCTAATAAATATCGTTATTTCGTCGATAATTCCTCTGTAATAAACATTTGGTAGATATGAAACTTCATGGCAGATTAAAACTGTGTGCCGGACCGAGACACTAAATCGGGACCTTTGCCTTTCACTGGTAAGTGCTCTACCATCTGAGCTACCCAAGCATGCCTCACGCCCCGTCGTCACAGCTTCACTTCTGCCAGTACATCGCCTCCTACCTTCCAAACTTTGGAAGACTGATTAGAAAGAGCAATTAATATATGGCCCACATTATTGTGTAGTTGAATATTATATGTCCCATAACAGTAACTTCACTTGAAACGAAAGCGAAATGCATATAGACGTTCTCCCGTTGTTTGGTTCCTTATTTGTTTGTGTGTATGACTATAGCAAATGTGTTTTGTTCTGAACTAAATGCTAGAGGTTTCCATTATAATGGAGATATAAATAAATGTCGTGTGACTAGGGCCTCCCGTTGGGTAGACCGTTCGCCGGGTGCAAGTCTTTCGATTTGACGCCACTTCGGCGACTTGCGCGTGGATGGGGATGAAATGATGATGATTAGGACAACACAACACCCAGTCCCTGAGCGGAGAAAATCTCCGACCTAGCCGGAAATCGAACCTGGGCCCTTAGGATTCACATTCTGTCTCGCTGACCACTCAGCTATCGGGGACAGACTGCAACATATGAAAACTACATACTGTACGGCAAGATATTATGTGTAAATGCCTCAGTGAGAAATGAGAGTCAACTTTCAGTACTTTCCTTCAGAGTACCTTACCTTCTCGCGAGGAAAGTGGTACAAGTTCACGTAAATGCACATTTCGGTCACACTAATCCGACCACCTGCCAGAAGCTTGACTAACCATCTTCTACAGTGCAGACTGCTGCGAGACGTGAAGGAAGAGAGGCAGTGAGGTTCTGGCAGGTATCTTCAGGAATGTGGAGCCATGCTGCCTCCAGTGCCGTGGCCGGCTGAGCTACGTTTCTCGGATGAGGATGCATGGCGCGAACAATGCGATCGGGGTGATCTCACAGATGCTCGACTGCGTTTAAATCCTGGGAGTCTGGTGGCCAGGGAAGAAGGGTAAACTCACCCTGGTGCTCTTCCAATCACTTGCGTGCGTTGTGAGTTGTGTCAAACGTTGCATTACCCTGGTAGTAGATTCTGTTGCGCCGAGGAAAATTATACTGCATGTAGAGGTGGACGTAGTTACCAAGCATAGATCCATACTTGGATTGATCCATTGAGCCTCTCAGAATGACGAGAGGATGCAGGGAATGCCACGGAAACATTCCCCAGACCATAACGCTCCCTTTTTCGATCAGGATACTTCCGACTGCTGCAGGGTGCTTCCATTCAGTCTGATGGAGCATAAAAAGTTATTAATCAGCAATGGCCACCTACCGCCACTCTGTGGTCGTCCAGCTTCGGTATAGGCATGCAAAATCCAGCGTTCGTCGCTGGTGATTGGCAGTCAACGTGGGTGTACGAACAAGTCTCCTGCTGCATAGGTCCACACGCCGCAACGTTACTGAACGGTGGTTCAGAAGGCACTGTTGGTAGTCACTTGGTTCACCTGGATGGTCAGTTGCGCAACAGTTGCTCATCATTCACCCATAAACATCTCCGTAGTTGTCGTTCATCTATGGCTTGTGGTGAAACACAGTTGCCCTGGCGCCAGATTTGGATAGCGCCATTTTGCCAAGCACAGTACACTTCAACCGTGACAACATACGAACAATTTACAAACTTAGCCGTTTTGGAAATTCCTCCACCCTTCATCCGAAAACCAACGTTTACACCCTATTGGACGTCAGATTAATCGTTCCGTTTCCACATTACAGTAACGACTGCCCTGTTCCCATCCCCCCCCCCCTCCTCCCCTTGCCCTTTATACACTCTCCAGTGCTATGCTATTGCTGCCGCCTGCCGTCTGTGAGTGATTATAGGCAATGACCACATTAATGTAACAGGACCGTCTATAATGGCGCAATGGTTTGAATAGAAAGAGTGAGCTCCTACGAAAGCTTGCATTTTTGCAGCATTTAATCCGTCCTCACGGGGGACTTGTTTCTCATCCTGAAGCACACCAGCCTTGTTTTCCGTCGTAATTGACTCACGCTTTGAAACGAACCGCTAAGGCTCATTGAACTTAATGTACTCATCGCGATTGTCGACTGTAGCTCTTTCCAGCGGCAGTTCCCCGCTGAATCTAGCGCGTAAACCACACAGATTCTTTACGAAAATGGACGGTAGTAAAATATCTGAGATGACAGAGTCAGGGATTGTCGAAGAACAGCGGAGAAAATCGCAAATATGATTCTGTACTGGTAGTGGACCACTATGTAATGCTGTACCACAAGCTGAGATACGTACTAGTAGAAACTATTTGTTAACTCAATAGAATCTTTTATTTTGAATAAAGTTGATGTGTAGCTCCTAATGACAGATTTCTCATGTATAATATCCACATTCACTATGTTACACTGATTACTATCACTCTAAAGTAACATATTTCATCAGATAGATTTCATGACTGAGATTCCTTTTGTAATATGATTTAAACGGAAGAGGAGATTTTTTCGAAGCTGCTCACCATCACTGAAAAAAATATTTACCGGCAAGATATAAACACTAGCCAATTCATGAAGCCAAGTGATGGGTATTTTATATTTCGCAAAAAGTCAAATAATATTAAAAACTTCCAGTGTGTAACCTGTGTTACTTTCTGACACAGACTAGCAGTTACGTTTAGATATCTGGTCACTGGGGAAACATTCAAGTCGTTCGTCTTTGCAAAAAGAATTGCAACAAGTCCGTTACATATAATAAACCACATCGACGTTTGCAGATAATACTTTTATTATTTTAGTAAGAAAAAGCCAAATTTTATTGGAAAACGAAAGGTGAAAAAACGTATTAGGAAAGAGGTGGACACAAATCTGTAACCTTTCCTTTCACGGCTCAGGACACTATCATCTACGACACACGTTCCACGTTGCAACAAAGTCTCTGTATATGGTATAAACTGCCAAATCCTTGCTTCTACAAATGTTACTATATGCTGTTTAATATGAAAACTATACCAAAAACGCGCACTTCTGATAGCGCAGTGGCAATGAAGCGTTATACTTCCAAAGCTCACAGGTCATAACACTAAAACCATCAACTACAGGAAGATTTTTCCTACCAATATGTAGCTTCCTCTCATTACAGAAAATTGTAGCTGAGACAATGCATTTTCCAGAATTTCTCAATTTTCTGATGGGTTGAAACAGCTCACATTCATCCCACGTAATTTATGATACAATATACCCACAAAATATTATCGCAGGCGCCATATAGTATTGCGGCTTCTGAGTTCTTCATGTGAAGTAAAAACGATGTCGGTCTCAGTGACCTCGTTCCCCTCCAGGAGGCATAAACCTGACATGCTAGAGATTTTATTTTACCCTCCGCTGTGTAGTGTAACGAGGATTTACGTGCTATAAGTTCACCAGAAAGTCGCCCATGTGGGTTTTCACGACGCATGAAAGGTTGGCTTATTTTAATACGACAACTGTAGCGAGGAAGTTACAAGATGCCGACACACAGTCATTTCATATACGAGTTTTGTCAGTCTGTGGAACATGAATAGGAAAAAGTATGCAAATAAAATCGGATTTAGTGAAATAAAGAGATCCAATATTGGGGATACTGAAGCATATACATTGAGAGATAATGTTGGTAAATGAAGGAAAGTGTCATAATAATTTTTGTAAGTTTGGAGTGTTATGCAGGATGACTCTGGAAATAACACTGGAACATATGAGTGCTGTGGAATACAAACAAAAAGACATTATTCAAGTATCGTTGTGAGAAATGCGCTTTCCGAACGCTGTTTATTTGCTATTGGAGGGTCTATGTGACAAGAATGTTCACATAGCTGCTAGAGATAATTTCGAGAATTGGTACTATACAGAGGAGGTATCAGAAATCCTAAAGGTCGGATAGTCGCTAAAAGCTTCTACTTGTAAATACACATCCGAAAAAACTTTGGTTTAATTTATTAATGAAAGAAAATAAAATTGGGCTTACTTTAAGCATTTGCCACTGACAACTCTAAACCGTTCTTTATGTGCATTGCAGATGTAGGTGACTAGCAGAGCGGTTGCCTCAACGCATTAATTTACATCCCCTGGAATAAGAGTGACAGCTAAAGCAAGATGGCTAAGCCGGAATAACTAAAGGACAAATATAAGGATATAGAAGCCTATATAACTAGGAGAAAGATAGATGCCACCTCAAGAAAATTAAAGAGACCTTTGGAGGAAAGAAAACAGCCAGCTATATTATAAACAAGTTCTCATATGGAAATCCAGTACTAAGCAAATAAAGAAAAGCCGAAAAATGGAAGGAGTACGTAGGGAGGCTATAAATGGGAAATGTGCTTGAAGGTAATACAGGGTGTTTCAAGAAGGACTTTACAACTTTGAAAATTCATAAAAATTAATTCTCAAAAATGCAAAAGTGATTGTAGTGTCAGTTTGTGGAGAAATACATCAAATTTTGTTTCGCATAGTTCGCTACTGCCGAATCTCGCCGTAAGGAGCGCTACCTTCACTCGACCCAAGCGCGCTAGCTGTGTGTTTTGGTTTGAAGAATCGAAGTTGGCGACAACAGTTCAGCGTAATTTCCCTACCACGTATGCTAAAGATCCTCCTAGTAGGCCTACAATTTATGAGTGTCATAAATGTTTTAGAAATAGGGTGCTCGGTAAGACATGGGAAACACAGGCCAACGATGGTGCTGGTGTTGCTGAAAAAACCTTATTCTTATGTTTTTTAGGGTGGGAAATCAAAATAAGATACTTAAAAAACTATATCACCCACAATTTCTTCCCATTTTACAGTTAAATGTATTAAATTAAGCGTTTTTTAAAGAATTTAAAAGCTTTTATATAGTTAAAATAATTTAAAAATGAGGTGTAATGAATGTAGATGATGTTGGTAGCACCGCTGAAAAACATTTACTGCCAAAAAAAGCTCGATTCTATTTTTGTGTTAACAGATGGTGTTTTGTTCACTGTCAACCTAAACTCACTTTCCATTTCCTGTACATGTGCTCAGTACAATGTCTAATCATGGTTGCAAAATCTCTGCTGACAGGTTTTGTTCTATTTGTGATGAATTTGTGATTAAAAAACACAAACGAAACGTTACAGACTTTGTTAAAAAGGCTATCCATCATACTTTGGATCTAAACTTGGTGATCAAGATATTTCTTGTTTGCCTTGTGTTCCAGTCCAGATGCATGAACTGGTTAGAATTTTGCATTTCCCTCTTGCTGCTATTTCAGTTTTCTTAAAAGTTACCACCATACATCACCCGTCTGCATCTGTCATTCTAATGAGGCTCATTGTTAAATGTTTTGTCTTGAGATTGGTTCCTTGTTGCCCATTTTCTATTTGTGTCCAGCCCATCATTATATCCACCAACGCACATTGCAAACTTTATTCATTAAGTGTCTCCTTCGGTCCCTCACATTTTGTGCTTCCTTGCCAAAGTCTAACTGTAGTAGAGTTCTTTTGAATGACTTTATTGTGGCATTAAATTTGCCAATGAACAGTTCCTCGTACCTCAATGGCAGTTTCATGCAGCCGTGTCGCATTACCTCCTTGGTCCTGGTAACGGTTCTTGTTAACAAGCATCTCAAAAAACGTAAACAGACCATATCACCCCGATGATTCGTATCCTTTCTTAGGTGTCCTGTGACCAGTAAGTCTTTAGGAAAGCCTCTCTGAATTCGCCGTAGCTGCGACTTTTTGCTGCAATGTGATGCATGCGCTTTGCTGTTGAACGTTTCAGGTATTCACAGACAAATTCCAGTTTGTATACTAGTACTCTGTTACTTAGTAGTACCGTATCATACTGATCAAACCATGACTGGAGACGTAATTCATTGTGGTTATCTTTGTGCACATGAAAATTTTGACTTGGGAGAAAATGTCTTAAGTCGAAATAATCATAATTTGGCGCCACTTGACTTTATTTAAAGCCCTTGTGCCCAAGATTTCGTGGCTGACCAACCCCTGCATGCTGTTGTTACCTTCATCTCGCGCCTTCAGTCCTGTAATAGCGTTTCCGTACGTCTCATCCCATCCGCTAGCACATCTGCAAGGTAGTCAGATGTGTTAGGTATCTTTGATTTCTAACATTTCACCTACTCTGTGTCCCTGCTTTTTAAGAGCAGAGATGGCCTTCTTGGTTGTGCTCACTTCGACCTTTGCCAGCGCTGCGTGATCTCGCGGAATTTGGGTATTATTTCGCCCATTTCGTTCTATTAATCTAATTGACCCAGCCTCACGTCTGGACTCTACCCGTACTTCTCGTCTCTCGCCTTCTACCTCCGCTTTTACACCCTTAACTTCATTCCTGAACTAATATACATTTTCGACAAACTCGTCAGCCCTGCTTTCTGTTTTCGTAATTTATTTCTTTACCTCGTCCTCTTTTCCTTCTTGTCCTGTCGCTTCTTAATTTCCCTAACTTCATTAATAAGGTTCTTTTGGCTTCGGTCTTCTTCCTGCCGTGTCTTTTCTTCCCTTTCCCTCCTATGTCTGTCCTCCTCCTGTCGGCTTTTCTCTGCCTCTTGCATCAATTTAATGCTAGAATCTAATTGCATACTTCGAGTAACGCACTCTGGACTAGACGCAAGCGACTCAAGTGCTCTTTGATTCCTTGCCTGCGAAATCGGACTATAACTTTCTCTGCATGTAGCTCTTTCCGTTCTTACAGAACCTACACGACCTGCCGCCTCGGCATCGTTTTCACTTTCATTTCCTGAGTGAACTGAACCCTCATCACCGGAATATTCTGCATTTCACATTTGCCCCCTGTTTGCAGACTGATTTAAATGAGCTTCTTCCGCCGTTCTATTTTCTGTTTGTATCAACGGCTGATTCATTTTCTACGACATTAGTGCACAGCCTTTCTCGCTATACAGACGAGTTTTGCTTCTCGTAAGCATTCAAACCTATTGCTACTTCCGCAAGTCTCCGACTCTAGCGCATCATGCGGAACTACTCTATAACGAACTTCTTTTAAGTAATGCACACTTTTGAGCCTACGCGCGTGAAACTAAACCTACTCTAAGATGTCATACACATCCCCATACTCAAATTTCTTTCACAAAAGCTTGCACATTGCTGTTGGCAACGACTTAACATCAAACAACAAGTGACCCAGAAGTCACTGGCAAGACACAAAAAAAGACACAAATGATACATACACTGCAATAAGATGACTACAACATACTACAAATTGCTGAGATACAAAGCATAGGCCGTCCGATGTGGCCGAGCGGTTCCAGGCGCTTCAGTCTGGAACCACGCGACCGCTAAGGTCGCCGTTTCGAATCTTGCCTCGGGCATGGATGTGTGTGATGTCCTTAGGTTAGTTAGGTTTAAGTAGTTCTAAGTTCTAGGGGATTGATGGCCTCTGATGTTACGTCCCATAGTGCTCAGAGCCATTTTTGAAAAACGCATAGTTCCAAACCATAGTCTAATAGTTCTCAGTGCACCACAGTCTTACTTTGAAAAAAAAGTGCTTGTTTCGTAAGATAAGCGTTAATTACTTCACAAAATTACAATGATTCGTTGTCCTTCCCAACCAAGGGACGTCAGTTGCAAATAATCATCAATATATGTGTCAGTGAAGCTTAATTTTATTATCTTCACATAAAGACAAATGTTATCTTGGTAACAACTTTCAAATCGTGTAATACATGAGTCTTGTCTATGGATTAGTGAATTTACTCATGGCACATTTGTTGCCCTATGCACCTATTAAGTTTCAGAAGTCGATTTAATATTCAAATTAACTAATTTATAATACGAACCTTAAGTTGCTGGTGTATCTGAGTACCACTACAATAAAATAAAAACAGTGAATAGCAGAGGGAGTATAGTTGATTGGTTAATTTGGATAGGAGAACCTAATAGCGTGGTCATCGGTCCCAGAGATAATATGAAAGAGAACCGTGATGTATTTAAGTTTCCAAAATAATGTCAAGTTTTATTAAAACCTTAGTATTCTGGAGAACAAGGTGATAAATCTTACACAAAGTGACAAACGCAAATCAGAAGAGAGATGGTGTTTGACGGGCAAAGCATACACTGTTGTGGAAGCTATACAAGTTCTTCACTGAATAAATTCCTTTTAAGTGCAATCAGACTTTGTATACATGAATCGACTCCGAGGCTCAACACTTATTCAAATGCAATCAACTACGATCAACTACATCACAAACTACGGTTCATCTGAGAAAAGGGATCTGTGAATATCATTTAACAGCCCTACGCTGGTGCATCAGTACTTTATCCTTTCACCTGGTAACTGCTACAGACTCTCAGTCTACCACAAGACATAGACCACAGGTCTAACCCACTACAGAAGGACTTGAAGTTCTCCGTGAGAGGAGGACCAGAAGACAGAGTCCGCTGAATATTCACAACCACTTTCGACCAAGCCTCAGAGAACAAAAACCACCTATGTTGCACAAACCAATTGAACTATGCTCTACTCATTGAACGTCCCGTCTCGACCGTTCTGTTGGGCTCACAGCCAATCCAGACACAGCACCGGGATACCCACACTAGGGAGTAAGTTTCTACTCTGCATGTACTGAAAGGAGCCAATCAGCGCCTCAAAATCTGTCTTGTATGATAAAAGAAGATTTCAGACTGGGGAAGCATCGTTGGCTGAGTAAGCCTCGTCATGTTTCAGGAAAAAGAATCTACTCAGATGGGACCAAAGTCCATCAATTACGAGTGATACAACTTTCCGCGCCAACCATTTCCAATTTCTGAAAGAAGGCTATTAAATTTTTCAGGCTAGTCGTGCCCATGAAATACATGTTTTTTGTTACCTGGCGACTTATTGATGTCGGAGTGGGGTTACAGTCCTACTTCCGCTAGACATATAAACCTGCCGCACTGTCAGTATCGTTCCAGGTTCTAACATGAGAATGCACGGAGTTTATGACCTTCTCACCGTTTACACATAAGCTCACTTTACAGCAGTCTCTCTCAAACGGTTTGATCCACCAATTTTCAGTCATCAGATAGTCTTCCACGACAGACAGGTGCCTGGCGCAGATAAAATTTTTTAGGAACCAGTGCCCTGTGTCCAACCCTAAGAGGGAGGAGCAAAGGCCATTGGCCAGAAGTCCCTCTGTAGCTAAGAACCGCTGAACATTGTTTCCCAGAGTCACTTGTCGAGGTCGCTGTGCTCAGCAGTTATGGCCCCCAGTTCAGCTCACTCCCTGCACTTGGTCGCCTCCGCTGCCATCCTCAGTGTACGGGTTACACACGAAGTTACAAGAACATTCTGCCCATAATATCCTCATGTAGAAAAAGTCATTAACCATACATAGCAAACGTAATGCCAGGAAACAGAGAAATTGTGACCTAAAACATGAACATTAATCTGACTCACGATATTTTTAAAGTGAGATATTAGTGTACCACCTATCAATTCATTCGTTTTTTCCTCCAGAGCTTCAAGTAAAAATATACATTTCTTAAAAATTTCTTGTACCGTTAATATTTATATTTCATTTTTTCATAGCAGCAGGGAAGAATTTTCTTTTCGAAAGTGCTCCATCATATTGTAAATTAAAAATAGAGATGTCTAATATTTTATTCCAAATTTTTACTGACATTCGTAATTGCCGTTAACTGGCAATGCTGCGGGACTACGGAATGATTTCAAGTGGCTATTTTTGTGATGGTCACAATAGTCACATGTTCGTGCTTGATCTGATGGTCTGGCTGTAAAATTCCCAACTGTAAACTGAGAGGTCGCGATACTGAACCCCGACTGGAACAGTGAAATTTTCAGTCTGCTTTAAACTACCCTCTACCTTCTAACGTGTCTAGAAATGTTGCCATCGTATAAATGTCAAATATGATTTTCCAGATGTATGACGATTAGGAAACGCTCATCAAATCTAGAGAAGAGTATGTCATCGTAGAGTAGATACTGTAATGGCATCTGTATATGGCAGCTTGTAATGAAATTTAAGGAAGTAATAATATACGTACATAGTGCTGTGCAGATGGTGCTATATCTGTCAACTACACTGACAGCGACCCGGGCAACAAGGTTTGTCAGAACGCGCCCACAGTGACGCTACGCTCCGCTGGTATGCACCGAGACTGGCGCTGCAGGCAGCGGGTTTAACTTCATGGGTCTATGTAAGGTGACGTGGCGCCAGACTTCGCTCTCCTGGGTGGCCTCGGCTATTTCACAGATTCTCTATGGGTTATTGTGTTGGCTGGTTTCACGCATGCTGTTTACTGACGACCGAACCCAGACTTTGTTTGTTAATTCAACAAGTACTTGTGTAACTATTATTGTAACTATGTTCAACAATTGTGACGCTGCACCTCGTCACAACAGAGCGTAACAGTATGGGACACATAACAGAATGCTGCGATGAAACCTAGACGACTCAACAAAACTGAGAAACAAAACATTAAATAAAAGCTAACTGAGGAAAAAGTGTGAAAATCTGGTTACGAGTTACGAAAATGTCTCTCCCCCCTTCCTCACGACCGAAGAGGAAGCGCAGTTTGAATGCTGAAATCTGTCATTTCCTGGCGCAAGTGAGGTGTCAGATAAATCTGTATATTAGTATATGGTGGTACTTCTGGCAAAGGAATGTGTCTGCAAATGTAGTTGATACTTCAACCCTTTAACACAAAGAAACAGTTTCTGCACATCTAAAATCGAAAAAAAGAACAAAGGAAGATTACGATTAAAGGTCCCGTCGACATCTAGCTCATTAGAGGCAGATCACCGGGTCGGGTTGTTTCAACGACAGGGAAGGAAACAATCCGCAACGTTTCAAGTGAAACATCACGGAATTTGATTCCATGGGTTTAGGGAAATCAAGGAAAAGGTAAATCTGTATGTTCGAATGCGGATTTCAGCTGTCGTCGTCCAGACTGAACTCGGAAAAGAAGGCTCTGTGAGCAGCAAGAAATGTAGCGGTTTGGAAGCATTTATCAAAAGCATTAAACATGGGAACAGAAAGAACACATGTTTTGTTGCGGATCAACATTACTATTGACAGCCAAATATAGTAATACGCTAGTATTGAATCAGTGCCAATTGAAGTAATAACTCGTATCATACAGAAATTAAGCGATGTAGCCCAATTATCAAGACAGTAACGGTAAGAGTGTATCTATCAGAACAATGCTGTTCTGGGAAGGTTTAGAGCTGATCGAGAAATGAAAGGTGCTTTATGTTTAAAGGCCTGTCGAAGAAGTAATTAAAGAGAGAAAACTATAAAAATATAGAGAATAAGTGGAAATAAAGTGGGCCGTGCGTTATATAAAGGAATCTTGCAGAGTTCTTCTGAAAATCTCCCGAATGCGATTTTAGTGAGGTAACCACAGCGTTTCTTCTCTTTTTTTTCTGATGAAGAACTATTTTTATGCGGTACACTGTTTTGAAATTTGTCGCAAAACATTCATTACCATCAGAATATCTAAATATGATAAATTAGAGTAACAATTTTTAAAAATTCTAATGGCAGTATTAAGTTTCTTACAGGCTTATGCAATAACATGCAGCGCGGTAGGGGCTGCGAGTGGTTTTGTTTAAGCCAGACAGTAGTGGCTAGGGCGCTCGCTTTCCCTCTTTACTTGTATCAAATGACAGAGGCCACAATATAATTGATCTGATTTATGAAATATTAGAATGAGAAAAGACCGCCTTACTGAATGCTACACGTTAACCCTAGCAGGTTACATCTCTGAAATTGCCACACGAAGTGTACGCCAGGGTCAAAGTCACCATCACTTACTTTGTAGAGAAACTGCCTGAATATAGAATGTTTTAGAATGAAATTGGACTGTCATGTACTAACTGCATTCCACATCACCTCTCTCATGTATTAATGCATCCATTATTAGAGACAACGTACAGACTGTAATGAAAACTTTTCAATGAAGAAAGTTGAAAGTGATCCGGATCTAAAGACAATATTTGCTGTTTAATGAGGTGAGGATGCTATTTATTGAATGAAATGCACATATTACACGGATATTCGGAGGTGTTCTCAGGTATTCATAAATCCACTCATTCATTACTTCTATAGTCTTGAAATATATGCTACAATGTTATCAGCCGCTGGCACGCCTATTAGTGACAGCTGTGTTCCAACCGTTAGCATTCTTAGTCTGGACGATTATATTTATTCATCACTCCCTCAAGATTCGACAGATTGATCACTTTCGCCACTGTGCATAACTGCTACAGGAACATCAGCTTCAGAATCACTTACATCACGCAAGTCACTAAAATCGCTTTCAAGACGGAGTTCTTCTAACAGTGCTTCTCATATAGCATCTTCCGCAAGTAAAATTTCATTCCTACTTACAAATTTTCACATAAATGAACTTCCCACTTAGCGACAGAGCTGTTACACTATGTGTTCTCCAGGCTCTCGGTGATCCTTCAAATTTGTGTCAAATTACTTAAACAACAATGTCTCACAACTTTGAACGTCCCTCCTCCTCTGGGTCTCACTCAATGCTGAATTAACATTTGTGGCAGTGGGCTATTTATCTACCGTGGCGCATGCACAGTGACAAACCAAAAAACACCAGGGTCTGAGTGACTCTAGTGTACACTTCTAGGGTTAATAAATCGGCATAATTGTCACTTAAGTCAGGGAACAGAACAGCTTGGCAGGTACCGACTAGGCTAGCTCTAACAACCACCACACCCGCACCAACACGGAACAGTGACAGGGAATCGCCGATCTACGCCGAACATAGTGTCCCTAGAGCGAGAAGCGATCCGCTAGGACAGGATAACAGATCAGGTGACAAGCACCGTTTCACGCTACCGGTTTCCGAACCAATACTCCAGTCTAATGACGCTGAAGGCATGCAAGCACGACCGCTCGGGAACAACAAAACTTGCCACCCGCAACAAACAGCCTCAGAGGGTCCTGCAGCATGTAGTAGCCTTCCCAAGTCCCCCACAGGACAACCAGATTGCACAGCTAGTCAGTTCAATGAACATGATCATGTCACCAGTCACCAAGGCTCCTGAAATGATGCAAGAACTAGCAAGCAACTTGCACAAATCTCAGCCTCTATGGCAGTCATGTCTTCGCTCTTTGCTACGCAAACCTCAGTAATTACCATCTCCCGCAAACATGAGTAGAAGAAAACATATCCAAGACCTAACCTTTTGCATCTTCAGTGCAAATGGTCTCTGTATCAGGTACAAGAATTCAGAGAAATCCTAAAAGGCCAAGACATCGAAGTACATGTGGTATCGGAAACTCACCTGAAACCAGGCCTTAAAGCGTCTGTGGCAAACTACACTAACTAGCGACAAGACAGGCCATCAGCAGGTGGCTGTTAGCCAACTTCATAAAACGAAAAGTCCCTCAGCACCAAGTCCACCCACCAGCCAACCAGCTAGAGTTAGTAGCCATAGCGACAGCCACGACCACAGGGCCACTGGGCGCTGACCACTATAGCGGTATACAACCAGCCATCAGAGAGCATACGAGACGAAGACATAGCGGCACTGGGCCAGCTAAGAGGCGACCTAAATGCTAAACATCTGGACTGGCACTCCAGAACTACCAACAGAGCAGGTCTCCAGCTCCACCGACTTCCATGTGTCGGACCCAGAGGAACCCACATATTTCCCCCTCAACGGGCATCGTGCAGACGTCTTAGACATAGCCATGAGGAAGAGGGTGCAGGTTCTGCGGCCGCGAGTGCACTGAGCAGAATGACATCCGACCACAATCCCGTCATCCTCTGACTCAACGTAGGCGAATGGCTTCCAACAATGCAGCGCCGGTACACGTACAAACACCCAAGCTGGGACAATTCCGCGACGGCTTTCTGCGGACATTGCCGACACTGCGCCTCCCACAGCAGAAACCACAGAAAGGCGCTGCACCTCATCGGAACGATCCTGCAAGCAGCTCAGGAGTCACATCTAGGCCTCCAGAAAGCGACCTAACCTCCAGACAGCTCCCATTGCACCTGCTTGCTCAGGTTAGGCACAAAAATAGGATCTCGAAGGAATGGATATTAACAAGAAACCCAAGTTCCAGAAGATTGCTTAACAGGCTCCAGAAAGAGCTGAAAGCATCCCTCGTAGAACACAGAAATCATGAATAATCCACACGTCTTTCCACGCTTACGTTTGAACACAACAGCCTCTGGCAACCAACCAAACAGTTAACCAAAAGACACGCAAAAGTGCCCCCTCTAGGGTAGCGAGGCCTCGCGATTAGTGCTGCTGACAAGGCTAACATGCTCGCGTACATTTTCGGAAACTTATTCCGACCGGAAGAGCCTCAGGATGCAAAGTATGGTTTATGGTCAGGAGGCAGTTGGCTACTTTTGTTGCAGCAAAGGACGTTGAAGATGACGAACTACCGCTCTTCACCCCAGAACAAGTAGCAACAGTCGTAAAGTGGCTCCCAATTGACATGGCAACTGGCCACGATACAGTAAAAATGTTAAAAAAAAACATGGTTCAGATGAGCGCTTTGGGACTTAACATCTGAGGTCATCAGTCCCCTAGAATTTAGTACTACTTAAACCTAACTAACCTAAGGACATCACACACATCCATTCCCGAGGCAGGATTCGAACCTGCGACCATAACGGTCGCATGGTTCCAGACTTAAGCGCTAAGAACCACTAGGCCACAGCGGCCGGCGAAAAATGTTCAAATATGTGTGAATTCCTAAGGGACCAAACTGCTGAGGTCATCAGTCACTAGACTTACACATTAGTTAAACTAACTTATGCCAAGAACAACACACATACCCATGCCTGAGGAAGGACTCGATCCTCCTTCAGAGCCTAAGGGCTGCCAAAGGTCCACAAACCCCTCATCCCAGTCAGGCCAGTGGTAGACTTCAGAAAAGCCCCATCTTACTTACTAGGAATACACATGAACACATTCCTACAGAAGACACACACATACACAAAGAACAGAAACCTCAAAAACACAGGGGACATAATAGAGAAAATTAGGAATGTCAACATCCACATAACAGCAAAACTGGTATCTTTTGACATAACATCCATGTACAAAACATGCCCACAAACGAAACTATAAACATTATAGAAAAACAGCTAAAACGCAATAAATTCCCGCATGTACAAATAAATGAAATCTCGTCCATTCTTAGGCTAATCACAGAACAAAACTACTTGCCTTTCAACAACTTCTACTTGCAACAAGCGGGGCTTCCCATGGGGTCCCCCATCAGTGGAATCTTAGCCAAACTTTTCTTGGCCCATATAGAGAACACAATATTCAATAAGACTGTAAAACAAGGAGGGTACAAAGTAATCTACTGGTACCGATATGTGGATGACATAATCTGTCATGTAGATGAAACACATAGCAGGATAGAAGAGCTCCACAGTAACATCAACACAGTACACCCACAAATACACTTCACAATGGAAATAGAAAACAACAACAAACTAAATTTCTTTGATCTTACAATCACAAGAAACAACCACCAACATGAATTCTCCATCTACAGAAAACCCACATCCAGAAGCACTGTTATCCACAGCTCATCCAACCACCCGACAGTGCATAAATACGCCAGCTTCACACACATCCTCCACAGGATAAACACAACACCTCTTAAACAAGAAAACTACACACAGGAACTTAACATAATCAAACAAATTGCTGTTGAAAACGACTACAAAACAGACATCATAAACAAAGTCAACAACAAGGTAAAACGGAAACATGCAACACACACAGACAAAGAGAGAGATGGTAAACACTAACATACAGTAAAAAAAATCACATAAAATAGGAAACATCTTAAAAAAGCAAGGGATCCCAGTAACATTCGGAACAAACAATACAGTTCAGAAAAGACTAAGACCAGTCAGAAAAACCTCAGACAAATACAGCAACGCTGGAATATATCAACTCATTTGCAACTCCTGTCAGGCCCACTACATAGGACAAACAAACAGAAAATTCCGAACGAGGTACACGATGAACAAAAACCATAACCTCACTAATATCGAAAACGATCTACGCACTCTGAGAAACAGCAACAGTCTATACTGACAACTAACAATAGAAGAAATTACCACATACAAAAGGCTATAGTCGAAGGGAAAAATGTAATAAATGAAAACACAACACTCTTCAACAACACACTCATTACCGCTCTGAGAGAACTGACCAAGGACACAGAACAGAAAGCACACACACGCAAAAGAACCCGTTCCCCATCACACACAGAGACATATATAATGAACAAAAGTCGTCGTAATTCGCGCTACAGTTTTTCATAGCCTTTCTCGCCACCTGCGATACACCTCTCGCTGCACACGCGAACATCAAAATGGCGTAATATTCGCGATCAGAAACCAAATGCAAAAGTTTGGTTTTTCTGTGTAAAAAGCAGCCACATACCATCCAACGAACGTGAGTATACGAATAGCTAAGCAACAGCTCAATGCACACCAAAATAACTGGTTTCCACAACACTACCACAACCCCAAGTATATACTGCTGACATACGAAGTTCACCTTTTAGTATTTTTTTACTAACAGCTGTTCACATGGTTGCAGATGACATGATGTTCGCTAAGTAAAAAGACGGCAACAAAAAAGAGCACAGAAAATATGTCACAAATAGCGCCAATAATTGCTTAAAACATGCTGTAGCATACAATAAATAAGGTAGTATGAAACTATCAATATAAAAGACGATTTGTAAAAATGTAATAATGTTTTACTGTATTTGTACAACCATACCATTTTCTGCATGTTTTAGATTAAAAAACCCCACTGATGATGGTGATATTTGTCGCCGAAACTAGTTTGGGATAATAAATAAATAAACGAATAACAAGGTGTTTTGCATCAAGGCGGACTCAATTGCTGATATTACTGTTCTCAGATGTTAAGTCCCATAGTGCTCAGAGCCAACTTGACTTATGCGCACATGAGAAGATTTCTGAGTACGCCAATAGAAAAGAGAAACTTCCGTCAATTTTAATTCCACTCGATATATTTTACTCGCAATCCTCTAAATTATTAATTTTTGCGATTATAAAAGTTCATCCTTAGTTGTGGGCCTACAAAATGTCGTAGCACTTAATACATCTCATTTTCTTCGCCTGTAGCGAATGCAAAAAGCACTTACAGATTCTGGAGCAATCGTGTTAGTTTAACGAGATGTTAAAAGTTGTTGGGTGTAAACGACACAGCAGGATGCCCGGAGGGACCGCACATTCCGTGCCTAGACAGAGAGTTACACCTGCACCTGGCACTACATCAAGGCTTGCTTCATTCGAAGGTCTGTGTTAGGACCGACCTTGTACATCACGTTCACAGCGAACACGCACACACACTTCCAGGTGCTGGCAGTGGTACCTGCAAAATGCTGTTAAGATTAAAACAGTCTACCCTTTACTAAATCGGAAGGCAAAGCTAACGTCGGAGTCGACCTCTTCAGGTGCTACACACATACCCTGCTAGAGTATAGGAAAACAGTTTGCAAGGAATGCTGCGTTGTCAACTCGGCTGAAAGTGCACAGACGTAGCTACGTTGAAGGCAGCTGCAGGAGCGGAAGTTTAATCTACTTCCCTACAGCCTGTTTGGCGATAAATTTATTAATTGTACCTAATAAGTATGAGGTACACATTACACAATGGATTGTGAATTCAATCTTTCCCAGCCATAATGACAAGAAGAGAAACTAGTGATACAGATTCTCACACTGCAGAATAAATAAATATCACCTTACGGAACGGATTACATCTTATTTCGCCTCTTGCTTTATTAACGAAATGATTAAAGAATCAGATCTAAAATATCCACAGTAGGATGAACAGCATTTTAAACTACGTTGCGTTGGGTCAGAACAGAGAGATAAGCAAAATAAAATTTCCGTTACAGAAGACGCTACATTCTGAACTACTTTCTGCTACACAGACAGCTCGACAATAAAGTAAATGTTCTATGTAAATTACGAAATAAATTTACATTTCATCCACTTACCTTTTTATTCAGATGTTTCGTTGTCATTGTCTTCAGAACTGGAATCGCTGTATGTGGGTGTCAGGCTGAAAGTTAACAATTTCATTATTTCGTCTCTGACAACCACTTTCCGGCATCTTCTTCTTGCAGTTTGTCAGTGTGGCGTACTCACGCTTTTCATTCAACAACGATGATTTTATCTGTTGCCTTATTGCTTCATGTTTCACTCTTCCAATTGAAACGTCCCCTTCGAAAAATGATACATGACTGTGCTTAAACTGACACACAATATTTTTTAGCGCAACGCAATCTGACTTTCAATAATCCCTACAAGAGAATGGCCTTGACTAAATTAACCTATACGTTTCACAAATCACTTACCTCGCAAAAATCTTCGTTACTCGAACTACTCAATACAGCGAGCGCCACTACTGCCAGCTAAATAAAAGATTCAAACTACTGAAGGCACTAACTACTGATAGGCATAGTTAGCAAAAGAAAGATTTTGTTAGAGAACAAACAATGTATTTACCTTAATAGTGTTCAAAAGTCATAATATATATAGCAGTTCATGACATCCATTCTTACAAATGTACTGTTTCTGATAGACACACGTCCAGATCATCCGCTCTCAAAATTCCGCCATTTCCCTCCCCACATCCACCACTGCTGGCGGCTCACCTCCAACTGCGCAACGCTACCCGCTGTTAACAGCCAACTGCCCAACACTACAATAGCAAATTCCAACAATGCCACCCAGCCACAGACTGCACACAGCACAGCCAGTGATTTTCGTACAGAGCGCTACGTGGCGGTGGCGTTACCAATATAAAAACCTAAACAGCCTACTTACACGATGTAGTATTTTTACCTGCCACATACTTCACCTGTGCCCGCACCAGTTACAAAGGATTAAAATGACAATGGTAAACAGGTACTCGTATCAGCCTGTGGCCCAGTTGCAAACACAGATTATGCTTCATTTGGAAGTCAAATCTATGAGCTGAAGAGATCTGGAGAGACTTCTCTGACCATTCTTTCCACCAACCTGTCGTCTTCTAAAGTTGTGTCCCTAGCGCAGAAGACAGCTCGTCGGGCATGGAATCTTCGGCGGAGGCTGCTATGCTGTCATCTCTAACCTGTGATTGTGCTCTTTATGAGATGTCACTCGACCAGGTTAGTCTTTGTACCTACAGAGGGCAAGATCTGTGGTACCGACAATGATGGTAGGCGACATTTCACATTAAGCTATCCCGTTTGAAATTTTCACTTGTTGCCATCGAATTTATTTCAATGCCCGACTGCGGCTGAGGACTGAGTTTCTCTTATATCATACTATACAAGTGCTCGACCGTTTACTATGTACCGTCACTAATATGGGAACTTTACACGATGGGAATCTGCAACGGCAATACGTCTTATGGTACTGTAATGCTTTGGCGTGCGAAAAGGCATTCGTCGCATTTAGGATGCTGTGGTATTATTTCTGCCACTTATAATACTGAACCTACTTGACTAACATGCACTACGAAATTATTTTAACATAGACTTTGAAAACTATTTATTTATACTAAACCACTTTCCAATACATACACATTTCACATTACACACTAATTTTTGCACGATCACCCGTGGCTCACAACAGTACAATATTTTTAAATGCGAACATTTTTAGGTTAGAATTTACCGTGACTGTTACTGACATGAAATGAAACAACAAGTTCACTGTTACCAGTCACCGATTTATTTATTTCCAGCTATATTAGGCAGCTAATATATGCAACATGCAATCTTAAGACTCCTTGCCACGTAAATGTTTCCTCTCAATAATCACTCTTTCCTCTCTCTCTCTCTCTGTCTCTCTCTCTCTCTCTCTCTCTCTCTTCCCCCCCCCCTCTCCCTTTCACTCACTCACACACACACACACACACACATACACACACACACACACATACACTTTTTCTGTACCTCTCCTTCTGCCTCCAGCCCCTCACTTCACATCTGTTTATTAACCCCAATCAAAGAGTGTAATGTATGTATGATTTTACTGTTGTAGCCAATATGATCATTGTAATTATAGTCTGTAACATTTTACCTAATTGTTATCAATAAGTATGAAGTTTAAGCCATTTTAACATTTCACCTGATTGTATAAACGAGTACGAATGTTTGCCGTTTTAACTTGTCAGAATTGGATTTATATACCACCTGAAGTACACACACATATATTTGACACCTCAAAACAAACACCGCCAAATGCTTAAAGCAATTATTCTGTAATAATATTGTTATGATGTATATTCTTTGCACTTTGCGATTATGTCTTCACTTCTGCTATACGAACGTTGCACCCAGCTGATTCCAGACGCCATATTTCTTTACAAATGTGGCAGTATACATGTGATGTGTTACGACAGAAAAAGGAACCTGTGATCACTGAAGATACTGTAGTTTACTTATTTAATGTTTACCATTAGATATCAGTTTAATTTTTCGTCAAAAGTTATCCTAAACCATATTCTGAAATAGTGTCTCGTTTCTCCACTAGGCAGTGCCACAAGTTCCTCCAAAAATCGTAACACACACACAAATGTAACACTTACTAATGTAAATCCACCCGATGATAGGGGTTTAAACCTTCGAAACGCGTCGTGGAAATAAATAAAACGGTGACTGGTAACAGTGAACTTGTTGTTTCATTTAATTAAAGTACAGTATTTACTAATTCTTGACGATGTCACCGATGCTATATTCAAACATGTAAGGCTATTTCACAAACTGGATGTCCCTGTGTTCGGTTTTTTACCGATCAGTTCGTATTTCAGTCCCACTTTCTGTGTTCGATACTGAAGTACGAGTGATTCGATATTTTTAGAATTTCATTCATATCACTAATTTATTTACTGATTTGCAAAATAAACAGCTGTCACACTCTTAGAAGCTGGCGCCTACCGCATTCGTGACCTTTGCTGTTAATTTCTCGCCGAGCGGTTCTAGGCGCTTTAGTACGGAACCGCGCTACTGCCACGGTCACAAGTTCGAATCTTGCCTCAGGTATGGATGTGTGTGATGTCCTTAGGTTAGTTAGGTTTAAGTAGTTCTACGTCTAGGGGACTGATGACCTCAGATGTTAAGTCCCATAGTCTTGGAGCCATTTGAACCATTTGATAACTGTCCGTCTCTTCCTTTCTCGTCCGCCAGGCTACTCCGCGAATCACTTAATCAGTTACACCTGTGTTTTGAATTTCTTGTGTTTAGCGTTTCGTATGGGTATGTAACCACTTTCGGAATTAAATTTTCTAAATGAAGTTGAGCTGCTACGGATGAGAAACATGCGCAAGCACCGAAGATGGTAGGTGTTAACGAATACATTGAGAAAAAATGTTTATACGGAGAGTTCATGTATTACACAAAACTATGGCAAAAAGGGAACGTCTTTTCTAACTAAGAAGAAACGCGTAACATACAAAAATATCAAAAGTGTAATCTCGGTTCTACGTTGCATTGCCGATGTGGAAACAGTTTTAGATCATATGAGTCACTTATGCTGTGAAACGAGAAACGAACAGATCGTTGAAATTGTTATGCATTCGTTGTAATCTGGAGCTTGCGGGAATGTTACGACTTTTGCAAAAAATTAAAGGTAACAAAAGTTTGTCGAAAGCTACAGCTTGCAATAGCAAATATAATTTTTAATGTCTGCTAAGTGTTTTATTGTATTTAACCTTAACCCTCATCTCAGCAAATCATTTCGCCAGGCATGTTCGGCAATTTTGTCGATTTAATCTGGCAACAGTACTTATAAGTCAAAGTGGAAATGCGGAAGATTGAAACGAAGGCGACGTGTTTCGTCATAGGGTCGTTTCATAAGCGCTAGAGACACAACGACGAATGTCAAAGACGCCCGGGGGCAAACACCAAAGGAAAAGCGTTTTCCATCGAGAATAGGTTTACAGGCAAAATTCCAAGAGATACGTTCGCAGAAGTTAGGATGTAGGCTCTACATTACTTTCTCACACATAGATCTCGCAAAACGAAAACGAAGGGTAAGCAACCACATAAATAAGCAGTCTTATAAAAACGTACTGATATGTGCTCCTACAGCGCACCATTCGGGAATGGAACAGCAAGAGGAGGAGAGCGATAGTAGTTCCACAAGTAAGCTGTGCCAAAAAAATTTAAGTGGCTGGTGAAGTATAAATGCAATATATCTAACTGGATCAACATAGCAAAGTGACTGTCAGTCGACCATGGGAGCCGTTGACATTTGTCTGGGTAGTTCTAGATACAGTCACACGCCGTATTTTCAGATACAGTATTGGGTTTTTTAGTAGGGTGGTTACATTCCTATCACTTTCCTGAGCACTTGTATAACTATTTTAGGACATTCTGTTTCGTAAAATAAACACTTCGCGAAGATAAGAATTGCAGGCAAAAAAAAAAAAAAAAGAGTCATGAATGTTACATTACCAGTCTCAAGTTTCGGCAGTAACTGTCTGCAGCAAGTGGTACCTGAGGGAGCAGAGTGATATGACAACAACGAACAGCGTAGGAGGTATGATCAGGCTCGTTCTCCGATTGGTTGTTGCTTTGGCATCTGACCTCAAAATTAGTAGTTGTCAATCACTTTGTCATACTGATGTAGTATATGTGCGAGTTCTTTTTTTTTTTGCATCTAAATAAACCAGTAGTGCCCCTGGTCCGTGATGACATGGCGGAACCGAGAGTGTCGCTCAAACCTTGTTACGCAACGGAATGCTGTGTAAAAACGACCTATTCAAAGTTCCTTGAGCATTTGCTTTAGAACTGAAGCGCTAATGACCAACTTTCCCTTATTTTTTAAAAAATAATTAATGGCTCAGAGAAATATAGAATGACTCACATTTAGAGGAAGAGCACCAAAGAATTTAAGAAAAGCACTGCAGTTTTCCCCGTACTAGGGTAAGAGAGAGTATGGATTTTACTGACTAGACACCAAAATCGAATGAAAATGTTCCTCGAGACCACAGTACACTAAAACACGCACGGCGTCTATTCGACGCAAAGTATCATGGTAGATCGTTTGACAGTAACATATTAATATTCAGAACAGGCAAAGAGATCAGAACGTGAGGGAAAATTGCAATACCTCGTTTCTAGGAATGTGGAATTGAACCTGCCGAGTGCGTGACGCTGTCGTAGAATGCCACCGTGTTTTACCAACTTTTAATTGCGGCTCCGGAATAAAATGGCCGGTTGTGAAAGAGGAAAAAATTTCGAGATTTGACTGCCGGTATAATAACGTCGGTATTTAAAGCAATAGAGAGTGCGTGACATTCCGCCCCCGCAGTTGCACGTAAAATTTAGGAATGTAGTAGCAAATTAAATTTTTCTGTTAACGGCGTCGCGCCGCCCGCTCCTGGCCGAGTGCTCATTTCGGGCGGCGTTCTCTCATAAAAGCCGCCGTGGGCCGCAGCGCCACGCCCCTCCTCTGTGGAGCCCGGCGGCGGGCGCCGTGTCACGTACAGCAGAGCCGCCGCCACCCGCCCGGCCAAAGAGGATTAAAAACTTTATTGGCCCGCCGAGCACAGGCGAGCCGGGCCGCCAGCACCGCATTGTTGCGGCCTGTGGACCGGAAGCGGCGCGGGCCGGCGCTCTGAACAGCCGCACTCTGGGGATTCACCCGACTAGCCCCACTCCACTTCCGCTGGAACAATCGACGAGCGCTAGACGGCGGCACGGGGGAAAGCTGCACGTTGACTCCATTTCCCGTGCTCGTGTTCCTGATTCGCCACTTCGCAATTACTGATGCCAAGAGAGGTTCGTACCTAAGAGTGGAATCTTTCGGCGGCCGTTGTTAAACTCTCAAGTTTTCTGACAATGTTAGTCACTCTATTATAATTACTTCCTCGTTCAATGGAGCAGATTTCAATCTGCTTACAATTTTCGAGCTAGTAAGGCCAAGCGCTTATTGGGACACAGACGACGAAGGGCAAGACAGGACAGCGCAGCACAGGTTTCTGTGACTCAACACTAGTTGTGGAGCGGGTCGGGACGGGGGAGCACAGTGCCTGCTTCCGCCTTCACCGGACAGTGTCCAGGAGACAGTGTACTGAGTGAACGCCGCCCTTGCTCCCGCAGGGGCGTGTTTCTGGACTACAGCGAAGGTGAAGCGATTGGAAATATTCGGAAGGTGTTCCCCACCACGGTATTACTGCACTTGGCTCCCGTGTCCGTGTCCGGGTTGACGTTACAGTAAACAAGTACAGTAGTGACTAAGAAAAACGCATGACACTGTGATAATTTCCAGATAGTTTTGCGTAAAATATCAAGTGTTTGAGTCTCCCCTCGTGAAATATCATGACGAAAATTCAGCATCAACTGACCAAAGTGTCGTCACTCCCAGGTGCAATAACAGCGTGGTCTCTCAGAGAGAGGGCCTACAGAATTTGACAGTTCCTTATTAATTAAGCATTGTTGTAGTAAAGAACAAGTAAAGAAAATGAAGAAACTTCAGTTTCCAAGCTTATACAACATTCCATTGTGTAGAAACAGCGACTGAACGTAAATGACTGAAGACTGAGAATTAGAAAGTGACACACCCTACCATTTCCTCACACCTATGTAAAAACAACTAAAAATATGCTACTAGCAAGTCAACACTTTGTCCATAGTAAAATATTAGTAGTAATTTCGGAAATTGCGGCATCTCTCCAAGAAATTCACAGCGTCCATTCAAGCACTTGAACCACCTCCGAACTACGACGCAACAAGTGCTTCATATGCATCGTACTCGTCGGAAGCCAGAGGTACGTCTTAGTTCTTCACAAGTCGGTGCACTTGCCTTCAAGTACACCTGCTGGGCCTTGCACTCAACTCATCAAAAATAACAACAATTTTTTTCTCTAATTTTGTATGTATGTGTACCGGTATTTAAGGCCGCAAGGGATTAACCGAGCGGTCTCAGGCGTGCAGTCATCGACGGTGCGGCTGGTC
The DNA here is from genome assembly GCF_023898315.1 of Schistocerca nitens. NCBI lineage: Eukaryota > Metazoa > Arthropoda > Insecta > Orthoptera > Acrididae > Schistocerca > Schistocerca nitens. The sequence continues at coordinate 425,658,613 of NC_064615.1, read as the reverse complement.
CCGGCGGAGTTTCGAGTCCTCCATCGGGCATGGGTGTGTGTGTTTGTCCTTAGGATCATTTAGGTTAAGTAGTGTGTAAGCTGAGTGACTGACGACCTTAGCAGTTAAGTCCCATAAGATTTCACACACATTTGAACATTTCTTTTTTGTACCGATATTTATTTATTAGACCGGGGACCTAGAAACGACGTAGCGGCTATGTCCCGCCGTCGCCCTCAGTGGTTTACAACCCTACAACAGGCCACAGTAGTCCACCCACCCCACTACCACCCCACACCGTACCCAGGGTTACTGTTGTGTGGTTCGGCTCCCAGGCTCCACTCGCTGGAACCCATACCAGACGAGTGAAATCCAAAATATTTGCTTGGTAGAGTAATTGTGGTGTAAGTGTACGTGGAAACGGTGTTTGCACTGCAAAAGCGAATTTACAACGAGTATTTCTCTTTTGCATGTATCCGCTTACCGATTCTGATTTGTTCCATTGCGATCTGTAATGTAAAAACATCAGCGTGTTCACTTCCTTATCAGAATCCGAAACTGAACTACGCTTCGTATGTCCGCCATACTGTCTCAAGGAAAGAATAAGGAATGGAACAACAATGAAAAATTGCGCGACAATGGTTAAAATTACGTAAATTGATTGTGGACGGGGGAGAAAGGAGAGGAAAGGAAAGAGACTATCGATATCAGATGTATCGGGAGTTCACGCGGAATCGGCGACGAAGTCTGAAATTGTGCGTCGGACCGGAACTCGAACCCTTCTCTTGCTTATTAGACCGCTGCGCTAACCACAAAGCCATTTGGACAGCGTTCACCGCAGTTGCGCGGACTATTTCGGCACGCCTACCGGCTGACCCACAATCCCGTCTACCGCCACCTATCTACTTTCCCCGTCCATGTCCTTCATGCTCGCTACTTCGAATTCCAGCAGGAGGACGAAAGTAATTGTGCCTCCGCCCTGAAGATGGATTAATCGCTCATTGTTCATCGCGGTTAATCATCTATATGAATGCATGGTGTGATCGTTCGGGCATGACCGGAAGAACAGACATCACGCAATAATGTAAATGGTTGAACTGTTTCCCAATATGCAAACGCACTGTGTCACCAACTATTTTCGTCTATGCGCTGCTCTTCAATGGCCTTTGTTGTCTGCAGCCACCTGTGCGCCTGGCCTTAACGGGGTCATCACATACGGTATGTACAATCAGTGGAAGCACTCAGTGGGAAACTGTGGATACCAATCCCAAAGTATTTAGGCGAGGGGTAGTAAAACTATTTCTACACATTTGTTTGATTCCCTTATTATTTTCTTCGTATAATTGAAATGTTATAGTATTCTCATTCACATCTACAGCATGAGATCAAAGGTATCCCGCACCTGGCTGAAAATGACTTACATGTTTGTGGCGCCCTGTATCGGTAATCCTGGATTTCGATATGGTGTTGGCCCACCCTTAGCCTTAATGACAGCTTCCTCTCTAGCAGGTATATATTCAATCAGGTGCTGGAAGGTTCCTTTGGGACTGGCAGCCGATTTCCTCGCGGAGTGCTGCACTGAGGAGAGGTGTCGATGTCGGTCGGTGAGGCCTGGCACGAAGTGGGCGTTCCAAAATATCCCAGTGGTGTTCTATAGGATTCAGGTCAGAACACTGTGCTGGCCAGTACATTACAGGAATGTTTTTGTCGTGTAACCACTCCGTCCCAGGCCGTGCATTATGAACAGCTGATCTAAAGTGTTGAAAGATGCAATCGCAATCCCCGAATTGCTCTTCAAAAGTGGGAAGCAAGAAGGTGCTTAAAACAACAGTTAGGCCTGTGCTGTGATAGTGACACGAAAAACAACAATTGGTGCATGCCCCCTCCATGAAAAAGACGATCACATCATAACACCACCGCCTCCCAATTTTAATGTTGTCGACGGCTGTGATGGCCGCGCGGTTCTAGGAGCTTCAGTCTGAAACCGCGCGACTGCATTGGTCGCAGGTTCGAATCCCGCCTCGGGCGTGGATGTATGTGATGTCATTAGGTTAGTGAGGTTTAAGTAGTTCTACGTTCTATTGGACTGATGAGGTACAAATGGCTCTGAGCACTATGAGACTTCACATCTTAGATCATCAGTCCCCTAGAACTTAGAACTACATAAACCTAACTAACCTAAGGACATCACACACATCCATGCACGATGCAGGATTCGAACCTGCGACCGTAGCAGTCCCGCGGTTCCGGACTGAAGCGCCTAGAACCGCACGGCCACCGCGGCCGGCTTGGACTGATGACCTCAGATGTTAAGTCCCACAGTACTCAGAGCCATTTGCACCATTTTCTGCTGGCACTGCACACGCTGGCAGATGACGTTCATCGGGCATTCGCCATACCAACACCCTGCCATCGGTTCGCCACGTTGTGTACCGAGATTCGTCACTCCAAAAAACGTTTTTCCAACGTTCAATGCCGGCCGCGGTGGTCTAGCGGTTCTAGGCGCTCAGTCCGGAACCGCGCGACTGCTACGGTCGCAGGTTCGAATCCTGCCTCGGGCATGGATGTGTGTGATGTCCTTAGGTTAGTTAGGTTTAAGTAGTTCTGAGTTCTAGGGGACTGATGACCACAGATGTTAAGTCCCATAGTGCTCAGAGCCATTTGAACCATTTGAACCAATGTTCAATCGTCGATTGTTTACGCTCCTTATACCAAGCGAGCGTCGTTTGGCAATTACCGGTGTGATGTGTGGCTTATGAGTAGCCAAATGGTTCAAATGGCTCTGAGGACTATGGGACTTAACATCTGTGGTCAACTGTCCCCTAAAACTTAGAACTACTTAAACCTAACTAACCCCAGGACATCACACACATCCATGCCCGAGGCAGTATTCGAACCTGCGACTGTAGCGGTCGCGCGGTTCCAGACTGAAGCGCCTAGAACCGCACGGCCACCGCGGCCGGCTTGGACTGTTGACCTCAGATGTTAAGTCCCACAGTACTCAGAGCCATTTGAACCATTTTCTGCTGGCACTGCACACGCTGGCAGATGACGTTCATCGGGCATTCGCCATATCAACACCTGGCCATCGGTTCCCCACATTGTGTACCGAGATTCGTCACTCCAAAAAACGTTTTTCCAATATTCAATCGTCGATTGTTTACTCTTCTTATACCAAGCGAGCGTCGTTTGCCAATTACCGGTGTGATGTGTGGCTTATGAGCAGCCAAATGGTTCAAATGGCTCTGAGGACTATGGGACTTAACATCTGAGGTCAACTGTCCCCTAGAACTTAGAACTACTTAAACCTAACTAACCCCAGGACATCACACACATCCATGCCCGAGGCAGGATTCGAACCTGCGACCGTAGCGGTCGCGTGGTTCCAGACTGAAGCGCCTAGAACCGCTCGGCCACACCGGCCGGCTTATGAGCAGCCGCTTAACCATGAAATCCAAGTATTCTCACCTCCCTCCTAACTGTCATAGTACTTACAGTGGATCCTGATGCAGTTAGGAAATCCTGTGTGATGGTCTCAATGGATATTTGCCCATTACAGACTACTTTCCACGTCAACTGTCGGCGGTCTTTGTCGATCAACAGCCAAGGTCAGTCTGTACGCTTCTGTCCTGTACGTGTCCCTTCACGTTTCCACTTCACATTCACATCTGAAACAGTGGACGTAGAGATGATTAAGAGCGTGGAAATCTCACGTACAAACAAATGACACACCCAAGCACCTTACCACATTCGAAGTCCGTGGGTTCCATGGAGCGTCCCATTCTGCTCTCTCACGATGGCTAATGACTACTGAGGTCGCTGATATGGAGTACCTGGCAGTGCTGGCAGCACAATGCACCTAACACGAAAAAAGTATAACTTTTGATCACATAGTGTATGTACATTTCACGTTTAATAAATACAACTGTAAAAGCTGCAGTACATAAACAAAAAATAAGAAATCCGTTAGAGAAAACACAGAGGGTCAGCCTCCACGTAACAGGGGCGGGCAACGGTGCGTGTTGTAGTTTTGTGCTGGGATGGCCTTTAGGAAAACCCTATACACACAACCAGACGAAAATTCTAAGAAATCCCAATGGCCGGCAGCAAAAAAATTGTCAACCGGTCCCAAAAGCACAGCAGAATTTAAAGAAGGGAGAGGAAAATAAAACAGAAATACTTCATACAGCAATACGTAATCCATTCCAGTAGCAACATCCAAATTCCATTAGTGAGTCAGAGGCATGTTGTGTGCTCTCTTCACTCGACGAACTATTTAACTGTTGAGCTACAGGCAGCAGCTTATAAAATTCAGCCTCTCGGTGGTGGTAACAGGTAATTAGCTGCCGAGTATTCTGAATTACACTAGCGACACTGTGACGTGAAGTTATAAATTTTTTATGCATATGATATGTAAACTTCATTAATAGATCATTTTTTTAAATTTAATTCATGAACAATAGAAATTCTCAACAACTGAAGGAATCAGTCTGATAAACCAAGAAAATCTGGGTGAATATATCAAACAACTATTGTAAGACCAAAAACGTGTAACTGGAACATGTAGAGAAATTTTTAAGAGTAGTAAGAATATGACGTCATAAAACAAAAGGTGATGCCTATGTTATCTATTTTCTTTTCCTGCTTGTAGAGTGGTAGTAGATTAAAATTAGAAAATTATATAATAATCAATTTTAACAATAGTGAAAAATCTGAATTGTACAAGGTGAGTAACTGTGCGTCGTGAGCCCGGGTAATGGCGCAGCGTTATTTTTCCGCTTCATCTCAGTAATGTTGTACTTTCGGAACATTCTTGCTTAGCAATATTAATCATTTGTCTGCTGATATTAACTTCGATTACGCGATTTCAGTAATTTTACGTGTTACGGTAAAAATCGGGTAATTGTCCAAAATGAAACCCGAAAAGTTCATGAAATACAATTTAATAGCGATGAAGGAGGATTGGGTGATGTGGCAATAAATGATGTAGGCACTTCAGCTCGTGAAACTAAATCACTTGCTGACACCTAAATAATTAATCCTAATCACCGGCCATACGGCTGATCAAAATACCGCAATGCTGAGCCCCTTGATGGATATGACGAAGAAATGTCAACCAAACAAAATGAATTACGTAATGAAATATCAACAATGTTGATGGAATGTCAACTAAACAAAATGAATTCCAAAGTGATCTGACTAAAAATGACGAATTTAGTAATGAAATGTCCACTAAAACGACGAATTCTGTAATGAACCATCGTATAAATGTAATGAAATGTCTACTAGCGCTCACTGAAATGTCCACTAAATGTATACTTACACATTAAAAAAAAAAGAAGAAAAAGGGAGAGAGAGAGAGAGATACAGAGAAAGCAGTGAAACTTTAATACAGATAACATGTTTAGAAACATCTAATAAATAATGTAATGATGATTTTACTTTAGCAATATTTACACATTCGTTTTCAACTTCAAAACACAGGAAGAAAAATTGACCAAACAATATCATATCTCAGTTCTTAAAACATGCAATGGAAACTTTATTGAAGTTAATGAACCAAATATGGAAATCACACATCGCACGTGCCTTCTGAAAAAATTCAGTCATTATACGAAAACCAGGAAAACCAATAGTCAGTTTGGAGAATTGCAGACTCTTATCATTTTTCAATCATATTAACCAAACTATGGAGAAAATTATAAAGTCTCGATTGACGTGGTACCTTGAAGCAGAGAGCCTTCATTCTACGAAATGACAAGGATTTAGAAAATTCCGTTCAAGCTCCAATCAGATTTTAAATAGGAATACTTCCCTTGCATTATTTGTTGGTTTCAAAAGAACCCATGATAATATATGGAGGGTAAAATTGCTAGAAAAACTAAGAAAGTTAAACATTTCTGTGAAAAGATTGCACTGAGTAAGTCAATTGACTTCAAACACGGAAGATTATGTGCTAGTACGTTAAATAATACTTTAAGTAAATACACTCCTGGAAATGGAAAAAAGAACACATTGACACCGGTGTGTCAGACCCACCATACTTGCTCCGGACACTGCGAGAGGGCTGTACAAGCAATGATCACACGCACGGCACAGCGGACACACCAGGAACCGCGGTGTTGGCCGTCGAATGGTGCTAGCTGCGCAGCATTTGTGCACCGCCGCCGTCAGTGTCAGCCAGTTTGCCGTGGCATACGGAGCTCCATCGCAGTCTTTAACACTGGTAGCATGCCGCGACAGCGTGGACGTGAACCGTATGTGCAGTTGACGGACTTTGAGCGAGGGCGTATAGTGGGCATGCGGGAGGCCGGGTGGACGTACCGCCGTATTGCTCAACACGTGGGGCGTGAGGTCTCCACAGTACATCGATGTTGTCGCCAGTGGTCGGCGGAAGGTGCACGTGCCCGTCGACCTGGGACCGGACCGCAGCGACGCACGGATGCACGCCAAGACCGTAGGATTCTACGCAGTGCCGTAGGGGACCGCACCGCCACTTCCCAGCAAATTAGGGACACTGTTGCTCCTGGGGTATCGGCGAGGACCATTCGCAACCGTCTCCATGAAGCTGGGCTACGGTGCTGCACACCGTTAGGCCGTCTTCCGCTCACGCCCCAACATCGTGCAGCCCGCCTCCAGTGGTGTCGCGACAGGCGTGAATGGAGGGACGAATGGAGACGTGTCGTCTTCAGCGATGAGAGTCGCTTCTGCCTTGGTGCCAATGCTGGTCGTATGCGTGTTTGGTGCCGTGCAGGTGAGCGCCACAATCAGGACCGCATACGACCGAGGTACACAGGGCCAACACCTGGCATCATGGTGTGGGGAGCGATCTCCTACACAGGCCGTACACCAGTGGTGATCGTCGAGGGGACACTGAATAGTGCACGGTACATCCAAACCGTCATCGAACCCATCGTTCTACCATTCCTAGACCGGCAAGGGAACTTGCTGTTCCAACAGGACAATGCACGTCCGCATGTATCCCGTGCCACCCAACGTGCTCTAGAAGGTGTAAGTCAACTACCCTGGCCAGCAAGATCTCCGGATCTGTCCCCCATTGAGCATGTTTGGGACTGGATGAAGCGTCGTCTCACGCGGTCTGGACGTCCAGCACGAACGCTGGTCCAACTGAGGCGCCAGGTGGAAATGGCATGGCAAGCCGTTCCACAGGACTACATCCAGCATCTCTACGATCGTCTCCATGGGAGAATAGCAGCCTGCATTGCTGCGAAAGGTGGATATACACTGTACTAGTGCCGACATTGTGCATGCTCTGTTGCCTGTGTCTATGTGCCTGTGGTTCTGTCAGTGTGATCATGTGATGTATCTGACCCCAGGAATGTGTCAATAAAGTTTCCCCTTCCTGGGACAATGAATTCACGGTGTTCTTATTTCAATTTCCAGGAGTGTATATTAAATCCAGGGAAGACGTTCGTCAAGGTGCTGTGACGTGTCTGATATTTAATATTGAGAGGTCCCTACTTGATCTCTCTCAATACTTCATTTCAAAATGGTTCAAATGGCTCTACGCAGTATGGGACTTAACATCTGAGGTTATCAGTCCCCTAGACTTAGAACTTCTTAAACCCAACTAACCTAAGGTCATCACACACATGCATGCCCGAGGCAGAATTCGAACCTGCGACCGTAGCAGCAGCGCAGTTCCGGACTGAAGCGCCTAGAACCGCTCTACCACAGCTGACTATTTCTGTCGTTTTTGAGAACATAGACAAACTCGAAGAGGAAAGAGCTTGTTTGTTTAATTTTTCTTTATCGATAGAAAATCAACTTCATTTTCATTTCGTATTCCTTGTAACCAGATTCTGTGTGAGGCCAGAATCTCTGGAATGTTTCCACGTAGCGTAGTTGCCTCAGATGGTAGGCTGTAGCATCAGCTGGACAGGTGTACGACACGCAGATGAGAGGGTAGTAGATACGACGGGGCCGAGGCGCTGATGAAGTGCGAGCCGGTAGGTTGGGAGAGGAAACAGTCCTTTGAAAGGAAGCGCGGCTTGAAGACTCCAGCAGTAGGAAGACAAACCAAGGAATTTAAATTTCGTGAAGTGGCTGACACACAAGTTACTGTGCTCCTTGCGGCAATCAGCGTTAACTCAGCAGCCAAGTTGCTGGTGGTCAGAAAATTGAGAGGAGCCAACCTAGTTTTTGTCTGTGTGGAAAATGAACTGCTTTATCTGCTTTCAATTTTTCCTTGCAATTCGTTTATCGAAACGTAAATTAAAGACGCCTAAAGCGTGTTTAGCATTCAAATGCACGAATAGAAGTGAGAGGAGCTGACGCACAGATGGGCACCAAATATGAAACGGGATGAATTGTTTCGAACTACAGTGAGACACACCTGCTCAGATCACTTTGAAGAGAAATATATTTACAACACAAATGATCACAGGCTTCTCTTTCCCGCGGCAATTACAAGTGTCTTTAATCTTCTACAACATTAAAAAAAGGACGTAATCACACAGTCTTGGCTCAGAAACCGAACTTCCGACATGCCGGTCAGTAACACTCTTAATGAGTCATCAGTAACATACAGTAAGTCTGTAATTCTGTAATTTAATAATCATGCTGTTTTTACATATTTTCATACGAACTAAAATACTCTTTCCATTAGCTAACAACAACGAATATCGAAGTTTGCTCCGCAATCTTCAGGTGGTACCTGCTCATTTTGCACTAATTTATGTTCAGTTTGCGAACTACAAGAAGTATCGTGGGTGGACTAAAATGTTTTGCGTCGTCTTGTAATTTTATCTACATCGAAAAGTTTACTCATACTTCCGCTGAAACTTTCTTTGTTGGGTACACGGAAATCACGGCTGTTTACTGTTTTTTGAGAAAAATGAAGTCAGCATGAGCTATTTGAAGTTAGTCAAAGTTCATTCCAACAAGGGTGGCATAGAAGACGACTCCGTTGAATACAGGTAAAATGGCGAGGGGGAATTCAGTTTGCTTCAAACAAAGCGGACGTATAGAAACTCTACAAAATTTAAATACTTTGAGAACAACGGTATCGCCTATGTTCTAGGAACCCTTCCTGCTAGACAACTAGTAAACGTATGTGTCTGAAATTAACGCGCTGAAGGTATAATGAAATTAGTGGTTTCACACTAAAGGAATCGTTTGGTCGAAGTTACTCTTTTTCAGCGCTAGGATGATAAGAATCAGTGTGTAAGCTTAAAAGGTCACTAAACAAACTTTCCTTCTGGTCAAGAATATTAGGAACAAAAATGAAATTAAATTGTAGATGTGAAATACTTAGGTGTGTTAATTATTAAGGTCAGGGTCATTTGAAACTTTGGGTGAGAGCCATGCTTGCACTTGTGCCGAACACGGTCACAAAGATTTGTACATCGCTGTGTTCTGCAGGTAGAGAATGTTGACACAAGCAATATGAATTGCGTGTTTTAAGCATTTGTGTGTGATGCTTTTAGGAACGATGATACCCAGATCCAGTGGATACGAGCACTCCTTTGGCGGGAAAGGCACTATCTAATTACTTAGCGTTTTATATTTCAATATGTTTTGCAATGGTTTGGAACTGATTTTGAAACATCAAGAACGCTTACGACAAATTTTAATATTAGATCACATGCAGGACTTGATGTATATATTGTGTGGGGAGTAACACAAAGAAACGGTGTTCTCATCCATGTACACCAACTTAGCCTTCGTATTGGCAAATAGTTTGTGAATGATTGGCCATGGAAACTTACCTTACAACGTGTAACGCCCCTAGCAGAAACCACCTCGCTCAGATAATTATCGTTCTTGTTTAAAGAATTTCAATAGCGGTATTCCCTTCTGGAAGTAGTGTCTGAATAATGCGAAAAGAATTTAAGCATCTTTTTTTCGTGAAACTTGCTCAAAATTAAGGAGCCGCGTGCAGCTTCACTCTGCAAAGAATATTTCAGTCTTGTAGTCCCTCTCGTAACTTGAATCACTGGAGTATCCCCTGTATGGAGGATGCACGTCATACAGAGTCGGTGACCATTATATTTCGCGCTAGTGAGCCGCTCGCTCCGAATTCATGTTGTACTGATGCGGCTTTTGCAAATCATGTGGTTTGTGCTTCATTCAAAACTGTATTCTTCCGAGAAACGTGCAACTAGTGCGTTCGGTAATTCACGTGAATCCCCAAAACGAATTTGAATCAAGTTACCTGAAAACGATAAAGTTCGTTATGTTATGACTCTTTCAGGAAAATTCAGTTGACATGGTTAAAATATGCATCCGTGGAACTTCCTGTTCACATTCTGTGACTCGAAATCCATTTTTATTCACCTCGTGTAATTTTTCTGTTGCCTGCTAATGCTTCCTGCTGGCCACAGTTTGTGCCACAAAATGAAGTCAGAATCATTTCCATAACTGAAATGGGATCTTTTCTTTGACTTTTATGTAATTTAAAGAACCACTAATGTCATTATGATCGGGAAAACCAAGCCTAGGCTGCAGCACTCTGTCGAGCCTATTACTTCCATTGAATGCACGGAACTTTGAATTTGAGTTGGCATAGAGCGAAGCATCTTTCACCATTGGCTCTATTGAGCGAATGCATTAATTGAGTGCGGAATAATACTTATCCACAAATCTGTCCAGAAAATTCACACATCTTGTTACTCTTCTAATGTATTATTCCAACTACTACAAATTAAAAATGAAAGGTTCACTCGGCAGCAGAGTGTGCAGTGTTATCAAAGTTTCTGGCAAGTTGTCTATTGAGTGAGCTACCTAATCATGACTCACGAGTCATCCTCATAGCTTTACTTCTGCTGGTACCTTATGTTCCAGATATCGTTCAAGTTCAAGAAGTTCAAGAAGTAATTAATTGTCTACAACAGGACAAGAAGACAGTGGTAGTTCAATTGGTACCGCCTCACCGTGGCTTAGACAATATTGGAAAGCAGATTTTCTTGCCAAAAGGGCACAAAAATTAAATACACTTGGAAGACTAACATGTCATATAATAGAAGTGAAACGCATTATTAACAGCAAATTTCAAGAAGAATTAAAACAATGAGAAAAAATTTCATGTGAGGTCACACTACGGAGAAAACTCACTGATGCCTGAAGGGCGAAGAAGACGGGCAGTAGCCATATTCCGTTTGACTAATGGACATGACTGTTTGGCCGACATGAGCATAAGATCTCTATCCCGACATCTACAAAATGTTTTCTGTATCACTAGACTGATCCGATCATGAACGAATAACATATAAACGGGATTTACAAAATTAAGTGATTGTGACTAAGACGTAACATTATGTTGTGAAGCAAGAAGGCGAATGACCACTATTCAGGTGCCGGAAAATTAAAATAATAGTAACACTGAAATGTCAATTCAATATTATACAATGTTAATTCCGTGGAAATATCATTTCATGTGAATCAATTACTGACGAAACCAACATACGACATACGAACTACGTCATACGAACAAGAGACAGTATCTGATGAAATATTATTTAGAAGTAAATTAGATTCAGAACTGGAAAACGTAGTTCGGCCACCAGATATTGAAATTTCACCTCATAATGGAACTTCGGAAAGAGTTGAGGAGCCTGAAGTGAACCCATCCGAGAATACATTAGTAAAGGCTTACTGGAATGACACCACACTGACAATGTTATGACACAAATCAAAAATGTGCCACAGGAGCAATTCGATGTAAAACAAGCAACATAAGACACTCTGCCATTTGTTGTTACCTCAGGTAGTAAAATATTTATCCCGCACTACGCATCAGATCTTTTAACAACGAAACAAATGAAGTAAATCTGCCAACCAAGTACATATCGTTTGGTGGGGGAGTAGTCCTTATTCCCAGTCAGTTTTATGTCGTGAATTCCTGTTTGAAAATGAACAAAGTCAGATATTTACAAATAAAGTGAGTATCAAGTATAACAACAACAATAGCGGCGTAGTTGACTTCTTTCCACTGCACGTGAAACTTTAGAGTCACTGCATGTCGAAAGATGATAACTCCAGTCTTCTGCCACAGCCGATGTCACCATCGGTATGCTATACCCACTACGTAGAACACGGTCCACCTAGTTTCATCAAATTGAGCAGAGATGGTAACAACACCAAACCAGTTACCATCATACCGGGCTAAGGTAATGCCATCATTATGATACGCTCACTAACCTGAAAACAAACAAGGCACTTTTGCAAGAAATTTTAATACTAAACTGTACTTTTAATATAAAATGGCGAATAAAGGAACCTGCCATAAACAATGTTCAACTGGTGAAAGAACCATGCTACTTTTAAGTCTAATCTCAAATATTAAGCCTTGGGTGGATCCGGGGCAACGTAAATAATACAGTACATCTGTTATCTTACAACGATGACTCAGACTTTGCGGAGAAACTAACTACAGGCCACACTGTGCATACGTAATCAGTGTGGAAGAACGTTGATTTGTAGCGATTTGTGTGAAGGATGTTAACAATGGTAACAGTTCACTGATTTTAACGTCTGACATGTGGTAAAGCAAATTCTTTTGCAGTGGCCTTTGAAAATGGCCCAAACGCCGGAATTGCAACTGTGAAACAAATAATTTTTGTTGTCAACGGCAAATACGACATTCAAAAAAAGAAATTTGGTCTCCTGATATGAGACGAAAGCATTCCAAAATGCGTAATATAATACAACCTGAAACAAAGGTGTCCATCTGAGAGTCTATAAACAGTTTTCCTTTTGTAGAGTCACATTACACAAAGAAGGAAAGAAGCAGAAAACACCTTGATGCCGAACTGAACATTTCAAAGACGCACAGACTATACCAGGAATGGGTCAAGGAAAGTAAATTTGTCCCATTAAATTCTGAAACATTAGGAAAGTATACTGATGTATTCAACAAAAAATATGTCATTCTTTCAGCCTATAACCGGTAAGTGTGGAGCATTGGGACTTCGCCCTAATTCTTCTGAAGAGGAGAATGCGAAGTTGGCAGTCAAATACGCTTCTGATATTGGAAACAAAGCTGTTGTAAGAGAACCAAAATAAAAAGACCAAATTAAAAAAAATGGTTCAAATGGCTCTGAGCACTATGGAACTTAACATATGAGGTCATCAGTCCCTAGAACTTAGAACCACTTAAACCTAACTAACCTAAGGACATCACACACATCCAAGTCCGAGGCAGGATTCGAACCTGCGAGCGTAGCAGTCACGCGGTTCCACATTAAAGCGCCTAGAATCGCTTGGCCACACCGGCCGGCAAAGACCAAATCACTTCAATGTGTGGCAAGTTCATTATTGGTGCATGTTTTGATCTACAGAAATTGTTCGCTACTCCTCAATCTGCTGTGAGCATTTACTACTAAAAACGGAAATATTCCAACTTCAGTTTTACAGTATGCGACTTGGCAAAAACGATGGGCAATGCTACTTTTGGCTTGAAGTCATTGCTCGACGTGGTCCAAATGAAACATCCAGCAGTCTTTACCATTTAGTACAGAATCATACTGGTACAGGCGGCAAAATATCCATACTCTACTTGGACAGCTACGGAAGAGAGACAAGGAACTAATTCCTATTTTCTGTGGTTGTTGTTGAATCTATCAAGTTAGGGATATAAATCTCACATCACTTTCTGGAATCGCGGTACTGTCGAAATAAAGGTGATTCAGTCAGGCCTACGATCGAAAGAAGACGTCGCAAGTTTTGGACCAGAGGGTCATCTTAAGTAGAATAAGTAAGGTCACTGACAGGCCACACGGAGCCAAATAAACGACACAGGACTTAATATACAATTTGAAGGAAGTTGTGCAGAAGCAGCACTGCATGTGTACGACACTATGAAAACCAGGTGACGTCGAGTGATGTACGGGAAATTACTGATTCAGGAGGACGACCAAACGAAGTGTACTTCAAGTACACTTAACCAGGAAAAATGAAAGTTTATCTTGGTTCAAAAGTGATCTAGAGGAAGGCACCAATCATCTTGCGACGTCTTCGAACTAGTACGTGACGGGTTTCTGACTATCAGCGAACAAAATCTGAAGGATCTGTTGTCCGTATGTGATAGCAAGTATATCCCAATTGCGTATCTTCATTTTTGGCAAAAGAAAAAAAAAACAAATCAGTACACCAGGATATATTGATGGTGATGTACCAAATACTGACGAATGAAGATGTCTTCTGGAAAGTGCACAAGAACGTCATAATAGATTATTTTATCAGTTTTTGTTATCATCAAGCTACTGTAGCGCACGTTACGATGGATACAAGCTGTTTATTTTTCCAAAGAAAAACATCATAAGTCGGCTAAGTTCCCTTATGAAGGCAGGTTGTGCACTTTAGCATAGGATTTTTGAAAGCTTACATTCGTAACAGCTTATCTCTGCGGTTACAGTAACATCTGGACGGTAAAATTGACAATTTGAATATATGATCTTAATACTTGGAGCCGTCTGTAGATAAAAGAAATACCTGCATGGGGTGAACGAATACTACGAGGTTAATGCTGTTAGTACTTGGACATTCATTACAGAAGTCTGAGTTGGTAATATGTAGGTGAAGTTAGTTCTTACTTACTGATTATTAGGTTGCATGAATCACTTGTTAGGCCCTGCTTAGAGTATTTGAATATTTATTACTGTATACAGATACGTAAATACTAGTTATAGGAAGAGCAAAGCACACTGTAGCAATAGTTTGGATACTGCATGGACAGTGCTCTGAAACACAAAGCTGTTATGATCGATGCATAAGTGCTTTGAGTTATGAATATAGTGAGAAGATTTACAGTTTCCGATTACTAGAGGAAAGAGAGATCATACTATCCCACGGGATCAGCACTTTGTAAGCAGAGAAGAAAACCACGACACTGATATATTTTTATGGATTGGCTCTTCACAGTGTGAACAGTCTATTGTGTTACTTCCAGTACTAAGTAATTATCAGAATAGTTTATAACTCGGAAAATATTTTTCAGTACTTATTCAACCCGCAAGGAAAAATCTTAGCACAAGAAGAAAGTGCTTCAGTTGCCGATTTTTTTGTGAATATTATGTCATGATACTTGAAGCTGTTTTAGTATTATTGCTATTCAAACCAATGTAAACATTATCCCTGTACATGTTAGCCAGCTTTGAATGAGTACAGGTTTCCTAGCCCCTTGAGAGTTATAGGTATGTATTTTCTGCTCAGTTTGGTGCATAACCTTTCTTGTTGACTCACGTTGCTTTTCCGAGTTCCACATATGGGTTTGATTTAACTCTCCACGCAATGGTAGGATTTTGCCTTGTAAATAGACAATGTTGTCCTAGCCCAGAAAACGTGACCTTAAACAGAGCACGAGTATACAGACTCAGGTCAGAGTTGTGATGGGATGGATATTTAACGACAGTAACCCTATTTCTGTTGCAAAATACGCGGATATAGTGCCTACAAAGGGATGTACAATTTGTTTTCTAAATATGCTGCTTAATTGGGTTTCTCTGTGAGGACTTGAGATCAATGGGGGAGACACAGAACCATGGACTGTAAACAGCAGATTAATGAAATGTGGTGTTGTGAGCAAACTCCAAAGATAAGGTTAGTGTGTTAGTGAAAATGTGACGATAATATGGAACAGTAGTGAACACATGTCGAGAACATTAACGACACAGTCAAACTAATACTGTCTTGGCGGGTGAGATTATTGGCCACAAAAACTGAAACTCTGGCACACACAGGACGATCAATTTTGCGCTTACCTGGGGAAAAACTCAGCCATATGCTTGCTGTTCCTGGTACAGCGCAGTATGGTGAAGTTTTCCGAGTATGAGACGCTACGCATGTTCGTACACCTCATGAACTCTCACACTAGGATTTCACAGTTTTGACGCGCAACAGCCAACACTATACTGGCCCATGGCCATGCAAAACGCGGAACCATCTAGTACATTAAAGCTATACATTGTTATTTGTATATTTATATTTATGTAAAATTCTTTACTTGTGTCGTAACAAGAATTTATTTCACTGTAACCTGTACAGGTCATAAAGAACGTAGTAGTAGTTCAAATGTACCACTGCGTTATGTAAACTAGTAATGCTGAGCTAAAAGAGACATAGGATATCGGAGTTGATACTTTCCGCCTACTGCTCCGGTCGCTGACCATTCTATCGAGAAACTTGTCACAAAGATCGATCGTACCACAACTGACGATGTAGCGTGCATCTTATCCACGGATGCACCACACTTCGCCGTCGCTTACGGAAATATCCAACCACTCCTACAATCAGGCATCTAAAGAACTGTAAGGCTTATTGTTCGACGAACCAAACCCACAGTAACCTTCCCTTTTGATTTTGACAACTTTGTGTATCATAACCCGGTGCTTAGGTTGTTTACAGACATGAAAGAACTGATAATTACTAACCAGGAAACAAAGCACATAAAAAATTTGTAGCAAACAAAGCCTCATCGAAAGACTTCACAATGCTAAAGCGAAGTGCGTAAAGTTTCGTCAATGACTGTATATAGCAACTTGTCTTTCAACTGTTCACCTAAACAGTCTTGTTCCCAATTAAAATTGCATTTGTTCGCAGTAACCCACAACATCTAATTTTCTACTTCCAAGATGTTAAGGAAACTTTACTGATTACTTTGTTTAACCAAATGTCACTGTGAAAGAGTCACACCTTCGGCATTAATTGTCTGAAAATGTTTACATAAAAAGGAAAACAATTCTGTGTCACCTTTCAAACATTTTTTGTTAATTACGAATAAGACCATACACAACACTGGTGTAAGATTCTACAGTATTTATTATTTAGTTGACAAACCGGTTTTCGGCTGTTACGTCATCATCAGATACAAAAATAAGTATGTGGTGCTTTGATATTTTGTTGGATGAAAAATTTTAACCTAGGGCTTACACCGAGTTTCTCCATTTCCAGTGCTGAAAAGTGATCTTGTCTTTAGTAGATCGTAAATTACAAATTGATAAGATATACTAGTGAGATTAAGCGGGTAAGTGAAGCAGCTGTAATTGTACAAAGTACAACTTTCAACATAACAAGAGAAATTATAGTAACTGAAATATTGGAAACTGGGGCATATGAGTAAGACAGGTAATTTTCATCATGGCCTGGATGGGATTATGAGTAAGGAACAGTATCTGGTCATTCAGGACTAAGGTAGGACTGATGGACATTTGTTTATTAAGTTTCGTTATTACAAAATAGTTCACCTTCATTTTTGGATGTTATGTAATACTTCATGTTTCACCTTCAACTGCGGCCTTCTTTAATCAGGCGGTCTGCAATCGCAGATTCTTTTATTCTAAGTTTCCACTTCTGTGTTGTTCCATCAGGTGGCTGTATATTGCCCTGCCAGACTGACCTACGTAGAATTTGCCACAATTGCAAGTAATTGTATATATTCCACTTTGTTTCAAAGTTGGATCGAAGTCTTCACAACTGGGAAAACCGGTCTTGGAAATAATAGAGATTAATAAAAATACGCCCAGACTTAGTAATGAATGACCAGACACAGTTTCGTTACTCGACTCTTCTAACTGCAGATACTACCCATAATCCCACCTGAGAAATGTTGTAAGTTACTCCTTTTACTCATATGTTTAATTTTCCTTTATTTTTGTTACTATAATTTCTATAGTTGTGCTACAAAATTTTACTTTGTATTATCACATTTGGTTCGTCAACCTACTTAATGTTAATGGTATATCTTACCACTTTGTAATTTAGGAACTATTAAAGACAACATTATTTTGTTACGCGAAAACTTGTAACATGTCGTCAAAATTTATTGTTCAGTTTATTTTCTTCTATGAACAAATGCTCTAATTTGTATATAGTTCATTAGCGAATATGCCACATATTTTATTTTAGTCAAATAATCTTACATTGTATTTCGACTGATATAATCCCTCTCGTTTTGTTAATCCCTCTCGTTTAATTCCTAAACCTAACATTCATGATCTCTGGAAACGGTGATACTCTGCAGATACACTTGGTTAATATCTGTGATCCCACAAAATGTCAGTGCACCGCATACTTATTTTTGTCCCTGATGATGACATAACAGCCGATAACCGATTTGTGAAATAAATAACAAATGTAGCGGAATATTCAAAAATGGCTCTGAGCACTATGGGCCTTAACAGCGAAGGTCATCAGTCCCCTAGAACTTAGAACTACTTAAACCTAACTAACCTAAGGACATCACATACATCCATGCCCTTGGCAGGATTTGAACCTGCGACCGTAGCGGTCGCGCGGTTCCAGACTGAAGCGCTTAGAACCGCTCGGCCACTACGGCCGTCGCGGAATACAACACCAGTGTTCTGTACATAAGAGGGATAAAAGAACGGACCCGCAAAATTATAGACCAGTATCCTTAGTAACAGTTTGTTGCAGAATCGTGAGGTATATTCAGAGTTCGAATATAATAAATTTCCTAGAGGCCCAACAGTTCCGCGACCGCTACGGTCGCAGGTTCGAATCCTGCCTCGGTCATGGATGTGTGTGTCGTCCTTAGGTTAGTTAGGTTTAAGTAGTTATAAGTTCTAGGGGACTTATAACCTCAGCAGTTGAGTCCCATAGTGCTCAGAACCATTTGAACCATTTGAACCCAAAAGTTCATGCTCACGAATTAGCACGGCTTTAGAAAGCATCGCTCATGCGAAACCCAGATTGCTCTCTTCTCACATGATTTACTGCGAACTATGGATGAAGGGCAACAGGCAGATTCCGTATTTCTAGATTTTGTAAAAGCATTCGACACGGTACCCTACTGCAAGACTGTTAACGACGGTACGTGTATACGGAATAGGCTCTCAGAAATGCGAGTGGCTTGAAAATTTATTAAGTAATACAACCCAGTATATTGTCCTCGACGGCGTGTGTTCATCGGAGACAGGGGTAAATGCAGGAGTGCCCCAGCAAAGTATGATAGGACAATTGCTATTTTCTACACTCCTGGAAATGGAAAAAAGAACACATTGACACCGGTGTGTCAGACCCACCATACTTGCTCCGGACACTGCGAGAGAGCTGTACAAGCAATGATCACACGCACGGCACAGCGGACACACCAGGACCCGCGGTGTTGGCCGTCGAATGGCGCTAGCTGCGCAGCATTTGTGCACCGCCGCCGTCAGTGTCAGCCAGTTTGCCGTGGCATACGGAGCTCCATCGCAGTCTTTAACACTGGTAGCATGCCGCGACAGCGTGGACGTGAACCGTATGTGCAGTTGACGGACTTTGAGCGAGGGCGTATAGTGGGCATGCGGGAGGCTGGGTGGACGTACCGCCGAATTGCTCAACACGTGGGGCGTGAGGTCTCCACAGTACATCGATGTTGTCGCCAGTGGTCGGCGGAAGGTGCACGTGCCCGTCGACCTGGGACCGGACCGCAGCGACGCACGGATGCACGCCAAGACCGTAGGATCCTACGCAGTGCCGTAGGGGACCGCACCGCCACTTCCCAGCAAATTAGGGACACTGTTGCTCCTGGGGTATCGGCGCGGACCATTCGCAACCGTCTCCATGAAGCTGGGCTACGGTCCCGCACACCGTTAGGCCGTCTTCCGCTCACGCCCTAACATCGTGCAGCCCGCCTCCAGTGGTGTCGCGACAGGCGTGAATGGAGGGACGAATGGAGACGTGTCGTCTTCAGCGATGAGAGTCGCTTCTGCCTTGGTGCCAATGCTGGTCGTATGCGTGTTTGGTGCCGTGCAGGTGAGCGCCACAATCAGGACTGCATACGACCGAGGTACACAGGGCCAACACCCGGCATCTTGGTGTGGGGAGCGATCTCCTACACAGGCCGTACACCACTGGTGATCGTGGAGGGGACACTGAATAGTGCACGGTACATCCAAACCGTCATCGAACCCATCGTTCTACCATTCCTAGACCGGCAAGGGAACTTGCTGTTCCAACAGGACAATGCACGTCCGCAAGTATCCTGTGCCACCCAACGTGCTCTAGAAGGTGTACGTCAACTACCCTGGCCAGCAAGATCTCCGGATCTGTCCCCCATTGAGCATGTTTGGGACTGGATGAAGCGTCGTCTCACGCGGTCTGCACGTCCAGCACGAACGCTGGTCCAACTGAGGCGCCAGGTGGAAGTGGCATGGCAAGCCGTTCCACAGGACTACATCCAGCATCTCTACGATCGTCTCCATTGGAGAATAGCAGCCTGCATTGCTGCGAAAGGTGGATATACGCTGTACTAGTGCCGACATTGTGCATGCTCTGTTGCCTGTGTGTATGTGCCTGTGGTTCTGTCAGTGTGATCATGTGATGTATCTGACCCCAGGAATGTGTCAATAAAGTTTCCCCTTCCTGGGACAATGAATTCACGGTGTTCTTATTTCAATTTCCAGGAGTGTATATACATAAATGATTTTGCAGACAGGATGGGCAGCAATCTGTAGTTGTTTGCTGATGACGCTGTGGTGTACAGAAAGGTTTCGAGGATAAGAGACTGTAGATTGATACAAGGTGACGTAGGCTAAATTTCTAGTTAGTTTGATGAACGGCAACTGCCTCTTAATGTGGGAAAATGTAAGTTAATGCTTGTGGGCAGTAGAAACGAACCCGTAATGTTTGGATACTGCATTAGTAGCTTCCTGTTTGCCACAGTCACGTCATTTAAATGTCTGGGCGAACGTTGCAAAGCGATATCAGTGGAACGAACATGTGAGGATTGTGGCAGGGAAGGCCTATAGTCGACATCAACGTAGTAACAACGGATGACAGAACGACTGCTGTGGATGATGATTAAGACTGACAGCAAGAAGACAGCTACCGCAACCATGGACCATCTGTAGCGTGGTTATCCTGCACAGCAGTACAAATAAGTGGTACATTCATTGTTTTGTTCGGTTCAAATGGTTCAAATGGCTCTGAGCACTATGGGACTCAACTGCTGAGGTTATTAGTCCCCTAGAACTTAGAAATAGTTAAACCTAACTAACCTAAGGACATCACAAACATCCATGCCCGAGGCAGGATTCGAACCTGCGACCGTAGCGGTCTTGCGGTTCCAGACTGCAGCGCCTTTAACCACACGGCCACTTCGGCAGGCGTTTTGTTTAGGCTTGTATCTTTGTTTACCTACTCGTTCTTCGTTCCCTTCATTCCATTTTGGGGATATTCTTCGGTAGGTAGTGAATAGGGAATGTGTAGAATCTATATACTTGTATGGATATGGTGTCTGTTATTTCGGACATATCCGAAAGAACAGACACCATTGATGACCTGCAGCTGTGTAGAACGAAATTAGATTTATATTAATACCTTCACCTGTTGACTGGCGTTGATATACACTCCTGGAAATTGAAATAAGAACACCGTGAATTCATTCTCCCAGGAAGGGGAAACTTTATTGACACATTCCTGGGGTCAGATACATCACATGATCACACTGACAGAACCACAGGCACATAGACACAGGCAACAGAGCATGCACAATGTCGGCACTAGTACAGTGTACATCCACCTTTCGCAGCAATGCAGGCTGCTATTCTCCCATGGAGACGATCGTAGAGATGCTGGATGTAGTTCTGTGGAACGGCTTGCCATGCCATTTCCACCTGGCGCCTCAGTTGGACCAGCGTTCGTGCTGGACGTGCAGACCGCGTGAGACGACGCTTCATCCAGTCCCAAACATGCTCAATGGGGGACAGATCCGGAGATATTGCTGGCCAGGGTAGTTGACTTACACCTTCTAGAGCACGTTGGGTGGCACGGGATACATGCGGACGTGCACTGTCCTGTTGGAACAGCAAGTTCCCTTGCCGGTCTAGGAATGGTAGAACGATGGGTTCGATGACGGTTTGGATGTACCGTGCACTATTCAGTGTCCACTCGACGATCACCATTGGTGTACGGCCAGTGTAGGAGATCGCTCCCCACACCATGATGCCGGGTGTTGGCCCTGTGTACCTCGGCCGTATGCAGTCCTAATTGTGGCGCTCATCTGCACGGCGCCAAACACGCATACGACCATCATTGGCACCAAGGCAGAAGCGACTCTCATCGCTGAAGACGACACGTCTCCATTCGTCCCTCCATTCACGCCTGTCGCGACACCACTGGAGGCGGGCTGCACGATGTTGGGGCGTGAGCGGAAGACGGCCTAACGGTGTGCGGGACCGTAGCCCAGCTTCATGGAGACGGTTGCGAATGGTCCTCGCCGATACCCCAGGAGCAACAGTGTCCCTAATTTGCTGGGAAGTGGCGGTGCGGTCCCCTACGGCACTGCGTAGGATCCTACGGTCTTGGCGTGCATCCGTGCGTCGCTGCGGTCCGGTCCCAGGTCGACGGGCACGTGCACCTTCCGCCGACCACTGGCGACAACATCGATGTACTGTGGAGACCTCACGCCCCACGTGTTGAGCAATTCGGCGGTACGTCCACCCGGCCTCCCGCATGCCCACTATACGCCCTCGCTCAAAGTCCGTCAACTGCACATACGGTTCACGTCCACGCTGTCGCGGCATGCTACCAGTGTTAAAGACTGCGATGGAGCTCCGTATGCCACGGCAAACTGGCTGACACTGACGGCGGCGGTGCACAAATGCTGCGCAGCTAGCGCCATTCGACGGCCAACACCGCGGTTCCTGGTGTGTCCGCTGTGCCGTGCGTGTGATCATTGCTTGTACAGCCCTCTCGCAGTGTCCGGAGCAAGTATGGTGGGTCTGACACACCGGTGTCAATGTGTTCTTTTTTCCATTTCCAGGAGTGTATATCAACGCCTATCAGCAGATAACGATTTAACCGTAGTTAAATAATTAATACGAGAAATTAGGCGTTTTGGCGCATAGCACCCTAATGTGCCTCCAAATGGGCGGACTCTCCCACGGGACTGGTACATACTGTACCATCTGTCGTTTGTACCTCACTCCACTTCTGTACGATATGCTACTTGGCGTGTATCAAGCTGCATCATTGCGAGCTTCTAGAAAAATAAAATACTGGTGGCCACAGCCAGGATTAACACAATATAGTGCCTGTTAGTGGCGATTGGTTTACGAGACGGTCGTGTAGTTTTAACGCATACTCTGCAATTCCAACAGGGAATTTTTCGGATAATTCGAATCCAGTATGTACGTCCACAGTTCTAGTCTTCACTATCTTGCAGTGCTTCGAACAATCTGTCACCACTATGAGTAATAACTCCTTAAACTTCTGCCGGCTAAGTGCGAATCTCAGACCATCGTCGATCTGATAAGAAGACGTGTAAAATCAGGCGTACGTGTCATAAAGCAACCCATAAGCGTTTCTGCTCCTTTCGATATGTAAATAATCTTATAGAAAAAAAACTGGTAGTTTAGGTAAACACTAGCATTAGTTAACTCAGCAATGTTCTTGAATCCTTTTCAGGACTCACCTTCCTGCCTGTTAGCATCGCTAGGACAAAAGGCGAAGCATTTCTAGTTGCATAGAGCTCTTAAGATTCCATGCTTGGTGAGACGACTGTGGAAGATTCGAGTATTCATACAATTACCAAGAACAGAAATTTAAGGGTAGCTGGACTCCTGAATTCAGAACACGTAAATGTGCTCTTCATTTGCTAGCGATAGATGTGACACTCACCATATTAATTAATCTAGCATAATTTTCTGCTATTCTTCTCCCTATCCTAGAATGTATGAGATATTATCTGTAGCGCTTAGAGCTAGAAACAGGTCTGCTAAGCGTTCATCAAAATTCGATTGCTATCTTCGAAGAAGCCCATTAACATTTGGATTGAAACGAAAGCACTAAAGACCCAAAGATCCATCTAAGATCCATACTGCATTTTTCAGAGCATTCAGTTCCAATGTTCGTGTCAGTGTCTAGAGTTTCGTAGCACGTGTCAACAGTCGTTTGTTCATTTGGTTTGAAAGCTAGTGGTCGCTCATAGGCAGTAGATGGGTAAGTCAGGCAGCAACTGTTGGTCGAGGAACAGCGGAAACGAAATGCAACAGGAATATATTCCTTACCAGACTCTAGGCGATTATTGGGCTTCGTGAAATAGAAGGGGAAAATAAAAAAAAAAGAAGTAACTAGTTGCTGACAATGCCGACAAGTAGTTGTGGCTAAAGCCTCACACTGCTTTCCTTATATGGACTCGCCTCTGCTTTTAACAGTGAAATTTTTTTATGCCCTTTATGTTCAAATATTTACATTTAATTTCACTGACGACTGGTTTGGCGTTTCTCGAGGCTGAAGTAGTCTTCCGACGACCATTTCGTCACACATTTCCAGCTGTCATTTGGATTTTAAGACAGCTCTTTTCTGAAACTGTTTTAAACGAGGTCCACTGTTCATTAACTGTAAAAACGCCTAAATATTGGTATTTGATTCTGTGGTGGGACGACTTTTCACCCCATTTTTTGTAGCCGTGGCCTTCCTATAGTGACTGGGCATATGTCTAATGCACGTTCCTAAAGCCAACTCTAATGATATTTCTAGGACGTCTTAGTGTGGGCTAGGACTATCTGCTGAAGAGGGATGTAACGTGCAGCTGAACATGGGTTAATGATGGTTACAGTAGCTTTCTTATTGAGACTGGTTTACAATAACTGGTTAGCGCTTACCCAGTGCAGCAATCTCCGGCTGCTGACTGTGCGGTCTGCTTCTCCTGCTGTTGCTGCTGCTGCGACTCCAGGTTGCCGCATTTTCGGCCGTAGTAAGAGTGGCCGTCGGTAGCGGCTATGAGGACATCAAACTGTCGGACTGTAGTGGTATTTTACTGGGACTCCGGCGAGTACTAGAGGTGGCTGGTCACGTTGTACCCCAGGATTGTCGCAGAGTGGTGACCGGTGCCTGCAGCCTAGGCAGGCAACAGTTCTTGTCCCAGCGGAGGTAGAGGCATCTGCGTCATGGGCGCAGCGGTGGACACCATATGCTCGACGTTACATCACTGGCCACATGTTTAACGATGACGCTGTTTCGCTCGTCCTTAAATACTACTACCCCCTGCTGATTTCACTGCAACACTGGTGTTACTGTGTCACGCAGAATAGCCAGGAACTATTGTAACTGGGGTGCAATATTCTCTGGAGGGTAGCCTGGAGTTGGCATGTGTTGACTGTTGTCACAGAGATGTTGCGAACCTGTTGACCAAGACGTGCAATGGAGATCACTGAGCAACCTTGGAGGAGGACACATTTCGTCCTGGAACTGCACTGCTGGTTGTAACATTCGTTTGTAACTTTAACCTCTATATTACTTCTATAATACACAAAAAAGTTCCGTCCTCGAATTTTCCGTGAATAACAGGCTCTGGTTTACGCAGAATAATTTTTTAGCGTACTTCCACCCCCTACGTTAATTTAAATTACTACCGTCACTGCGTTTCTGCTTAGGTTGATCGTGAGCGAAGTTAGCAGCGCGTATCGACATATCCCCTCTCATAGTATCTTTGCTCGACTGCTGTGACTTTCCGGTCGTTGTCTGTTGTACGGAGTTCGGATAGTGAGTCCGGATAGCCAGTTCCGGTCTGTCAACCAGTTGGAACGTGTCTGGAGCGCATTCCGGAGATGCATTGCGGCCCTAATGCAGTCGGGTTGGAGCAGCAGTGAGGGCTACGTCGTCATGACTTGCCCGACCATTGCCGCCACGCATCACCTGAGCCGAGCCACGGACTTGGTGGATCGTCGCTCGGTCGTCCTACTGGACGACGCGTTTTGGCTCGCCGATCGTTCGTGAGTCGGCTGCGTGTGTGCATCGACTCCCGATTTGGCTTCGCGTGTGCTTAGTTACTGTTGGGTATCGTTCTGCTCTTCGTGTAAGTGCGTGTAGCAGGTGTGTTTTCCTTTGACAAGTTATTTAAATGTTGTCGGCATACCGGCTCTGAGAGGTCGGTCGTCTGATCGGGTGACGTGTAATTGGTTCTCTGAGCGCTTCTAGCCTCCTTCAGTTATCATCTTGTGGAACTTGGTCGGTCCTGTCCTGGTGCAGGGACGTCGTTTAGCCAGTGGTCGTGTTTCCTCTGCATGGTTTGGTCCGAGCCAGTATTTCCGCCGTCGTGTGTGGCTGCAAGTGAGTCGGAGGCTCACCAGCAGTGCAGCTGCGACGAAGCAGCAGTCGCGGACGGACCAGCAGGCAGTCGGTCGGTTGGTACGTACCGTGCGGTGCAGTCGCCTGGCTCCGCCGAGCCATGCGCAGTGTCGCAGCGTGTGTGGAGCTGTCCCAGCGCTACGAGATTCGTGGTTCACCGACCCTGGTTGAGTAGTATTTTCAACTACCCAAGCCACGTCCATTCATGTTGTGGTGGTTTGTTTCGGTGGTTCGCTGTTGGGGAGATTTGGTGTTCGAAATCTCATGTACCGATTGGTGGCAATCAAGTCGTTGTGTCGGACGGTCCGTGGCTGTCCTCTGGTAGGGTTCCGACGGATCAAGTATAGTTGGGCTTACCACCTGTCTTGCCTAAGTGAACGAGGGCAGACCGACCTCCCTGGAGACTTTCTGAGTGCCACCGGTGTTTAATTATCTGTTGTCAGCTACTTTAAATTTTAGGCTTATGGTTATTTGTTTTCTTTTCTTAAGATTTTGAAAAAATAATTTTTAAATTTATGTTTCAGGCTTAAACATTGCGGCCTTCTGCCTTTAAAGATTATGGTAATACATTTAAAAATTTTGAAATTTAATTGTGGCCCTCAGCCATTTGTGTAGCACCTTGTATATGTTGCTTTTTTGTTTTAAATTATTTTATTGATACCTTAATGGAATTTTGATTTTTTTTAAGATTTCCTGTTGGCCTTCTGCCTTTAAAGGTCTATGGTAATATATTCTAAAATTTTGGAATTAATTGTGATCCTCAGCCATTTATATTGCACTTTGCCTATGTCGTTTTTTTGAATTATTTTATTGCTATCTTAATTGGATTTTTATGTTGTTAAGATTTCTCGTTGGAGGCCTTCAGCCGTGAAAGAGTTGCATTCGCTAAAGATTCGGCCATGTGCCGCTTTGGTTGTAAGAGTTATTAAAATTACAATAAATAACAATTAGAAGCAGAAACTGACCTCAACCCTTGACCATTTCCACAATCCTATTACCTAAGCTGCCCAGCAGGTTTAGCGGGCGTATCAACTTAGTTCTTGACATATTCTGTCCGACATCAGTAGCATATTGCTCTACTCAAAGATCTTTGTGCATGGTTGCGCTTCTGGTTGGTACCGTTAAGATTAGTGTAGTCTCCTATATTCATGGTTGGCACGAAAGAGGCCTGGTATATATTTCACTGAATCGGTGGTACATGGTCCCTATTATTGCGAAAATCATACAGGCAGCTGAAGTTGAGGATCCTATAACTAGGACTCGCTGCTGATGTTCATAACAGTACTTTTTTTATGTGCTCTAAAAGTGTTCAATTAACATGAGGTCTTGCTAAGTGGTTAATATTCTACATGGGGAGGGGAGTACGATCGGATCATATGTGCTATTTAGGAAGGTTATGTTTACTTCTTGTAATATTTCGAGTGGTAGGTAGCGTACATAAATCAATGTGTGAGTTATATTCAGAGTCGTGGTTCGTCATCATGGTCACGGGCAACCAGAAAGTCGTTCTGGATGTGTCACAGCATTGATTAGCAGCTTCTGACCTTGTAGCTCTGTTCACTGTGTGCCACATTGCCTACCTTTTTCATAACAAGTACAGATAACGACTATTTGGTCTCCTGCGAAGAATAACCAGTGTAGATCCTGTCTTTGGAAAAACTCTGTTTTGTCAGACATTATTTCTTTTTGACACGCTGTAGCAGAATTGTAGGGGCGGAACTAAGAAAACTCAAATGATCTCAGAAAGGTATGTACCTGTTTGATGGTGACTGGCCCTTTTGGGCAGTGTAGTAATTCCTCTGTGTTTTGTCTGCTTGGTGCCATTAG
Source organism: Schistocerca nitens (assembly GCF_023898315.1). Taxonomy (NCBI): domain Eukaryota; kingdom Metazoa; phylum Arthropoda; class Insecta; order Orthoptera; family Acrididae; genus Schistocerca; species Schistocerca nitens. The sequence goes on along the minus strand of NC_064615.1, from coordinate 425,630,773 downwards.
TAGCATTTCGTGGACTTCCAACTATAAAAAGTTTCGTAGGGCTTTCGAAGCCACTAGGTATGCATGAAGAGTACCTGCAAAACAGGTACATACCGTTCTGAGATCATGTGAGTTTTCCTAGTTCGCCCCTACAGTTATCCTACAGAGCATTCTGAGTGCAGAATGAGAAATAGTTTAAGAAAGTGAATTGTAAATAGTGCTGCACAGGAAATACTGCAAAATGCCAAAAACTGCCAAGTGCAGAAGCGAAATAAAGACTTTAGACACCAACTGCTGCTAGTAAGAAGGGAAGGAGCATACTATTTAATGAAACACCAATAACCACGGATGATGCTTTATAAATAAAAGCGAAACGCGTCTGGTGTAATCCCTTTTAATGAGATTGCAGTCAGCTCTAGACGGGTAAGCTATAGTAACAGATGTTAACAGCTGCTGCGGAAGATGGGCACGCAAACAAACGAACTTGCGACTTTTTATTCCAAAATAAAGATTTGATAGGCATATACAATGCATCCGCACAGAAGAAGAAGGTCATGGCCAGTATTGCCATTTCCGAAAGAACAGACACCATATCCATATAAGTATATAGTTCTAGCAATATCGGTCATGATCTTCTTCCGTGCGGATGCACATATATTCCCCGAACTCCTACGTGACTTGGAAGAATGTGTTCCACGAGTAATGAGTGTGTTGGGGTATGACACTAGGAATGTAGTGTGTGACATACGAGGTGAGAATGTGGGTCTCGCGGGAGGCGTGCGCGAGAGAGTCCCTGCAAGCGCTTATCCTCTTGTGCCCTCGGTGGCTCAGATGGATAGAGGGTCTGCCATGTAAGCAGGAGATCCCGGGTTCGAGCCCTGGTTGGGACCCAGATTTTCACCTGTCTCCGTTGATATACACTCCTGGAAATGGAAAAAAGAACACATTGACACCGGTGTGTCAGACCCACCATACTTGCTCCGGACACTGCGAGAGGGCTGTACAAGCAATGATCACACGCACGCCACAGCGGACACACCAGGACCCGCGGTGTTGGCCGTCGAATGGCGCTAGCTGCGCAGCATTTGTGCACCGCCGCCGTCAGTGTCAGCCAGTTTGCCGTGGCATACGGAGCTCCATCACAGTCTTTAACACTGGTAGCATGCCGCGACAGCGTGGACGTGAACCGTATGTGCAGTTGACGGACTTTGAGCGAGGGCGTATAGTGGGCATGCGGGAGGCCGGGTGGACGTACCGCCGAATTGCTCAACACGTGGGGCGTGAGGTCTCCACAGTACATCGATGTTGTCGCCAGTGGTCGGCGGAAGGTGCACGTGCCCGTCGACCTGGGACCGGACCGCAGCGACGCACGGATGCACGCCAAGACCGTAGGATCCTACGCAGTGCCGTAGGGGACCGCACCGCCACTTCCCAGCAAATTAGGGACGCTGTTGCTCCTGGGGTATCGGCGAGGACCATTCGCAACCGTCTCCATGAAGCTGGGCTACGGTCCCGCACACCGTTAGGCCGTCTTCCGCTCACGCCCCAACATCGTGCAGCCCGCCTCCAGTGGTGTCGCGACAGGCGTGAATGGAGGGACGAATGGAGACGTGTCGTCTTCAGCGATGAGAGTCGCTTCTGCCTTGGTGCCAATGATGGTCGTATGCGTGTTTGGCGCCGTGCAGATGAGTGCCACAATCAGGACTGCATACGACCGAGGCACACAGGGCCAACACCCGGCATCATGGTGTGGGGAGCGATCTCCTACACTGGCCGTACACCACTGGTGATCGTGGAGGGGACACTGAATAGTGCACGGTACATCCAAACCGTCATCGAACCCATCGTTCTACCATTCCTAGACCGGCAAGGGAACTTGCTGTTCCAACAGGACAGTGCACGTCCGCATGTATCCCGTGCCACCCAACGTGCTCAAGAAGGTGTAAGTCAACTACCCTGGCCAGCAAGATCTCCGGATCTGTCCCCCATTGAGCATGTTTGGGACTGGATGAAGCGTCGTCTCACGCGGTCTGCACGTCCAGCACGAACGCTGGTCCAACTGAGGCGCCAGGTGGAAATGGCATGGCAAGCCGTTCCACAGGACTACATCCAGCATCTCTACGATCGTCTCCATGGGAGAATAGCAGCCTGCATTGCTGCGAAAGGTGGATATACACTGTACTAGTGCCGACATTGTGCATGCTCTGTTGCCTGTGTGTATGTGCCTGTGGTTCTGTCAGTGTGATCATGTGATGTATCTGACCCCAGGAATGTGTCAATAAAGTTTCCCCTTCCTGGGACAATGAATTCACGGTGTTCTTATTTCAATTTCCAGGAGTGTATATCAACGGGGACAGTGGAAAATGTGTGCCCCGACCAGGACTCTTACCCTGGATCGCCTGCTTACATGGAAAGAAAAGACGCTCTATCCATCTGAGCCACCGAGGGCACAGAGGATAATGCGACTGCAGGGATTTATTGCCGGCACGCTCCCTGTGAGACCCACATTCTCAACTTATTGTCCGCACACTATATTCGTAGTGCCCTTGCCATTATACCCATTACTCGCGGCAGACAATCCACCGAGTCCCGTACGAGTTCAGGCAAATCGTTTGCATCCGCACTGAAGAGGGTCATCAGCCAGTTAGTCTTAAACGATATGACGATGGCATCTGTTCTTTCGGACATATCGTCATATTAAATATTTATATAATTTTCATTGCATTTAACCCAGTTTTTAGTATGACAATTTTTCATGATTATCCTACGAGTTTATCGATATTGGTTAATAAATGTTACTAGTTTTGGGAATCGTAAGTGTAACGATATTGCAACCGAACAGCTTCGGACACCTTCGGGTCACTTTGGGGCGCCTAGGAAACGAAGTACTTCGGCTGCGCTAGTCACTCGGGCGTTCTAGAAGGACGGGCAGGTAACTGTGTTTCGGGTGTTGTAGAAGAAAGGACACCTCACTGTTTCGTGCGTTCTGAGGGGCCGGACACGTAACGCTGTTTCCGGTGTTCTTCAGAGGCGGACATGTCGTATTCTATTCGGAAGTTGGATGGAAAAGTTACTGTACAATTAAGAAAGCTATGTCGAGTGTTGTAAAAGACAGTGTAATGAGCGTGAATATTTAAATAATAACCAAACTGGAGACATTAATGAGAAGTGTCGCCTACCATCATTGTCAGTACTATAGATCTTGCCCTCTGTATATACAGAGACTAACCTGGGAAAATGGCATCCCATAAAAAGCACAATCACAGATTCGAGATGACAGTATAGCAGCCTCCGCCAAAGAACATCCCACGACCGACGAGCTGTCTTCTGCGCTGGGGGCTCAACTTTGGAAGACGACAGGTTGGAGGAAAGAACGGTTAGAGAATCTCTGAGAATCTCTCCAGCTTCCTGATCTGACGTCCAAAGGACATATAATTTATACTGTACAACGTATGCTATAAATGTAGAGGCATTTCAAAACATTCAGCGCATTATACAACGATGCCATACAGAGCAAAGATAGTTGTACAAAATCAAGGATTGTACAACAAGTGTGGGCGATTTGTATTAAAAGATTCGGTCTCCCTTGCATTATCCGACGTCGGACAAGTACTAACGTGGTATTCCACAACTAGTGTGTCAACCAAACCGCTTGGTTTCGTGCAGTTAGCTAGAACCCGAACAGGGCGACATGGTTGACGCGATTTCACCACGCAGATCGCTGGGACAATGAAGCGATACGGTGTGAAGGTATGGTGTAGTTGCTACAAGTGTATGATCATAGAGACAATATAGTTTGTCAAAAGGAGTGAAAAGTTTCCCGGTTTCAAGAAATTTATAAATGTGCGTCCGTCCAGAATCTGGAAACGGAAGTATATCCCGCCCTCAAGCAGTTGAAGAAGAGGAAATACGGACAACATAGATTTGTGAACGCTTCAAAGAACATGCATTTATTATTTAGTCAGCTTACTAATTTATTGTTTCTTAAAAAAACTGTATATTTATTTATTCAGTTCGTATTTTCCAGTTGCTCTATTACAAGCTTTAGGGGAGTATTTAAGTTAGGTATTGCGCTGCACTCCTCTCAGGAAGGCTAAGCGCCAGTGGCCGTTGTGAGCTGATATGTCGTTAAGCAAACTGGAAAGATGCAGCAGGAACAGCAGGGACCTTGGTTACACTACGCTGGAACGATATCGCGGGTCGCACACGCACCACATGCAGAGGCGTTGGATTACAAGTACTGCGAATACGCACTTAGCAGTGTTGGGTTTCACATAGGTACGTATGTGAACTACAGCTAACTCCCACTCCAACGGAAAGTGCGTAGGTAGTGGTGCTCGCAGGCATAAACTGCAGTTGCGTACCTCGCTCACACGAAAAGCACGAACGGCAGCGCTGCGTATGCAGATGTCTGCCTCTCTCGGTACATGTGAACCCTGAGCCAGGAGGGCGCTCCACCTATATGTAAATAATCGACAGTGAACGGCTCCTTATGATTGCAGTCCGATCAACCTTGAAGCGCTCTTCTCAAGCTGATGACGAAGGCGCTGGTAAGCGCACCCGTTTGTCAGACGATGACAGCTTGGTTCCAAGCGTAACGTCACCCCATTTAAATGATGAAACAATGGCATTCCTCATTTATGATTTACGTGAAGGCGAACATGAGAATTTGTTTCTGTGTATGCGTGTTATTCTTTCGTGTCATACGTATTCCCTTGGTTGGGGTACAGAACAATATTGATGTGTCACAGCAAGCGCCAATGGCGCCATTTCCTCCCAGAGCGAGTGGGGGATGAGACGAGGGAGGCAGATACACTACTAGTAGTACTGTTACTTCTTCTATCAATTATAATTCTTTCTACTGTAGAATACAGTGTTTTCTTAGATTCACTTGACGCTGGTATTGCAAGGAAAGTGGAGACGGGAGTGCTCAAAAAATATTAGAGTATAGCAAACCTAATATTATGATTCATAACGAGGATGAAGAGTGGCTGAAAGCACTTATCGTCGTTGAACCTCGACCTAAGTATTAGAATTTAGATATTGTTGACAGATGGTACATGCCTATTGCTTGTATCTGTGTATGATATTAATCAACTTCGCTTCTTCTTCCGTTTCAGAAGGTGTCCCACAACACCGCCGCCCCACCCTTCATTAATGTGGGAATCGACGTCTCCGTTACCTCAGCCTAGCGGCAGCGTTATGGCGCCGTCTACTTCTGTGTCACCTCAGCCGGGGCCGTCAGGCAATCGCACCTGGCCTAGCGGTGCCAGGGCGGTGCCGTTGACGTCACCGTCACCTAGGTCTAGTAGTCACCTAGGTCTAGTAGTAACAGCCTCATTGCCTGTCTTGTTCTCCAACAGCAGGTAAACCACGCAGGCACTTTGGACTATTTTCTGGCTGCTCGGGCGTTCAGGGATAGGACCTTACCAATAACCTCAATGTTGGATTTCGAGATCCGGGTACATTCCTTCGTGCCTGTCAAGCAGTGTTGGAAAGGCGTCTCCCTAAAATCATCAATGTCCAGCGGTAGCCGACCGTCAGGTGCAAAGCGGTTGTCTACCGTCAACTGTTGCATCCTCCTAAAGGCTGCAGAGACAAGTATCGTCCACCTGTTTGCGAAGGATGGTGCCATACTGCAGAACAGTCAATTGCAGAGTGGTATGGAACTTTCACCGATAGCATCATATTAAAGCGTTTTTTTCCATTATAAAGGGATCAGGGACTCGGAAGGCATTCAGCCGTGTACTCCACCTCCATGTGTACTTGCATATTTTTGAACCAGTTAATGGGGGATCCAGTTTCATCCCTTATCCCTCTTGCCGCTGTAATATATGTATTAATGTCAAGAACATAGATGAATAGGATAAATACTGCTTCGCGGACCGCCAGGAATTTCTCTTCTGTTTCAACCTCCTCATCTCAGAGTAGCTCTTCCAACCTCCCCCCTCAGTTATTTCCTGGAAGTATTCCACTCTCAAGAGCTGCCTCTGTACCATGGAAGCTTAACGGATGTCCTACCATCCAGTCCCTTCTTTTGCTCAGCGTGTACCATATTTTCTTTCCTCGTCGACTCTGCGGAGAATCTACTCATTCCGTACCTTGTCAGTCCACCTAATTTCCAATATTTTTCTGTAGCACCACATCTCAAATGCTTCGATCCCCATCTTTTCCGATTTTCCTACAGTCCATTTTTCACCATCATACAACGCTGTGCTCCAAACGTACATTCACAAAACTCTATTCGTCATACTAAGGCCTATGTTTGATACTAGTAGACTTCTGTAAGCCAGGATTGCCCTTTCTGCCAGTGCTAGTCTGCTTTCAAAGTCCACCTTTCACCGTTCGGCATGGGCGATTTTGCTGCCTAAGTAGCAGAAATTCTTCACTTCATCTACTTCGAGATCAGCAGTTATGATCTTCAGTTGTCACTTTTCTAATTCCTGCTATTTCTCACTATTTTCGTCTTTCTTAGATTTCCTCTGAATCCATATTCTGTACGTATTACATAGTTTTCTTTCGTTTTGACGGATCCTGTAAGTCTTCTTCATTTGCACTAAGGGTAGCAGTTTCATTAGCGAACCTTATCACTGACGTACTTTCACCTTGATTTTTTTTATTCCACCCTTGAAATTATCTTTTATTTGCATCATTGTTTCTTCGATGTAGGAGGAGTGCAGCTGAACGACTACGTCCGTGACTTACATCCTTTTTAATCCGAACATTTCGTTCTTGGCCTTTCATTCTTTTTGTTCGTTCTTGGTTGTTATACATATGTACATTACCCTTATTTTTTTCTCAGAATTTCGAACATTTTGCCCTATTTGACAGTGTCGAACACTTTTTCCAGGTCCACAAATCCTATGATATTTCTTCATTCTTTCTTCCATTATCTTCGGCAATGTCAGAACTACCTCTCTGGTGCCTTTACCATCCTAAAGCCGAACTGATCGTCATCTAGCACATCTTCAATTTTCTTTTTCATTCTTCTGTATGTTATTCTTGTCATCAACTTGGATAATTTTCGATTCTTTTCGACTCTTTCAATCATCGGAATGGTGTGGATGATGTTTGCACGTCGCTGTATCAGCTTGGAGCTGTCATTCACTGCTAGTGGCTGCAGTTATCCTGGTGGATGGGATTCAGCATCACTTCAATCATAATAATGAAATTAATTAATTACATTTACTACAATTATGTCAAGGTAAATATCCAGGTAAAAGCTGGAAATATTTTCTTGTTCCTTCAACTGCGTACATTAGCATTAAGGCTTAATTCGCATGAGTGTGTGTCTAGTGGCACCGGGATGTCACTTTGGGTAAGTGTAAAGTCAAATCTACCTGTGGGTACAGTATGTGTTGTGGAACCAATGGAGGATAATGAAGCTTTGGGTTCACTGGGTTGTTTTGTGAAACGTAGTGTTGTACGTGTACAGGAGGGGAACGACGGGCATGTAGTTTCCGTGAACGTGGATAATTTTCGCGCTGTTGACGCGAATTTGAGGAAAGGAGTTTTAGTAGCAAATCTGGATGTGCCAGATGACGATGACTGTTGTTAGAGAGGTAAGTGAAGCGATCAACCACTAATTGCCGATAGAACTGCACTGCGTGACAAAATTAAGCATTTGAAAGGAGGAGAAAGAGATTATATGGAAGAATTATAGTGGCAATTTAAGGAATTGTTTTTTCCACAAGGGCCGTTAACAGCAACTCCATTAGTTCAACATAGAATACCAAAAGATAATGAAGCACCTGTTTACTGTAAACCATACCGAATTCCGAGATGTTTGCAGTCGATTGTGGAGGATTTTATTGATCAGCAGCTTGCGGACGGTATCATGGAGCATAGTAATAGTTGCTGGGGGAAAAGTATTGTCGTTGTGCCTAAAAAGTCTACGGATGAAACTAAGAAATACAGGCTCTTTTGTGACTACCGATACCTTAATAATAAGACAGTAAAGGACGCATACCCCATTCCAAACATTTCGGAGACTTAAGATCACTTACGACAGTGTCAGTACTTTTCTACAAAGGATTTGACAAGGGTTTATCATCAGTTAGAAGTGGCTCCAGAGGATCGTCCAAAAACTGCTTTCTCTATTACTGGAGGCCATTACCAGTACATTAGAATGCCATTCGCGTTTGTTAAACGCCGCGGCAACGTTTCAGAGGTTGCTAGACAGTGTCTTGTGGGGTTTGAAACCACGGCAGTGTTTGGTCTATTTGGATGACATTATAGTGTTCTCAAGTACACTACTGGCCATTAAAATTGCTACACCATGAAGAAATGCAGATGATAAACGGATATTATTTGACAAATATATTATACTAGAACTGACATGTGATTACATTTTCACGCAATTTGGGTGCATAGATCCTGAGAAATCAGTACCCAGAACAACCAACTCTGGCCGTAATAACGGAATTGATACGCCTGGGCATTGAGTCACACAGAGTTTGGATGGCGTGTACAAGTACATCTGCCCATACAGCTTCAACACGATACCACACTTCATCAAGAGTAGTGACTGGCGTATTGTGACGAGCCAGTTGCTCGGCCACCATTGACCAGACGTTTTCAGTTGGTGAGAGATCTGGAGAATGTCCTGGCCAGGGCAGTAGTCGAACATTTTCTGTACCCAGAAGGGCCCGTATAGGACCTGCAACATGCGGTCTTGCATTATCCCGCTGAAATGTAGGGTTTCGCCGGCCATAGTGCCCGAGCGGTTCTAGGCACTACAGTCTGGAACCGCGCGACCGCTACGGTCGCAGGTTCAAATCCTGCCTCAGGCATGGATGTGTGTGCTGTCCTTAGGTTAGTTAGGTTTAAGTAGTTCTAAGTTCAGGGGGACTGATGACCTCAGAAGGTAAGTCCCATAGTGCTCAGAGCCATTTGAAATATTTTTGTAGGGTTTCGCAGGGATCGAATGAAGGGCAGAGCCACGGGTCGTAACACATCTGAAATGTAACGTCCACTGTTCAAAGTGCCGTTAATGCGAACAAGAAGGTGTCCGAGACGTATAACCAATGGCACACCATATCACCACACCGGTGATACGCCAGTAAGGCGATGACGAATACACGCTTCCAATGTGCGTTCACCGCGATGTTGTGGATGCGACCATCATGATGCTGTAACCAGAACCTGGATTCATCCGAAAAATTACTTTTTGCCATTCATGCACCTAGGTTCGTCGTTAAGTACACCATCGCAGGCGCTCCTGTCTGTGATGAAGCGTCAAGGGTAACCGCAGCAATGGTCTCCGAGCTGATAGTCCATGCTGCTGAAGACGTCGTCGAACTGTTCGTACAGATGGTTGTTGTCTTGTAGATAGATAGAGAGAGAGAGTGAGTGAGTGAGTGTGTAAAAAAGGTGTATGTTTGTGTAAACTTCCGCACCTATTGACTCAGGGATCGAGACGTGGCTGCACGATCCGTCACAGCCAAGCGGATAAGATGCCTGTCACCTCGACTGCTAGTGATACGAGGCCGTTTGGATCCAGCACGGCGGTCCGTATTACCCTCCTGAAACAACTGATTTCATATTCTGCTAACAGTCATTGGATCTCGACCAACGCGAGCAGCAATGTCGCGATACGATTAACCGCAATCGCGATAGGCTACAATCCGACCTTTTTCAATGTCGGAAACGTGATGGTACGCATTTCCCACCTTACAGGAGGGATCACAACAACGTTTCACCAGGCAACACCGGTCAACTGCTGTTGTGTATGAGAAATCGGTTGGAAACTTTCTTCATGTCAGCACGTTGTAAGAGTCGTCAGCGGCGCCAACCTTGTGTGAATGCTCTGAAAAGCTAATAATTTGCATATCACACCATCTTATTCCTGTCGGTTAAAGTTCACGTTTGTAGCACGTCATCTTCGTGGTGTAGCAATTTTAATGGCCAGTAGTGTAGTATGGAGCAACATAGACAGTGGTTAAGGGAAGTCTTTATAAGGTTAAGAGCAGCTCGTTTGGAGAAGTATCATTTTCATTAGAAGAAGTAATATATTTGGGTCATATTATCAGTAAGGACCACCCCATGAACCATGGACTTTGCCGTTGGTTTGGAGGCTTGCGTGACACAACGATACAGATAGCCGTACCGTAGGTGCAACCACAACGGAGGGGTACCTGTTGAGAGGCCAGACAAACGTGTGGTTCCTGAAGAGAGGCAGCAGCCTTTTCAGTAGTTGCAGGGGCAACAGTCTGGATGATTGACTGACCTGGCCTTGTAACACTAACCAAAATGGCCTTGCTTTGCTGGTACTGCGAATGGCTTCATGGAAAGGGAAACTACAGCCGTAATTTTTTCCGAGGGCATGCAGCCTTACTGTATGATTAAATGATGATGGTGTCCATTTATGTAAAATATTCCGGAAATAAAACAGTCCCACATTCGGATCTCCGGGCGGGTTAGAAAATTTGAAAAGGGAAATGGATAGGTTAAAGTTAGATATAGTGGGAATTAGTGAAGTTCGGTGGCAGGAGCAACAAGACTTTTGGTCAGGTGAATACAGGGTTATAAATACAAAATCAAATAGGGGTAATGAAGGCGTAGGTTTAATAATGAATAAAAATAGGAGTGCGGGTAAGCTACTACAAACAACATAGTGAACGCATTATTCTGGCGAAGATAGACACGCAGCCCACGCCTATTACAGTAGTACAAGTTCATATGCCAACTACCTCTGCAGATGACAAAGAAATTGATGAGATGTATGATGAGATAAAATAAATTATTCAGTTAGTGAAGGGAGGCGAAAATTTAATAGTCATGGGTGACTGGAATTCGATAGTAGGAAAAGTGAGAGAAGGAAACGTTGTGGGTGAAAATTGATTGGGTGTAAGAAATGAAATAGGAAGCCGCCTGGTAGAATTTAGCACAGAGCATAACCTAATCATAACTAACACTTGGTTCAAGAATCATGGAAGAAGCCTGGGGACACTAGAAGGTATCAGGTAGATTATGTAAGGTTAAGACAGATAATTAAGAACCAGATTTTAAATTGTAATACATTTCCAGGGGCAGATGTGGACTCTGGCCACAATCTATTGGTCATGAGCTGTAGATTGGAACTGAAGAAATGGCAGAAACGTGGGAATTTAAGGAGATGGGACCTGGATAAACTGACTAAACCAGAGGTTGTACAGAGTTACAGGAAAAGCATAAAGGAACAATTGACAGGAATAGGGGAAAGAAATACAGTAGAAGAAGAATGGGTAGCTCTGAGGGATGGAGTAGTGAAGCCAGCAGAGGATCAAGTAGGTAAAATGACGAGAACTAGTAGAAATCCTTGGTAACAGAAGAAATATTGAATTTAATTGATGAAAGGAGAATATACAAAACTGCAGTAAATGAAGTAGGCAAAAAGGAATACAAGCGTCCCAAAAATGAGATCGACAGGAAGTGCAAAATGGCTGAGCAGGGATGGCTAGAGGACAAATGTAAGGATTTAGAGGCTTATCTCACTTGGGGTAAGACAGATACTGCCTACAGGGAAATTAAAGAGACCTTGGAGAAAAGAGAACCACTTGTATGAATATCAAGACCTCAGAAGGAAACCCAGTTCTAAGCAAAGAAGGGAAAGCAGAAAGGTGGAAGGAGTATACAGAGGGCCTATAAAAGGGCGATGTACTTGAGCACAATATTATGGAAAAAGAAGAGGATGTAGATGAAGATGAAATGGGAGATATGATACTGCGTGAAGAGTATTAAAGAGCACTGAAAAACGCGAGTCGAAACAAGGCCCCGGGAGTAGACATTCCATTAGAACTACTGACAGCCTCGGGAGAGCCAGTCCTGACAAAACTCTACCATCTGTTGAGCAAGATGTATGAGACAGGCGAAATACCCCCAGACTTCAAGAAGAATTTAATAATTCCAATCCCAAAGAAAGCAGGTGTTGACAGATGTGAAAATTACTGAAATATCAGTTTAGTAAGTCACAGCTGCAAAATACTAACGCTGATTCTCTACAGACGAATGGAAAAACTGGTAGAAGCCAACGTCGGGGAAGATCAGTTTGGATTCCACAGATGTACTGGAACACGTGAGGTACTACTGACCCTACGAGTTATCTTAGAAGATAGATTAAGGATAGGCAAACCTACATTTCTAGCATTTGTAGACTTAGAGAAAGCTTTTGACAATGCTGACTGGAATAATGTCTTCCAAATTCCCAAGGCGGCAGTGGTAAAATAGAGGAAGCGAAAGGCTATTCACAAGTTGTACAGAAACCAGATAGCAGTTATAAGAGTCGAGGGGCGTGAAAGGGAAGCAGTGGTTGGGAAGGGAGTGAGGCAGGGTTGTAGCCTCTCCCCAATGTTATTCAATATGTGTAACGAGCAAGCAATAAAGAATACAAAAAAAATCAGACTAGGTATTAAAATCCATGGAGAAGAAATAAATACTTTGAGGTTCGCCGATGACATTGTAATTCTGTCAGAGACAGCAAAGGACTTGGAAGAGGAGTTGAACGGAATCGACAGTGTCTAGAAAGGAGGATATAAGATGAACATCAACAAAAGCAAAGCGAGGATAATGGAATGTAGTCGAGTGATGCTGAGGTAATTAGATTAATAAAGTAGAAGTAGAGAGGATATAAAATGTAGCCTGGCAATGGCAAGGAAAGCGTTTCTGAAGAAGAGAAATTTGTAAACATCGAGTATAGATTTAAGTGTCAGGAAGTCTTTCCTGAAAGTATTTTTATGGAGTGTAGCCGTGTATGGAAGTGAAACATGGACGACAAATAGTTTGGACAAGAAGAGAATAGAAGCTTTCGAAATGTGGTGCTACAGAAGAATGCTGAGGATTAGATTGGTAGATCACATAATTAATGAGGAGGTATTGAATAGAAATGGGGAGAAGAGGAGTTTGTGGCACAACTTGACTAGAAGAATGGTTGTAGGTTGCAGTAGGTACTGGGAGATGAAGAACCTTGCACAGGATAGAGTAGCATGGAGAGCTGCATCAAACCAATCTCAGGATTGAAGACCACAATAACAACAACATCAGTAAGGACGGAGTGCTAACAGATCCGAGGTTGGTACAGGCTGTAGGGGATTTTCGGGAACTGAAAACAGTTTAAATGCAGTCAAAACTGGTTCCAATGGCTCTAAGCACTATGGGACCTAACATCAGAGGTCATCGGTCACCTAGACATAGAACTACTTCAGCCTAGTTAACCTAAGAACGTCACACACATCCATGCCCGAAACACGATTCGAACCTGCGACCGTAGTAGCAACTCGGTTCTGGACTGAAGTCCCTAGAACCGCTCGGCCAAAGCGGTCATTCATGGGAATCTGCAACTTCTATCGAAAGTTCGTGAAGGGTTTTTCAGGTTTAGTTCAGCCGTTGACGCGATTGTTACGGAAGGGTGTGAGATTACAGTGCACACAAGAGTGTCAGAAAACGTTTGACAAAAAGAAAGAGGTATTAACATCAAGACCCGTTCTTCTGTTTCTAGATTTTGAAAAGGAGTTTATACTGCATCGAATCAAGCATTAGGGTGTGTTCTTAGTTAGGAAACTGATGGGAAAGAACATCCTGTAGCCAATGCGTCTAGGCCGTTGAATGCAGCAGAGTGGAATTACTCTACAACAGAGAGGGAGATGCTTAGCGTAATCTATGGAATCACGTGTTTTAAATGATATTTATATGGAAGAAGATTTAGAGTAGTGACAGATCATGGTGTGTTGAAGTGGTTCTTGGGGTTGAAGGATCTGTCCACTAAACTCGCTCGATGGACTGTGAGGCTTAGTGAATTCGGCTACGAGATGATGCACAAGCCTGGGAAGGAGCACGCTAATGTGAATGCAATAAGTAGGAAGGTAGCAAAAATAGAATCAAAGGTTATGACTTAGCAGTATGGCAAGAGTTACAGGACGCGGTCAACGATTGTAAATTGTATCGGACACAGCCACAATTTAATATGTACTACAGTCTTCTGTGCAGGGAAACGAAGTTAGGGTCAAGGGTAGTAGTGCCAGCGAAGTTGAGGGATGAGGTTTTAAAGGAAGCACATGATCACGTGTTATCTGGTCATGGAGGGTGTAGAGCGACGAATAGGAGAGTGGCGGAGAGGTATGGGTAGAGAGGACGGAAAGTAGACGTGGATCAGTATGTCAAGAATTGTATACCATGTGCGCAGAGAGCTGATATGAGACGGGAACAGATACAGCTACAACGATTACCGGAAGCAACATGTCCATTCTCTTTGCTGGGGATCGATGTCTTAGGACCTTTCAGGCGAACACCATCGGGGAAAAGATTCGTCCTGACGATAATAGATCATTTTTCGAAGGTACGTGGAGATTGGAGATGGTGGCTATGCCAAATCGACAGGCAGCAATGGTCGCGCATGCGTTAGTTAACGACTCGATTTTGAAGTTTGGTGTACCGGAGACAATAATTACTGACCAAGGGACCAACTTAATGTCGGGTTTATTGAAGGAACTGTGTAAATTGTTGAAGGAAAAGAAGTTGAGGAAGAGCACGTTGCATCCACAGGCGAATGGGTACACAGAGAAATCGGGAAGATGCTGAGTTTTTATGTGAACTCTCATCACCATTAGTGGGACGAGTATTGGAGGCATATTGTATGTGCATACAAAGCAAAAGTCCATACAAATACCGGTTTGTCTCCATATGAGGTAGTGTACGAGAGAAAAATGCCGTAACCGTTTGATTTAGTGAAGCTACAGAAAGGATGGACTGGTGAATCTGTACGTCAATTCGTAAGGACAATTCGGGATGTTTGGAAGCGGGTACAAAAGGCGAATACGAAGGCTTTGGAAAGGCAGGAAGAAGCAGTAAAGCGGAAAGGAAGTTTGCCGCAGCACAGAGTGGGGCAGTGGGTGATCTGTCCAGCCCTTACACGCAAAAAAGGGAAAACGAAGAAGTTCCTCACAAGCTATCTAGGGCCATACCAAGCTGTTGAAACCACTTCTCCCGATAATGTTAAGCTTCAGCTGCCAGCTAGAACGACGATAGTACACATTGGGCGGTTACGGCCATTTAAGGGTTGCCCGGATGTCATTCCAGGAATGTCACAGGAAGGAAAGAGGAAGAAAGAGAGAGTGGTTGCTAAGCACGGAGAAAACCAGGAAGATAGAGTGCAGGATGAAGTACCGTATGCTTTGCGATCCAGGAGGTAGTAGAGTATTTGTAGTTTTTTTGTTTTCTTGTCATGTATCATTAGGTTTGGGTAGAGTAATTACGCATTGTATTTTCATCTGTTGTATGTATTTTCGTATATAGCCTGCTAGGGACAGCAGTCCTTTTGAAGAGGGAGGAAAGGTGATGGTAATCCCTGTCCTCAGGTCACTGAAAAGGGACGTGTAGCGTCTTACGTATGAGTGTTGTTGAAGGAAAAATCGAACGCAGTTCTGGAGAAATAAATGTGTCGGAGTAAATTTTTGCGGCAAAGCCATAATAAATACGTGCTGTACGATGCAGAGTCGTACGATTTATTGTTTAAATTTTTTAGTTACCGACAGTACAGGGTCAGGGAAGTCGTGTTTGTTGCACCAGTTCATATAATGTAAATTTAAGGATGAAAGTAGTCACACAATCGGAGTTTGGATAAAAAATAGTGAATTTTGGAGGAAAATCTGTGAAGCTATAAATATGGGACACATGCACGGTACAGTTATTTTTAGCCAGGGGGAAAGGAATAGACTGTCCAAGGGCATTGTGGAGCCAAAATTCAGCCTGCAACGGGTCGGGATGCATTGGATATTCTCCGTCTACGAGAATTTGGTAGTAGTAGCAAGTCGTTTTGAGCAGGGAGTATTTGCAGAAGCGAAACGTATAATGCTCGAGGGGAGCGGAATTTTAAACAATAGAACTAAGTGTAACATAATAGGACCAACCTTCCACCTGCCAGTGTCAAATTCAGGAGTCACGCAGTTGAACGTTACGCAGCCACAGTTGTACTGGCCAGAAGCCACTTTTGAGTTTTTGACAAGGCAGAATCTGACCATGTTAAATCAGATTCTGAAGCCAGGTCTGTTGAGATCCTTATACCAGTTCATTTCAGAGCAAGAGGGGTGCATATCAGCCGAACAGCTTGTTCAACATGTCACTCAGTATACAGGGTGGTCCATTGATAGTGACCGGGCCAAATATCTCACGAAATAAGCATCAAACGAAAAAACTACAAAGAACTAAACTCGTCTAGCTTGAAGGGGGAAACCAGGTGACGCTATAGTTGGCCCGTTAGATGGCGCGGCGTAGGTCGAAGAGATATCAACTGCGGTTTTTTAAATAGGAAAAAAAATGGTTCTAATGGCTCTGAGCACTATGGGACGTAACATCTGTGTCATCAGTCCCCTAGAACTTAGAACTACTTAAATCTAACTAACCTAAGGACATCACACACATCCATGCCCGAGGCAGGATTCGAACCTGCGACCGTAGAAGTCGCGCGGTTCCGGACTGAGCGCCTAGAACCGCTTGGCCACCACGGTCGGCTTTAAATAGGAAGCCCCATTTTTATTACGTATTCGTGTAGTACGTAAATAAATACGAATGTTTTAGTTGGACCACTTTTTTCGCTTTCTGATTGATGGCGCTGTAATAGTCAACACTGTAGCAGAGGACACATGCCAGCCCCTAGTGGCTTGCACCTCTGTTACATTTCATTTTAATTCTGACTACCTGATGCTGTCAGGTATGACCGCAGCATTCGTATTTTTTGGTACGTTATGCTGTAACATTTAGTTTTAATTTTGTCCGAAGAAGGTGTCTCTTGTGACACCGAAACTAGGTCACAAATTAATTGTGTTCGCGACTGAGGGCTGTATTTTTCAAAACTTTGTATTAATGGAATCGTTCTGTCGGTTCTCGGATGAGTGACATTTTATAGAGATCGAAACTGTATCCCAGAGACCAAAACTGGCAGACATCTTGTGACGTCAGGAAGAGTAGACTGTTATTCGGCTCTAAGGGCACGACCGTACCGCCTTAGTAGTGCGCTTCAACTGTTTTCTGACCTCGTAGCATTCCCTGGGCGTGTTGTATCAAGGCAAAGGGTGTAAAAAAGACTTCAGCAGAGTGGCCTTCAATGTTGGAGACCTGCTTCCTGTTCGCCTCTGGCGTGTCTTAATTTATTTATTTAATTTTTTTTTGTTGAGGAAACAGAATTTATTGCACACCTGGCGCAGCCTGTTCGCTTTCCCAATTTGAATCGCATAGAAGATGCAATAGGGAGACGGGTTGCATCACATCAGCATTCACCAACCACTCTCCAAGACTTGTGAGCAGATTGCAGGAAGAATGGGCTTTATTGCGTCAGTATGAGGTTGATGACTTCATTCACAGCATTTCCTGTCGTTGTCAGGCCTCTATTGGTGCCAGAGCTGTCATACCCCATACTGAGCGCATTATCCGGTTGTCAAAAAGTGTGTGTGCAAATCCGTCAAGTTGGAAAAAAGATGAAGAACATTTTTGTCTACAATTATGCATGTTGCAGCTGGTTACCTTCTGTTTTCTTTACAATGATTCTCTACTTTACTATCACTTGTTTATACTGTTTTGTGGCAAAATAAACGCAACCTTGTAAAATTTCGGTTTGTTGCTTTAATCTTGGACACCTGTGTACATTCGGGAGACACAGTGAACAAGATGGTATTTTGTCTTGTGGCCAAACGTGTCTGATCTAGTAGCAATAAAACGTTGTGATAATTTTCGCAGTAACTGCGTGTGAGGCAGATTTGATAAGAACAGAACTTTTTTGGAGTGAAGAGAAAAGTCCGAAAGCCACGGCTCCAAAATAAAGTTCTAATAGCCACAGGACGTTGTGGAATTAGTAGCCAACGGATGAGGATTGCGGTATGTGGAAATTTTTCAAAATGAAGATGCTTCATGTGGCTACAACTACAAGACAGAAAAGCGATCAATCATACTGCAAATGGGCAAAAGTATACCAGAAGAACATAGTGAAAACATGTGTGATGAATATTACTTTTATTGAGGTAATATTCTAGTGTGAATCAGTGAAGTTGACAGTGAGTTATATAATTCTGGAAAATCATAGCAGAATTTATAGTTCTGTAGTTAACATTCCACTAAAATGAATGTCACAATACGATTAACATTTTCTTATTCATTCCGTGTCAGACGCCCCGTCAAAACTTTACAGTACTCTCTTTAACAACATTATTTACTACCTGTTTCAAAGTAGGGGTCTCACAGACCCTTCACATGCATTTTTGCTAGACCAAACACCCACGCATGCAAGGGTTAGTAATGTGCTATCGCCCTACGCATCTAGTTGAAGGAGCACAGGGCGTTCTGGGGAGAGGGAGAATCCCAGTAGAATAGTCTCCCGCAATATATTTCGCAATACAGCGGAACGCCATCCTTTGTCCCATTATTATGAGAAAGCATCTGAGAGAAACGCCGTCGGGACGTTTCTCGCTACAATACGGAGGAGGGCGGGGAAGAAAGGGAGATAGACGCAAGGAAGGGCAGCCGCCCCCGGCACTCTGCAGAGCGTTTAGCGAGCCGGCCCGCGGCAGCCTCTGGAACTGCCGCCGCCGGAGGGTCGCGCTGCCCCCACCGTCACTCCGCTAACGACAAAAACATCCACTTGCCGCTCCGCCTGCCCGGGCAGCCGCCTGACACTGTGCCGCTCGCAAATACAGTGGAAGCGACGCTGGCGGCTCCCGGAGGAGTGATAAAGGAAGAGTGCTCATCCCAAAATGCACCTCCCTCTCAGAACGAGAAACTACCGTCGTCTGCCCGCCTCGGTGAAATATTCTCGGGAGATTTGCTGCTCCTAGTGCCTCGTGACAAAACTGATTTCCCGGTAGTTTAGTGTCCGTTCTGTTGGTTACAGCGATTTACATCATTTCGAAAATATCGCTGTTCCCATTATTGAGACGTCACTCACTATTTCTTTCGTTAAAGATCACGCATTTACTCCACAGTTTACATCTCTCCTGACTTTACTCTTGCAGCACCAAGTCCACATAAATGCAGGGACTATCACTGTTAGTAGCGAAAACTGACACGGGTGAATGTATGCGACAGTAGATGCAAATACCTCCCGTTATCCATGGCTCGGCAAACCAGCCGTCTGCTAGATAATTGAGAATGTATGGTAAGTAGGTGTTATAGCTCACTGACTTTCGTATGAAGTACTATCGTACCGTAATGAACGTAAACTTTCCGATGAAGCCCTCATTGAATTGTGTTTGAATTTAATCCATGGTCCATGGTTGGGAAATGTGATACATGTATTATGTGACACTGGCATATTCTGTTGTTGATATAAGACGATATCTAACGAAGTATTGTACTCCAAGATGAGTAGGTCGAGCAAGAGCTCAAGACCACCTGACGGCGATCTCTTGATTTTTTCCCTCTTAAGTCATTTGAAAAGTCGAATGTATAGCATTCGTATTGAAATGGTTGGTAACTGGAGCAGCGAATTATCAGTCTTATCATTTACGAAGGGTGTTCGAAAGAATGTGCAGCTCACTGCTCAGCGGAGTCCAGTATTGCTCAAAATGTAACGACGCTTCTTGGAGCACCTCGTATAACACGTACAATAAACTGCAATAGATGACGTACAGTGGCAGGGTTGTAAAAGGGGCTATTAAAAAGGACGTACAGTCTAGAATAGGTATTCCAATGAAGCAGAATGGCCATGAGCACCGAGGAAATCTTCCGACCGACGCACCAAGTTGAAGATGCCAATTTAGTAAACCACCGTGTGCTGCTCAGTGAAGAAGTGCTTAACTGCCTGCTGCACATCATCGTATGAGAGGAATGACTGACCCTTTAAGGTCTTTATTAAAGGACCGAAGGAGCAATAATTACCTGGAGAGAGATCATGACCATAGGGCGGTTGCTCCCACTTCAGTTGGATGAGGCTGGCCTCCACGATCGACCAGCGTCTTGCGTCGAATCACGTCGAGCACGGAACTTGCACACCAATCCACAATGACGCTTTTCGACAAACTGCAGTCCCATCCAATTTTTCATCCTCTGATGGATGTCTAGCTGTGTATGTCCTTCCTCAGCCAGGAAAAGAATAACACTACAACCAAGAAAAGAATTAGAGCAAGTTGGTCTTGTTTGGAGGCATATGGTAACAACGACGTCATACTTTACGTTTGTGTATTTACTACACCCACGTCGGTAAGACACTATACCTTGATTACGTGTCGGAGCTTATATACCCGCATCAGTGTTGCGCTAGGCTGCATGCGGCAACTACACCCTCAAACGGAATCTTTTGGTCGCCTCTTATATGACTTGCTAAGAGAGGTCATGGCAGAAGTTAAAACAGGATTAGATATTAACTTTCCCGCTAAGACAGGTCATGGCAGAAGTTACAACAGGATCAGATATGAACTTCCCCGCAATGTTTACGTGTCAAATAAATTTTTACTAACTACAACAACAATTCATACAGAAGTCAGTAGCGCCCCGTAACCACCCATTGTCTTGCAAATGGTTTGATTGTAGGCCCATGACTTTGGAAAGTATTTGCTTCTATTACAATTAAACCAACCCAGTATCTATAATTAATGCTAGTTTACATTCACTTAAAATATATAAAGTTACTTATTTCTCAGCAGAATTCAGCAGTGACATTCAGCCCTCGTACACAGACTGCGAGATCGACAGCAGGATAAATAAAGAAATGATACTCAAATACGTTTGTTAACCGTAACATAAGATGTAACAGGCAAATGGTTGATGTAAGACTGCGGGCAAATTGACATAACGGTAGGCGCTGGGAAGAAACATCATGATCATAACCACGAGGCGAATGCTAGCACAACATCAAGTCGAGCCTTCCAGTCAACAAGATTGCTAGAATAAAGAGGAAACTGTTGCATCAGCACAGTGAACGACACTTTCGCAAAGAATGAAAATAGAGTTGGATATAGAAATAAACTTCCTGCATACCCCAATAATATCTGTTGCCCATTAGAACTATTACCCTCCAGGGTTTCTTTCAGCATCATGGGAGTCATTCCCTGGTCTTCACACAAGAATCCTGAGTGAAGGTGAGATAGAACTATAGGACTTATTCAGTGGAATCGACCCTAAAATGAGCAGTAAACCTAAGAAATAGCAAAGTAATAAGTAATGAAAACAGTTATGAACTTAGCATCAAAACTGGTGACGCCAAAGTAGATGAAGTGAAGGAATTCTGTTGCATTGGAAGCAAAATGACATAGTACAGACGAAGTAAGAAGAACACAAATACATTCCATTACAGGCGAAGAGGGCTTTGTTGGTCAAAATGACACTACTAACATCAAAAATTGGGCTTAATTAAAGGAAGTTATTAGTGAGAATGTACGTTTGGAACTCAGTTATTTTATGGAAGTGAACCACGGGATTTGGCAAAACTGGTGACGAAGAGAATCGAAGCATTCGAGAACTGGTACTCTAGAAGGACGCTGAAAATTAGGTAAATTAATAAAATAATAAATGAAGATCTCCATAGAATTACTAATACTAATCTGATAGGAGCTATGATCTGGTACTAGTTAAGTGATAACCGACAGTAAAATACAAAAGCAAGTAATACTTGTTCGCACTGATATTTGATCAAAGGTTTCTTAAACAACAGTATCTGCAATACGCATCAGGACAGTGAACGCCACGTACACAACGAATAAAAATACAGTTGGAAATAGAAATAAACTTCTTGCATACCTCAAGAAGTAATACATAAATCTGTGACAGACAGAGTAATCTGTAGCACCAATAAATACCAAAATACGGTAGATAGATGAAAGATAATACGTAGGAGTAAATACTATTTCACCAATATGTGTAATCATGGAAAACAGAAAAATTTAAAGTAATGTACATATCTGATAAACAGACTGAGGGCATTACTAACGACTTTTATGACATACAACATCCCTGGCAAAAGAAAGGCATTGATAACAGTAACAGCTCAATTTCGGCCTACCTCCAATTAGCTGCTTGACAAATTCTAAAACATACATACAGGGCAAGATTCAGGAAATGGCAGACACCGTAACTGTAATTGATAAAACTCATACGCGTCCTGAATGTGATACCTCTTACAGTTAAATCACATTTGATTTTGACACGTTTGTCTCCCTAGGGTGTTGAGCTACATAAAGGCATTGGCCAAACACGGCCAGTAAGACGATGCGGATCAGTGTACTATCGGAATAACTAACGATACTAGAAAGTTACGGCACAGTGCGGTGTTTTCTCGTGAACCGTGACCAATATTTAACGTCCACAAGAAATGATGTTCACCGTTGTTCCTATATCAGGTCAAAACGAACCGTGGACAATGTCTGTGACCACTTCCATCAGCCAAGACAGCAGGAGCCCTCCCGATTCCAACTTCTAGAATATGACCAGTCAGCTCATGGGCAAAGAAAAGTTGCGACTCCCAAGTAGGCGAAGGCTCGACTCACGGTGTAACCGTCTGTCATTCAGATATCATGAATGACCACCACGCCTCTCAGGTACGAACCGCTGCACCACGACAGGCTCCATAAAAATATAAAAACCTCAGCAGCTCTCGGTCAGCCACACGCGCTCTTGATTCCCCAGCCGAGCCACCAATTCGTCACCACTCGAGGCGTCCAGGAAACAGTAAGAAAGCAACGCTAGGTAAGGAGTTAACGTAAGCATAGTATTCGAAATGTTCAAATGTGTGTGAATTCCTAAGGGGCCAAACTGCTGAGGTCATCAGTCCCTAGACTTACACGATACTTAAATTAACTTATGCTAAGAACAACACACCCACCCATGCCCAAGGGAGGGCTCGAACCTCCGGCGGTAGGGGGCAAAGGATTCGATATATAGTACATAAACATGTGGTAAACAACAAGAAGGAATTTTTTTTATTTATTCCTTATGGCATCAACGATACCTTACTTCGACTGAACAGGAACGTAGTTAATGGTAACATAATATACATAAAGTAGAGAAAAAATAAATTATATTCATTGCTTACAAGGAAAGTTTTAGTTTAAGTAGATAAACAATATTATCCTTGTGAACAGTATAAATTTAAACAACACTCAAATGAATTACGCAGAGAATATGTCATTTTGTAAACAGAAGAGATATTATAAGTTTAAGGTTATAATAGGTAGACAAGTTTTCTAAATATTTTCAAATAGTTGGTTATAGGCGCATACCCAACATTTGCATCCAGGAGACTGCATCCTCAGAGACATCATGCACGCTAGGCAGAGTTGCAGCATATTTCCGTAGGTGACATTCTGTGTCTATGTTTTATATTGTTTGTTCCTTATGTCCACAGTCAAACGTGACACTTTCAGCGATTCTCCACTTGTGCTTCAAGTCCTGATATCTTCCATGCTTGATTCGTATGCGATTTAGCGCAGTTCACAACCTCCTAGATAGGTGGAATGATCAACAATGAAACCTTTAGGGCTGGCTGCGATCCACTCATGCCGCGATGATGTTTCTGGCTGGAATCCTTCAGAAATGAGCCTTTCGCTGAGTCGCCACGAGTATTTCCTACATTTAAGTCGTTGCCTTTCAGTAGCATAACAGTCCTGGTGTAGTGTCAGTTCGGGATTTCTGGAATATTTCTCCTACTCCGTATTCAATGCAGCTTGACGTCGTATTTTCGGTTCAAATGGTTCAAATGGCTCTGAGCACTATGGGACTCAACTGCTGTGGTCATCAGTCCCCTAGAACTTAGAACTACTTAAACCTAACTAACCTAAGGACATCACACACAGCCATGCCCGAGGCAGGATTCGAACACGCGACCGTAGCAGTCGCACGGTTCCGGACTGCGCGCCTAGAACCGCGAGACCACCGCGGCCGGCCCGTATTTTCGGTCTTTTGATATTAGAGAGAATAGGTAGTCATTCAGTGTGTCTGGAATTTATTGTGCCGGATATACTTCCACGGCAACACTCAGTTGTGTATCAGCCATAACCCTGTGAGCACTATTCAACCATACTGGGCATCAATATTCACCAATAGATTAGACAAGTGAGATGGCAGTTCTTTTCAGAACTGGCCCCTTAGTACCCAACTTGTTCCAGAGATTTTGTGTGATATGTTATTTCTGATTCTTAGTTTTGAGGATGTGTCAGTTAGGGGTTTTCTATATGTTAGGGAGCGATCCAATATCACGCCAAGATATTTTGGAAATGGGTTACATTACAGCAACTGATTTCTGAATGCAGTCTACGGTTTATAGCCAGTATGCCTGTTACTCAGATAAAAGGTGGAAGATTCAGTTTTCGTTTACTTTGAGGCGCCATACATTAAGAAACCCAACTAGAGTTAGCAGATCCTCAGTAAGAGTCGTTCCTGAAGTCGTAAAATCATTACACTGCGTCACCAAGGCAAAGTCATCACCATAGATAAATGTTCTTGTTTTAGATTTTACTAAGTCCGCAATATATGAATTGAAAAGTAATGGGTAGACCATCATTTAAATTGTACACCTTGCTTACCTGAGCATTTTGGTGAACTTGGTATTTCCTAAACGAGATTCTCACTCGGCAGCGGAATGTGCGCTGATATGAAACATCCTGGTATATTAAAAGTGTGTGTCGGACCGAGACTCGAACTTGGGACCTTCGCCTTTCGCGGGCAAGTGCTCTACCGAACTTTTTTTTTTTGTTTTTTTTTTTTGCATTTTGTTCGTTGTGCTTGGTCGTTGCGGACGTCACATGACATCCGTTTAAGTTCGTTGTTGATCCTTTCACTCAGTTTTTTTTATTACAGAGGCGAACCAGCTCTCTGACCGAACACGCTGAGCTACCATGCCGGCTTCCGACTAAATTACTCAAGCACGCCTCACGACCCCTCCTCACAGCTTCAATTCTGCCAGTATATCGTCTCCTACTTTCAAAACTTCACAGAAACTCTTCTGCGAACCTTGCAGAACTGGCACTCCTGGATGAAAGGATATTGCGGAGACATGGCTTAGCCACAGCCTGGGGGATGCTTCCAGAAATAGATTTTTCACTCTGCAGCGGAGTGTGCGCTGATATGAAACTTTCTGGCAGATTAGAACTGTGTGTCGGACCTTTGCTTTTCGCAGGCAAGTGCTCTACGGACTGAGCAAAGGTCCCGAGTTCGAGTCTCGGTCCGACACACAGTTTTACTCTGCTTGGTATTTCCTGTTTGACAGCATGTTATTGAGTAGCAGAACATTTCTTTTACATGGGACTGTTCTTATGAACTTTAGAAGCATCCCTTTCGGACACACTGTATCATATGCTGATGTTAAGTCAATAAGTAGGCCATTGTTTTCTTCTGATTTTCGAAGCCCTTCTCTATGTATGTTGACAATGCTAGTACTTGATCGCCACAGCTGCGGTCTGATCTAAACCCAGGTTGTTCTGAAGGAGTATGTTTCAAGATGATGCTATCCTAATTCAGAGTACTCTCTCCAACATTTTATAACAGACACTTAGAAATGCAATAGCTCTATAATTTTCGAGATTGTTAGCATATTTTGACGGTTTCAGGATGGCAGTTACCTTCTTACTGTTAAAAAGATTGGGCAATCTGCTTGCTACGAGGATTTCGTTAAACTGTGCAGCTAACCTCTGCGCTGCACCTTGACCAACACGTTTAAGGAACTCAGAGTACATGTCATCGAAACCACACGGTTAACCAGGTTGCAACGTGTCTAAGGCTGAAACAACTCCGGTTGTAGAGATATTTTTGTGCGAAATCGGAAGGCTGTGCTTGAGACATTGAAGACTTTAACTCATGTTTCGATCCTTTGACTTCCCGTTTGTTGCCGTTTCTTGGCGTTATTGTTAGATTGACTATCCTACCTGATATTTTATGAGGATTTATTTTGTCTCGTAGGGTGTTATTAGTTTTGTGGCGCCACTTAGCTTTCTTAGTAGGCTCCAAGCTTTCATGATTGTGTTCGGAAGACATGTTTTTGCCAAGCTTAGTCTTCAGCCGAGTTCAGCTCATCCGCCACCTCGGTGTTTTTAGTCCTTTCAGATTCTTCTTACAATTCCCAACACCTGGATTTCCATCCGGGGATGTAGTTCTCCCTAAAGTTCCTTGGAATGATTTCTGGCCATGGAGTTTTATGGCAGTGGAATAGGTTAATCCGACAAAGCGGTCATAATGCCTAACTTTAGGTGGAATAAACAGAATAATATAGTCAATCACTTCAGAAAACTTTTCCCAAATGGTTTTTTGAAACTTCCATTGTGACTTTGGTACAGACTTCACGACTGGGATTTGTATTCCAATAGTTACCAAAACAGATCGCTGTTGACGTCTAGAACAACCACTGAGCATCTTCCTGTTCTCTGCAACAGTAATCCTTTGTGGCCAGTGCTAGCAGAGCAGATATGGGTTGCAGTCTTACTCCATTTAGCTGAGTGGAATGTCATTTTTTTTCCTTTTCGTCGACTAATAAGAAAAGAAGTTCCATTTCAGCCCGTTCCTATACCTTCGCACCACCTTCGTTCGTGGTTCTGCTGCCACATTATGTGTTATGCCTGTTAAGGTCTCCAATTACTATTCCCAGATATTCGATATTTTGAGCGTCTCCTTTTACCCATGGTTGTACTGGGGGCTTGTCGATTTTCACCGTCTCTGTGTTAGGCCTTTTCAACCTGATAGCATTGGTGTTATGTTCCGATTTTGTCTGGGAATCTGTTATCTCTTGAACGTCGTTCTTGATGTTTTTTGCAGACTCATAGCTCGAGTGATATATAGCAGCAGGTAATGTGTAGTCAGAGATCTTACGTCTGGAATGAAGCTGTGTTTCATCTGAGTAGTGAGCTTCCTGTAGTTGAACGACATCCAGCTGATTTTGGTCGATATTTGAGTGAGATAATTAATTTTTGTCTGCTTTTTCACTGTTGTGTATTTGTAGGAGCCGTAGGGTATTCCCTAAGTCTTTTGTCAAGTAGTTCTGCGGAGAATATTTCAGTTCTTTGCTGTGTATTTTCTAACTGCTGGGAAATCCTGAGGAGACTATGAATCGCCAGAGATATAGCAACCTTTATGTAGCCGTTAACTTAGTTGCGGGTACACCCACTGGAAGGCTATTCTTCTGTTGTACCACATAAGAAGCGACAAGACAATACATTCCACTGTACCTGAGGGATCTGGAGAGCGATTAAATATAATTTGAATGGAATTGCTGCTCTCTGATGAAGTGATTTGGCATAAGAGAGGAATTCGTGACAGGGTACTTCAGACCAGTTAGAAGAGTTTGCCCCTTCGGAGACCCACGTAATTTTTTTTTATCAGTCCGTCGAAATTTTGCAGCATGCATCTCTGCCACCACATCTTCAACTCTTTCATTCTCTTCTTTTCTGATTTTAACACAGTATAAGTCCTTCAGTTTGTCAGCTGCTTGTCTCTAACCTTGATGTATTCGTTGTTACAGTATTTGTGCAAACTATAATTACCTGCGATGTTCTAAGTACATGTAAGTACTTGTCATTTGCTGATAAACATCGTTTTAAAGTGTCGAGTATTTTGGGAGCGGACAGAACCCGTTGAAACAATAAAACAAGCCCATAGAACAGTGGTGTGAACAACGCTTACTTTGTGACGTATGAAGACTTGCACGTAGCAGGAGCTCAACATCTCTCTGTATTTCGCTGTAAGGATCATCAGACTTTGAAGCACATCACATCTTCATGAAACTCCATCTAAAGAAGATCTTGACTCACGCCTTCTGCTGCTTACACAATTAACCCAACATTTTAAATTTGAGATGATTTGACATTGATAAAAAAATAAAAATTGAAGAAAATTCAAAATTTGTTAGGAGGGGGCCGGTTTCGTTTAAAGGGATGCCTTATTCGTCCGACTGCTGCAGCTTCCTTCCCAATCCTTGACGTGATTTGTTGTTGCACAGTGGTGCGACCTTGACCGTTGCCTAGGTTTTGTTGTTGTTTTTGTTGGTCGGCTGACATTTACCATAGTTTTTTCAAAGGTTCTAAACGTAATGCAGTTCATAGAGGGTTCTATATATTTTGGTATTGTTCTTGTTTTACAATGTTGCTAAACCGTGAATTTACTTTCAAAATATTTTCTTAAAGAATTTACTTTATTTACTAACGATTCATCAAGAACATTAACACATTTAATCACACTGTGTGAGCGTGGAATTAGTTGCCTGATAAACATAATTTAAATTTCAAAAAATGAAAATTTTATTCCAAAACGCTTTCTTTTTTTTTAAAAAAAAGAAAACAGATTTAAAAATTATAATCAAAAAGCACCCTCTAAGTATCAAGTTACGATTTATTCAGAGGCAGAAATAAGTTTTTTTTTTTTTTTTTTTGACCGTATGAGCTTTCGGGCTGAGAAGCTTGCCGCTCCCTTTTAACACGGCCGTAGTCACGACCGCTCACAACAACCTCTGAAAGACTACACTGGTGCAAATCTGCAACACACCAGATTACTTTAAACTAAAAATTTTAACAACTCACACAAAAAAAAAAAAATGGTTCAAATGGCTCTGAGCACTTTGGGACTCAACATCTTAGGTCATAAGTCCCCTACAACTTAGAACTACTTAAACCTAACTAACCTAAGGACATCACACACACCCATGGCCGAGGCAGGATTCGAACCTGCGACCGTAGCAGTCCCGCGGTTCCGGACTGCAGCGCCAGAACCGCTAGACCACCGCGGCCGGCCCCAACTCACACAGACACATAAAGTATGCACCCCGTAGGAGGGGTGGAAATGGTACAAAACACTAACATTGAAAATTATTTGCCACAGTAGTGCAACTTGTTTTTAAAGAAAACTCTTACGATGGAAGGGTGGCAGCTTTATATAAATGACCATTTAAATAAAACCTGTGAAATGCAGTCTTACATAAAATATACAAACATGCTCTACATTGCACATATACCGCCTCTCAAGATGATAGGCAAGATAAAGGCGTATTTAAGGAATTCGGCCTTTACACCTTAAGCAATAAATTCGTTAACACCGAATCCGACAAACATGACGGGGGCAGCTATCAACGTATGGCAGACCGACAGACACTAACTGCCTAACAAATGCGAATGAGAGACAGACGAGCAAGCTGGGGACGAGAGACTGACCAAGAAAACAAGAATAATTTAACGAGTAAATGAAACAACATATCACGAATCACTTAACTTCTAATAAACTGCGATGTCTGGCGAAGACCTGGCGCTGCACCCCAAAAACGCTCTCCAGAACCGTCCGCTGCCAGCCACTTCAACGGACGCAGGAAGGCGCGCCGATCTCCCGTCTCACGGCGTCGCAGCTCGCACCTCCCAGACCGATGTCGTGGGTTGACTCCCGTTGCTCTCGTGTCGGCCGCGAAGCCACTACCCCTCGCTATACGGCGCGGACCACTGGACTGACGTGGGGACCTCACATGCGCCGACGCTCTAGACGGACAAGTCATCTTTGTCTCAGTGCGCGACTGACAAACAGATCGAACCAACCTCCAATGCCCATTGCCTGAACTCGAACAGACTTGCTGCCTAACACATACTAGCACTCCAGACGACAGACAGACACTGACTGCCCCACACTGACCCGGATGACCAACTGACCAGACTCGCCGGCTTAGACTCACTCCGACTGACTGACTGACCCCCTGCCGAGCTGATAGTGCCCCTTAAATGCACGTGAACAGGCTACTTTTCCCCTTTCCCACCAGAGGGAGACACCGAAGCTGCGATTGCCACAGCGGCACCACCGCCAGAAACGGAAGGCGACTGCTTTCCACTACCCGCTGCCGCGCTGCTCAAAACAGCAAATTTTTCCACGGCTCAGTTTCTACCATAGATAAATCAGAAATTGCAAATTAACCTTTTGTCCCAGGTGTAGGAT
The DNA here is from genome assembly GCF_023898315.1 of Schistocerca nitens. Lineage (NCBI taxonomy): Eukaryota > Metazoa > Arthropoda > Insecta > Orthoptera > Acrididae > Schistocerca > Schistocerca nitens. Next base: position 425,600,953 of record NC_064615.1, on the reverse strand, counting down.
GAAGTGTTCTTTGTGGGTGACCGTCCATCTGTTGCCTGATCCCCTCCATGCACGTAGCACACGCTCCTCCATTTCAAGTTTGTGGATTAAGTGACGTCTTCCTCAGTTTGCTTTCCAGTTGTATCCCTAAGAGGCTGATGAACTAGGTCGAAAAGCTTGTAACACTGTACTCTTTTTCGACATAGAGATAGCTCACAGGCTATTTCTACTTGCTAAACCGTAGCAGAAAACATTACCCATCATATCAATTACCAGTTCATTGTTCTGCAACACACACTAACACGAAACCACAACAAAACGTAAACCAAACCACTAACTGGCTACAGACTATGTGATTTATTATTACCGATCCTACTGTGATACGGAAAGACACAAAAGCGCTAGGCTCACCCGGCCTAGGAAAATATTCGTTTCCTGACTCGAATTTATTTTTAATTGTTTCGAGGAGTAGCGCCAACATTCGATACTTTCTTGACACGATGTGTATTAGTATGTCGAGGTACCACACGGTAATCAATGTAAATAAATAATAGTGTTTCCATCAGCTCTCGTTTGCGTCTTTCCAGCCACATTTACTAATCAGTAAAGAGAACTTGTAAAATGGAGTGGCACAAGTGCATGTTCTTTTAACTGATGACTGTGGCGCGTTGTTCTTCGTAGCCACTTATATATTCCCACCAAATATAAAACTTGTTTGCCACTCTTGTAAAAGGAAAGTTTCATTGCGCTTTACGGTTTATATAATAATTTTATATCGCACTTTCCACTCAGTTTTACCACAGTTCTGGACCGACCCGTTCAGTACGCTCCTTTACTACGCATAATGCACTTTTAGCTTACATCGTGTATTTTTTGTGTAGTTTTTCTTCATTTTAAATGTAAACCATTAAATTCAAATTGTGAATTGCCGGGCTAGTGGCCCCGTGTTTTTCTCTCCGTCAATAGAGGCAGCACTTTTGCCACGCTGGTTTACCAATTTGCCTCGTCGTTCGCATCTGCTACTCCCTGTTCTGCACTCATAGGCAGCACACCGCGCCTGGTACCCGCGGCGCTCGGGGACCACATCACAACGTAAGTGCCGTGACATCATTTGTATATACTCCCTACCCAGGCAGTCGTCCCTAGTACTGTCTGGCGCCCCTTGCGCATTGACACAGGTTTCATAGCACCTAGCCCGACCGGCGGTTGCGAAATGCTTTTTAAAAGTTCTTAAAACTTTTTTTGAAAAAAATTGTTTCTTGTTTTTTATGTGTGTTGCGGCTTGTGAAACTTATCTCCCGTCTTTTGCTATTTCCAGTACGACACCTGAGGATGGGCTTGTAACAGTCCGAAACCGTCCGTGTGAAAATAAAGTAATTTACAACTAAGCGGTATTTTCAACCTCTTCTTTTTTAGAAACATTTGAAATTACGAACTATTGGCACACTTAAAATTTATATTATTAATTACGCAATAATGTACTGGTTGCTATGTTTATTTCTGGATTCATTTATGAAATAATAATCGAAAGTAATAATGTAACAGAAACTAGTAGAAATTCATTTGTTAAGAAAAATTGTAAAACCTTTGGAATATGGTTTTTTTCCGCATGAGAGTCGTAAGCATGCCACTGATGTGATAGGACGTATTTTTGTATTTTGTGTGAACAAATCAAATGTGAAAAATCAAAAGACAGTAAGATATACTAAAATATGAGAAAATATGTTAATGTAAAAACGAAAATTCTGCAATAACAACATTCAAATTTATTTAGATCAATCCGATCCTGACGACCTAAACTGTGACATTTTCAGCTTCAGGAATCAGACACCTAGACAAGAAGAACTGGACTCTAGATGAAAAGCTAAGTAAACTAGAAAGTTTATTGTAATCTTAGCTCCTCTGAAATCTTCATAAAAGACTAAGGCGTACAATAGGTGGAATTAAGGAGAGGTAGATTAAAGCTAATTGGCCCGTTTTTACAGAAGGAACAGTGACTGTGCACAAGTATCGCTGCCTCGTAACACACCACGGATGCTAGAAGATGTTTCTCTGCAGACGTCTGTCCAGCCCATAGTGCCGAAGTTCTACAACACGTCTTCGTGAAATGTTTACAAATCGTTGGATTATACACGGAGTCCCTGTACATTGGCCGGCCCAGATTTTACGCCAGTAGATTTTTAGAGTGGGGAAAGCTGAAAGACGCTGTCTACAAGCACATGCCAAATATACACTGTGATATGGAACGACGTATTACTGCAGCTTGCTTGGACGTTGCTGAAATGCTAGCACATGTACAATAATCGTTCCATACCATTCTGGAAGCATGTACTGCCTCTGCTTGTGGTCATTTTCAACACAATCTGTGACAGTCGGTTGTCTCATCACTGGTTGTAATCCACATAATTTGTGTATTCACTAGTGTTGTTCTTTAATGTGTGCTACCAAAGATATTGTACAAGTGTCTGTCTGAGAACCCTCCAAAATACTATATCTCGTGAACGACTCACATTAGAATCCTGCAACAAACACCATTGACAACCTAGTTTACAATAATTTTAGTTTGTTAATCTCAATGGAAATTTCCGAATCTGCTTACTGTATTCCTCTCTTGGCCTCCCTCTACGATTTTCAACCCACACGCTTCCCTCCAGTGCTAAATGGGTGATCCCTTAATGTCTCAGATTGTGTCGTAGTAACTGATCCCTTCTTCTAGTCACTCTGTGCCACAAATAATTTTTCTAACCAATTTTATTCAGTACCTTCTCATAAGTTATGTGATCTACCCATCTGATGTTCAGCATTCCTCTGTAGCGGCACATTTCGGAAGCCCCTGTTCTCTTCTTGTCCAAACTGTTTATCGTCCAAGTTTCACTTCCATACACGGACACACTCCATGTAAATACTTTCAGAAAAAACTGCCTGACACTTAAATCTATGTATGATGTCAACAAATTTTTCGCCTTCAGAAACGCTTTTCTTGCCATTGCCAGTCTAAATTTTATATCCTCTCTACTTCGATCATCATCATTTACTTTGCAGCCCAAATAGCAGAACTCCTCTACTACGTTAATTGTCTCATGTCCTAACCCAATTATCTCAATATCGCCCTATTTAATTCGACCCCATTCCATTATCCTAGTTTTGCTTTTGTTGATGTTCATCTGACATGCTTCTTTCAAGACCCTATCATTCTGTGTTCTTCCAAGTCCAGTGTTCTTCCAAGTCCCCGACAGAATTACAGTGTCACTGGCATACCTCAAATTTTCATTTCTATTCACTGGACTTTAATTCCTACTCCATATTTTCATCTGGTTTCCTGTACTGCTTACTCAACGTACAGGCTAAATAACATCAGGGATAGAGTACAACTCTATCTCACTCCCTTCTCAATCACTGCTTCCCTTTCATGCCCCTCGACTCTTATAACTTCCGTCTAGTCTCTGTACAGATTATAAATAGTCCTTCGCTCCCTGTATTTTACCCCTGTCACGTTTCTAATTTGAAAGAGCGTATGCCAATTGTAATCTACATCGCCCTCATTTGTTGACTGTCACTGACTTCAAATAAACTCTTTTAATAAGTTTCGAGAAGACTAAAATTTTCAATAAACTTTTTACTCGTCCTATTTCCTCGCAGTAGGCTCCAGTTCTTCACCTCTAGGGACTGATTCTTGAAGCTGAAATTTTTGATATTGTAGGTTCTCATGCTTCCAGTTGAGTTAAATAATACTGAAGTATTGCCTGAGCAGAGATTTCTGTTTCAGTAATTCTTATTGTTTCACATTTTTCTATATCACACTGACTTTACAATTTCCACTTCAAAACCAAAAATTGCATTGTTATTGCCAATAATAAAAACACGTCCGATCACAACAGAAACATGCCCACTACTAAAGCATTATGCAGTACTAACAATATCCCAAAGAGTTTCGAGATTTTCTTGACGAATGAACCTTCACCATTTTATATCATTATTTTATAAATGAATCCAGAAGTAAACATAATAAATATCGTCAGATTGCGCAAATAATACATGGAATTTAAGTGCTCCAGTCATTTCGTAATTTAAAATATTTCTGTAAAAAGTAATTTTAACTGTACATACAGAGCTAATACATATCGATTGTAACAACGAAAATAGAGTAATCTCTTTTTATGGATTATAGCCTGAAATATACAACATCATGTACAAAATCATATGGAATTCGTCTAGAAAAACAGCTGAGATAATACTACCCAGTTTAAAACGTTGTAATTATTTTTGTTTTAGACTACTTCTGTTGAGGGAAAGTAATGCTAGAGGTGGGTCAACGTTGTCAAATGCTTGATCTAAGTCTACAATCGCTATAAACGTACGTTTGCCTTTCCTTTACCTACCTTCCATGATAAGTCCTTGGCTCAATACTGTCTTAGGTGTTCCTACATTTCTCCGGAATCAAAATAGATCTTCTTCGAGGTTGGCTTCTACCAGTTTTTCCATTCTTCTGTAAAGAATTCGTGCTAGTATTTTGCAACCACGACTTACTAAACTGATAGTTCACTAATTTTCGCACATGTCAGGACTTCTTTCTTTGGAAGTAGAATTATCACACTCATCTTAAAATCTAAGGGTATTTCCGCTGTCTCGTACTTCTTGCTGACCAGATGGAGGAGTTTTGCTACGGATGACTCTCCAAAGGCTATCAGTAGTTCTAACGGAATGTTGTCTACTTCTGGGGCCTTCATCTACCTCCTCTTCCATACTTGCCCTGGAGTATATCTCCTTTGTATAGCCGTCCACCTTCCTGCTTTTCCTTCTTTGCTAAGACCTGGTTTTCCATCTGAAGTCTTGATATTAGTACAGGTGGTTCTCTTTTCTCCAAACATCTCTTTAATTTTCCTGTAGATTGCATCTATCTCGCTGCTAGTGATATATGCTTCTAAATCCTTATATTTTTCCTCTAGCCATTCCTGCTTAGCCATTTTGCACTTCCGGTGGTTCTCATATTTTACACATTTGTATTCACTTTCGTCTGCTTTATTTACTGCAGTTTTATATTTACTCCTTTCATTAATTAAGCCTTCCTATTTTTACCTAATTGATCCTCTGCTGCCTCCACTGTTTCAGCTCTCAAAGCTATCCATTCTTCTTCTACTATATTCTTTTCCACTGTTCTTGTCAACTTCTGGTTCTTTCAATTTATCCAGGCCCATCTCCTGAAATTCTCATCTTTTTGCAGTTTCTCCAGTTTTAATCTATATTTAATGATCGATAAGTTGTGCATGATGAAGTAAAGATGGTAACATCATGAACTTAAAACTAAGTTATATTCAGACAAAGGTCTGATCATGAGTTGAAATGTTTTAATAATGTTGTCAACTTGCGCACTAGGTGTAATGAAACTTTAGTTAATGATGTTTGCAGTAATGACAGATGAACTTTTATCGTAGTAATGGAACTCACGTTGTATGGATGTATTTTCAATATAGTAAGATTTTGTCTCATAGTTTTAAAAGTGTGTATGGTAAATTCATACATATGAGTCAGACTTACAGTCAGTTCTGTGTACGTTGCTGCATAAGACTTACTGTATATGTGTTGATAGATATGTAACAAAAGGGTAGGTATAATGGAAGCAGCTATGGCAGAATTAGTTTACTTACCCTGCAACATTTTAGAGCGTAAATTTTTTAAAGGATTTAAGATAATTTAATGTGTTTAGGAGTACTGGTACGCTGGCATAAAGCCCATTTATAAATAAGTTTCCACACCATTAGGCATCTTGTATTTTATATAATAATATAAACTAATATGTTCTTAAAGTTATTTGCAAACATTTGACAGTTGTTTGGCTAAATGTGTTCAGTCTTCCTCAACATTTTATTTTCTGTAAGTATGTAATCCACTGTGGTCACAGGTCCTATATTTTTTTTTTATAATTCGGCAAAATTATGTTTTCAGGCAGTGATATAATGTTGTCTTCATATTTTCATTTATTCCTCTTCATTTTGAGGTGGAATCAATGACAGGAAGTTAAGGCGTATAGGTTTGGTACAAGTAATATAAATACAGAGTGCTCTTTAGTCTGTGTGGTATCACAGTCTACCATTTTTGACGATGTGTTAATGCCGAAGTGTCACATGCCACTTCAGTCTTGCCATCTACGGTAAGCTGTGCAATGGTGGTTAAGCTGTTCAGTATTCACCTAATATGGTGACTTTCAGAGAAGCGAAGCTCCCCATAGGAGCGTGAAAATGTTAATGAAATATCAATGCTATCACATGGAAACATCGTATTGAATTATACGAAATAATCGTGTTCTAGCAAGAAGATTAGTGAAAGTTTTCATCTGTCTACAGCGGAAACAAGCGGTCACTGTAATAGCTAGGTTTGTTACCATAAATCAATAAAACATGAAGTACGCATGAGATACGTAAGTGAACATTTAATAAATGGACAACGGATGATAATTGGTTAATCTTAGCTTTACACTGGTGTATAACCACGTTAAAGCGCAACTATGAGAATAAATTGCGGATACTGCATGTGACTGCAACAAAGGTGAGCGGCTTACGGAAAGAACCTTGGAAAAATAAGTATGAGCACTAGTAGAATCGCCAAAGTGCATGAAGAAAGCAACTAGCTGGCGGCGAAAGTTAAAACTGTGCAGTTACACCTGATGAAAGTTAACCACCGTTGCGTCCCCCCTCGACTCGGTGATTGCATCGTCAGCTCATTCTTATCACTCTCATACAGCGTAAATGTGGAATACAGTGGCAGTAATGCCTGGCAATTCTGACTCCAGATCAGTCTTCATACTCAGTACTAAAAAGTACGTATCCTTCTGTACGAAAGTAAATTTTACCTGATAGGACGTCTGGCAGCAACCAATTTTTGGTGCACAGGTGCACAGTGTTTACACGTTAGGCATGACCTAGTGAGCATGAAAAAGTTCATTTAAAGTTTGGAATACGTATCTCCCATTGCTAATGATTCAGGTCGACTTACAGGCTGCCTGAAAATCCATGTTGTCATTGCAGGCTGAATGACCTCTAATATATCACTTCGTGGTCAGATGGGTTGTTGGCGTGATGGCAGTATTACGTCTGTCAAACATTTCCATAATCTATTGTCATGCGGTCCCAAGTCGAGTGGAGTTATGTGTTACTCACAGTGAGGAACTGGTCACAAAGTTATGAGCTGCTATCTGCATGAGCAGCAGGTATGCCCTGAAAGGTTTGTGACTCTTGGAAGTAGGCCACCGCTTCGTGGGGAACTTCCGTGCTCCACTGACAGATGTTGCCCCTACATGACTCAACAGTCAGTCGAGGCCACATCGCCTTCACCGTTCAGCTGCCTCTCTGGCCAGGCATCCGCCTCACATTTGCATGCAGGCCATGTGCTTCACGTTACATGTAAAGCACTCAAAGAGTGTCGTGAGAATTTAAGAAAAGCAGAAATAAAATTTTACATAAAATCCATTACATACAATCAGCCAAATTTACATGAAACCATTACAATCGATACACTTGTTTAATGCAACTAACAATTATCGCTCTTTGGACTGAAAATAGAACAGTTAAGTAAATACTGTGACTCGTAGGCTTAAAAAGTTATGAAAGTGTTGGTGATGTGTTTATAAACAGAACTGGGTTCCATGTCCTCTGAAATTGAAACAGTTATATTGGCGCTCCTGAGTCTCTTAACAAATCATCAACGTATTTAAAGATAAAAGCATATATCAATTATATCCATTAAACTATTATAAATGTAACTGATGTGTTTCACTGGAAAATAGACCTCATACAAGTATTGTTAATAGTAGTTAGAAAACGTGCGGATAACGTAGATCACATACATCTGTGAGTTAAGTTCTCTGAGATATCTGAAAATGCTAAGCGGGGTCCTCTATACATAAGCGGTCACGCACATCGCACAAGTTGTTGCCTACTTCATGTGCCAATCACACACACTTAGTGCAAACTTTATTATTATACGGAACCTGACAGTAAAGGCGATTCTCGCTCTGAACTTTCTCAGGTTGTCCTTGAAAGTGAACTAAAATTCATTTTCCTTTGAACATACTCGTGCATACTCTACTTCAAGTACAATGTCACCTTGTGGAACGTGAGAAAACTATGACCGAGAATCGCCTTTACAGTCAGGTTCTGTGTGATCATAAAGTGTGCACTAAATGTACGTGGTTGACACATAAAGTAGGCTTAGACTAGGTTATTTACTTCCATGCATTTTCCGTGTATTTCACCGCTTACTATTGAAAGCTTTCTGTCTCCTCTATACCTCTTTTGTTAGTGATAACCTTCCGTTTTGCAATAACATATGTAACCTTCCCTTAGGATTTCTATCTCTTGCTTAATATTAACAAATGAAATCTTCCCTTTGAAATTTATTCTCTTTCTCAATCTTCGCATACAAATTTAATTGCTGCTTATTGACAGTGATTTTCTGATTATTTCGACGAAACATTGAATGTGTCGCCGTCGTGGCTCTCAGTCGTTATCTGCAATAACCCAAAACTGTTCCTTACCTTTCTTTTTTTTTTGCTGTTACTGGGTCGCCATCTGACTGCTACATCGAACTGCGACATGAATATACTTACTCTGTTTTACTATACTCTATTAGCTGCTGGTGGGCTTTCATAATAAGTGGCTGTATTTATTACCAAAGCTGACGTTATTCTTTAATAGCAAAGCTGACGTTATTCTTTAATTAATTTAACTGAAGTTACGTAATTCATAGTCACACTTTTCTTGACAACAATAAAATTTTTGCAAAGTTTTACGTTGATGGTTTTTGGGATGGATTATAATCAGTAATGCAACATTGCTGGCAAAAATTAATTATATTCTGAAAACGTTTCTTCAAATATTTACTGCTGGTAATGAAAAGATTTTACAAACGTTCAAATGGGACTTACTGTTTACAATAATCTTACAACTAGCATTGTGCAAACATACCTTCAGTAGTCTTGAGTTTCGCAAAGAAAATAATTCAATAATATTAGTTCCTCTTATGATAATAGTTAGCTGATGTCTCTATACATCCGTTTATAATCTCTTGTAAATATAGCTGGTGGCTGGCAGGCACACTGCTCCTCTCAACCTCTCGCTTCAGACCTGCTACCAACTCGCTTCACTTCTCGCTTACTACTGACTTCCTACGAACGCTAAAGTGCGGTCTCTCGTGCTAACAATGCTTTCTGGTGCAGACAATCCCTGCCACCATCACAAAATGTATCAATGAGCGGTCTTTCCCGCTCTTTTCTTAAAATGTACCCATACGCGGTCTCTCCCGCCCTTTTTAAAATAATATCAATGTGCGGTCGCTCTTGCCAACAATACTTTGGTGCAGACATTCCCTGCTACCACAATTATTTCCAACACGATAAATATTAATTATTCCTACTTAATCCTATTAACAAAATATAAACATCTTTCATAAATTGTGGTTTGACAATAGACAAAAGACAATAGAAATATACACGTCTTACACTATCATCCTTGCATCGTAAACATCTGCCACTTCTTTTCCTAATCACACATTCCACATAAATTCGTATCAGTTACCGAGACTTTGGTTCCCGAAATGCATCGTATAGTTACATCTCCCAACGCAACACGAAACGCTGGGTACGCAATGCCTTGTGTTCTTTTGTCGAACTGAGCAACACCTTTCGATATTTCTTGCTTAAATATCCATAATTCACAAATAAGGGTTCTGGTAATTGAATCCCTTCTAGTGGGAAAGTCGGAGCGTTCTCCACTAGTCGACCTCTACTCACGTTCATTTCTTTGTCATTTACTGAGGGATTCCTTCACAGATCTAGGCTGCTTACTTTTACGAGATCCGTATCATCCTATCTTTGAACATCACGTCCTCTACGATACGGCTGCACCCATGAGCCATTATGCTCACCTCAAAAAATAAAAAAATAAAAATGATTCAGATGGCTCTGAGCACTATGGGACGTATCATCTGAGGTCATCAGTCTCCTAGAACTTAGAACTACTTAAACCTAACTAATCTAAGGATGTCTCACACATCCTTGCCCGAGGCAGGATTCGAACCTGCGACCGTAGCGGTCGCGCGGTTCCAGACTGAAGCGCCTAGAAACACCGGTTGGCGTCTCACCTCCACCTGTAACCATTTCTGCGGGATGGGTGTCTCGCTCGTCAGTTAGGCATTCGGAGGTCTTGTGCGTTTGTACAAAGTGGACTAGATCTCTGACAGCGACTTCGCGATCGTGCCAAGGTCACCAAACAAATGCAAATATGCGCCAGTATCGTTCATACCACAACCGTCTAATATAATATCTTTCGGAATTCGGTTTGTTAATTTGGTTTGGCCGTTCCGTATTAGGTTTGTCTGCGCAACTGATGTATCCAAGCACTAGTTTCTTTTAAGCATTTCTGTAAAATACCTCGAAACTGTTGTGGTCCTGCATAAGGCTCCATCATCAAAATGCTTAGTTTGAAGCGATCCTGTTTCTCCTTAGCACAGAATTCCTGCGAAAACTTCGGTGTAAGTGCTTGTAAGTTCTGCCCAAGCAACGATTATCCACGTAGATATGGCTGCCTCTTCTCTTAGATGTGCCCAAATGTAGTTAATTTTAGAACTGCCAGACCATGATTTCAGAAGTCCATCCTGGAGCTGTTCGATCCAAATTTTGGGATGAAAAGTATTCTATCTGTCTGAAAGAATGAGAGCTGGCGTGCCACTCTCTTACTTTTAACTACACTTTTGAACAGATTAAAATTCATCTTTTAGGTCATGATCTTCGTGCTCCTCAGTACTACATTTGTGGTGTGTGTGTTTTACGAATTTTTTACATGACGGAATTATGGGTAGAATGTTTATATAACAGCATGTGTAGCCTGTAAAGGACTTGTTCCCGAGAGGCCGTAGTGAAGGAGGCGGAAAACAGGGAGAAAGAGGGATTGCAGGCCATAAATGTTGTGTCCAGCGATCTGAGTGTGCGATAGATTTGGAGAAAAAGCGCTCCGTGAATTGTACCTGCAGAGGGATTTCCGAGCTTGGCACTCCACTCTTTTTACTTAGGGTCGGAGCGGGAAGGTGCCGATTCGCAAAACATTTTACATACGCCAGGTGACAGACTGTCATAAGGTGGGTTGAGGAAGGCTTTTTAAAGAGACTGCTGTAATCTGATATTTTATGAAAATGGTGAGACGATCTTAAAACAACAAGCTTTCTAATATAGAATCTCGGACAAAACGAAGTGATCGGCTGCTACACGTGTTTAGTGGAGGCGAGACTGTAACTCCCTTGACGCCAGTAAATCGCCAGGTTCGTTTAGCAAGCGGTAGAGACAAATATTTAACGGGTGCGACTGTCTGGGAAGCTTCACAGCCTTCTTTAAAAAATTGCAAATCGTCGGCCTGGAAAGATCAGATCTCTCTGTAAACGAGGGACAGTGGTCCTGTCTAGGTAGACGTTCTCTCCCGAAACATGGCCATGCTTACCGTGAGAACGACACATACCTAGTCTAAAATCTTCTTTTTTCAGACGAGAGAGAATCGGAGTCGCTGCTTGGCCCCTCTCAGGAAATGCAAAGGTGAGGGTTGCACCCCCAGCGTGGAAAAGCTGGTGTTGTGTCTGGATTTGCTATCAGTCCAGCAGAACAGGCAAGCGGGAGACATAGTGAATAGAAGCGAGTTCGATTGGTTTGTACAATGTGGAGGCCGATTTTTTCCTAATTCAGTTCCCTTCCGAGGCTTGGGAGAAAATTATGGTGATTCTTTGCTTCTTCGTTTCTAGTCCCCCAGTGCCAGTGGAGATCTTCAGATCTTTCCCTAGTGGGCGAGACTTGTGGTCTGCGACTTCTACTGGACTAAAAGCTAGTGGCAGTTTCCAACTGTGCTGTCAGTGGAATTGCATAATATCATCTTTGACGTATAGTGTGTCGCGAGGGTGAACTCATTCGTCCTGAGTCAGCCGTCGGACTTTTGAAAATTCCAGCACGCACCGTGATGCCTGTGAATCAAACCGGCTGACCAGACCAGCGAATAGGTGCACCTCAGTCTGAAATCTGCCGTGATTTCAGGGCTCTGATAGGGAAGTTTCTCGCGTTCAAGTAATCAGAACGCCAAGCCAGCTGGCTTGCAAGTTTTAGTGGACGCGTGAGCTGCCGCAGCGCGCGGCTCATCGATCAAAGCGAGCCGCTTTCTGCTGCCCCTTCAATCAAAGTGAAGGGGTCAAGTACTGTTGCACCGGCGTTACGTTGTTGAACGGTATCCACAGTTCCCTGTTCTCCGTGAACGGTAGACTGTGGTGCACTTGGCGTAGCTGATTCCATTTCAATTGAATTGGGCCTCACAGTGGATTCATGTACACAAAGTCAGGTAGCGTTGTAAGATGTAAGAGGGATTAAGTCATGGGAGAATTTCTATAGTTTCCACCCCAAGAAATCCTTTGCCAGTCAAACACGATCCCTTTTCTGATATATGTTTGTCATTTTTTTTTTGTAAGATTTATCATTTCGACTGTAGTTATAAAAGCACGAATAAGAACTTGTCATTATTTTTATAAACTTAAATACGCCACGGTTCTCATTCATACTCCTCCAGCCATTCACTGTTTTTATTTTGCTGTGGATATTCCAGCAATTCAAAACTCAGTCATATTTAGTTAATTTGATGATTAATTCGAGTTCTGAAATTGGCCGCAGACGCAGGCAAATGTGTCATAAACAAATTCACTAGTTTCATATATAAAAATTAGGGGAGTAGCTCACGATTTGAGGATTGCTCAGAAGATAATATTTTTCTTTATATAAAGATAATAACATTTAGCAACAGTTGCACTTATATTTAAGATTAAAGCAAGCGACCGCCTGTAAGCAGCGCATACTTCTGAAGAGAAACAAAACTTCTCTTTATTTCGTCCTCGTAATCATCCCGATAATTTATTCCTACAGACACAGCTGACTCAATGTTCACAGGAGGCGGTACGGGATCGACGCGTATACGACGTAGTCTGTTAATTCGTATAGTCGTCCCATTTATTGTGCCTTTCTTCTTTGCTCACCAATGTCTCCCCGAACAGCGAACTGGTTGCTGCTCTGCTATTACATTGTTTCCCTTTAAGTTGCTCCACTAGCGCTTCTAGATTCCGAAGAGTGATGTCTGCTTGCGTTTCTTTAAATGGTACAGCACTTTTATTTTTTAGGATATCTGAACTTTAAAGGAACGGTCCTTTCCAAACACACATACATATGTCACGAAATTCCTTTACCAGTTTCTTATCTTGAGGTACGGAGTCCATGACTTCATCTTTCCATTGTTTAATGCCCTCAGTTTCCTTTAGTAATTAATCGGATGCAATCTTCACCTCTTGAGTTGCCACGAGTAATTTTAATTTATATTTATAACTGCTGATTTTATTGTCGATACCTGTTTAATCTTTTCTTTGGATCTCTTACTTTCTTCCCAGATTTTTTTGTCTAATTTGTCCATGTGTTCGTTACACTCTGTTCTAACTTCTTAAGCTGATCACTATTTTCTTTCAGTTGTTCTGCAGTACTCTGGAAATGAATATTAATTCTTCCGTCTTCCTTTTTGAAAGTTTTTGTCTGCCTTTTAAAAACTCCTTCTCTCTTATTTCAATGCTGATCGCTCATGTAGTAATGCCGCTTGTTCTCTAAAGCCATTTTGATTAGAAAAGATTGTAGGTCGAAATGTGCTGGTGAAGAAGCATTTTGTGCGTGATAGGGCACGTCCTGTGTCACGTTCTCGTAACCAGCAACTACGGAATTTGCCGTTGCCTGAGACAACGTAACATTGTCTTCACATAAGAACTCAGCTTCAGAATGTTACACATTGCTCTGCAAGTTGAATCTATCCGTCGCTAATGACCTTTGGGAATTTCACCTTGAAACTGTGCGAAGAGCCTTTTTCGGCTTCCATGTTAGGCTAGGTTTCTGATATGAGCCTATTGCTAGCTGTCGGATGTCATACATATACTGTAAAAATGTGACAGTTCACTAGGTACATAACGAGTGTTTCCGTAACTACACTTTCCTATGTATATAGATACATGAAAATGGTCTGAATATGAAAGAAACTGTTTGAGTAAAATGTGAAAGTGCAGCTGTATGTAAACTATTATTTTCCAAGAAGACTACCGAAGTACCTGGTGAGTTGACCCTTTCATCCCCAACATAATCATTCATATTCACTCACGCGGTTGCAGTTCATGAGCTGGGTATTTTTGATGATTTTCACTTTGATGCCCAGAAAATGTGGCCTCTTCTGTTATTCTGCGTTGGGAAAACCGTGGTTTTAGTTGATTTTTAGATGTGTGAAATGTTGTGCAGCAGAATAAATGTATTTTTCTGGCTTAAAATTTGTTAATGACTCACCAGGGGAGTTCGGAACATGGTAGGTTGGCCCTGGGCTTCTGTCAGTCATTATGTCAGCAAGGCGTCCCGCCATTGCAAGACCTTAGAGTGGGGCTGAAAGAAACGCAATCGCTGCTGTGCTAATTAAAAAGGCACCATAGCCTAACACTATGTATCTTCACCGCCGAGTATCACTAAGAAATCAAACATAGGCAAGAAAGATCGAGGTCAGCGACGCAGAATCATTATTAAAATTGTCACAGGAAGGCAAGGAACGCTGGAGGGTCCTATAAATGAGTACAAACGCGCTTCTATGTCTACACCCACTACGTTCTAAGCGCAGGCTCGACCCGTTAAACAGACAGGCTGTCGGCGCTGAATAATACATTCTGTTATGGTGGCATTTAGTCGGTGTTTATTTATTTATTTATTGCCAAATTATAGACCTGTTACCTGATGTTTAAAACAGGTCGTACATCTTTCAATTTTCGTTTTTCATCTTTTTACAGTTTTCTTTCCTTTTGTTTTATCTAAAACATTTACGAAGAATGATACTTTTAAAAATAACAATTATTTAAGGTTGAAATATAAATAAAATTTTGTTGTTTTTTAAGAATAATATAAAAAGAAGATAGGATAGATGAGAGATTTGTTAGTACCATCACCGAGTGTGACTGACGGTGAATACCTCGGAATAGTTTTTTCGAGCCGTTGACCGCCAGTCACACACACACACACACACACACACACACACACACACACACACACACACAAATGGTTATTAGTAGAGAAATAATGTTGCTTATCCTATTTGTTACTAATCCTATGTATTAACTACTTTAGTTGCTCATCCATGTACAGCATTTGGTGTTTTCTTGACTAGATTGCCAGAAATTTGCTTATTTACTGTCACATCTCAGCTTCCTCCTCCTGTTCCTCCTCATTGTCACTATTTTCGTTATCACTGTGGGTATCGCTGTCCATCCTCTGGAGATTTCCGTTACACTGCACATAGGCATGTCTGTGATGTCGTGTCCGCATATACTCTTCATGTGTTGTTTTTGAAATACTGTTTGTCAGTGCGTTTAATTGTGCCCATTGTTCTTCGTCTCTTATTGCTGTGTATATATCTATGTCCGTATATGTGTAACCTAAGTGTAGTGTATGTCTATTGTTCGCGTATTGCCCGCAGAAAAAGACAGTGTGTTCTGGGGAACCTTCTTCCCCGCATGTGCATGTAGGTGTCTGCCTCAGACTCACGCGGTTTAGGTGCGTGGGATAAGGTCCGTGCCCTGTTAAGAAATGTACCATACCGCGGATGGGATCGATATGTCTCATTCTCAACCGCTCCCTTATGTCAGGGAGGAAGTCGATTTAGTCGGTGTTGCTAGAAGGAGAGAAAATGACAGTCTATTGAGTTTCACTGACACCACGGCACGTTGATAAATGATGGCCAGCCTGCTACTTGCTTCCAGACTTCAACAGCGAGATGGGGCCAACCTGATATATACCACAGCCGTGTCAGCCACAGCTGCCTATTGAGGCATCTCAAAAAGGAAGTTTCGCGAGCAGTCAGCCCTCCTCCACTATTGAGTCATCATGGATGATCTTCAAACAGCCATTTCCACACCAGGAAGGTTAGGTGTGTCTACGCAGCTCCCTCGCCAACGGGTGAGCTTGTGCTGCTCTCTTGGAAGACCTATGGTGTGTGACAACGGCTTAGTCTTCACGACCGCTCCCAGCCTAGCATTCTGGGCCACCTGAGCGCACGACGGGCTCCTCTCGAGGGCACTGAGGTGGTGTCCATACTGGGACATCGATAAATGTCTGGGTGGGCAGAGCATTCGTCACACTGCTACTGATATCCGCACGGAACACGGCCGTCGCACTGACCGGCGGCGACGTCACGGTTCGCTGACGAGACGTCAGCAGTCCTTCGTTGCACGTGCGCTTGCGCCGGACCGCCTACGTAGTTCTGAAGACAATTATACCTTTGTAAACACTGCTGAACCAATAAACGCTATAAGGGGTGACGGTGATGAAAAGTACACACTATTTCAAAAATGCAAATGGCTCTGAGCTCTATGGGACTTAACATCAGTCCCCTAGAACTTAGACCTACTTAAACCTATCTAACCTAAGGACATCACACACATCCATGCCCGAGCAGGATTCTAACCTGCGACCGTAGCGGTCGCACGGTTCCGGACTAAAAGCGCATAGAACCGCTCGGCCACATCAGCCAGCCTCAAAAATGCACCAAATCCACAGTTTTGGAGATGCGACAATGAAATTTAGTACCACGGTTTACATGAAAGTAACACATTTACATATAAAATCCTTTATATACATTCAACTTTTTTAAAATGAAATTTGAAATTTTATTTTCAAAAAATAATGTATGTTCCTTTTTCTCAGAAACTATTCAAGACATTTCTACAAAAATTTCTCTGCTTCATCTCTTCATATGTTGCAAACTTCTCTCATGAGGTTTTTAGAATAGGTCTAATAGGAGAAATTTCATAATTTTTAATTATAATTCCACAAATACAATTTTAGATTCATGCAAAATTCCTAGCACTTTGCCCCATGTCTCAGCTTGCAATCAGAATTTCAAAATTTGCTCTTGAAGCAACGTTTATTAGGTTTACAGAAATACGTGTACAAAATTTCATAATTCCAGCATTCATAGAATCTGAGGAAAAGGTGCATAAACTTTAAAAAACTAACTTTTCAGGAAACGCAATTTAAAGTACAACATAACATTTTTCCTTATGTCACTTCTTCAGAAAACGCCACATTTGTACTCTGGGTCGTCTTTCCCTTTAAGGCTTCTCTTCTCGTCTGTCTTCTTTCCTTTACCAGGTCTTCAACTGACTTTACAGCTGCGGAGACATGCTGTAAATCTATTTTTCTCAGGATGTCTTGAGTAAAATTCCCTATCTTGAAGCCCATTTTTCTAATACCTTCATCCGCCAGAAGTTCCCATCATTAAATACATTAACCTCATCATAAGTTGCAATTCTGACAACTGTAGCAGATGTAAATGTGTTTTTAGGGCATCGTTTCCATATGAGTGAATTTACTCATTTGGATTTTGGCTTTTGCCATGAAGACACTTTTTGAGAAGTGCAGGATCGGCCAAAGATGATCTATAAAACCAGAGTTTGTATCACGGCCTTCCAGATGTATCCCGCACACGTTTGGTTGAAAGTAATACACAGAGTCATTGTTGACTGAGCTGGTGCTGAAGTGCTGCTTCAGAACGTGGGCATGGCAGGGAGGCCGCGTCACACTTTTAATTAATTTTCAGGCACTTCGGATGCGATTTCAACATTGAAACTTTGGGACCTTATTGACCATGAGTTGTACTAACAAATAAAAAATAAATCGAAAATTGACATTTTTGGTCAGTTTCATCAAAGTCCTTTCATAAACGCAGATATCACTGTATCACTAACATAACCAAGACCACAGACCCCCACTCTACTCTCAACATCAAGATCACAGTGCTACCCCAACACTGAAGTGGTACGAGGAAGTGACTGGGTAGCAAGAGATGAAAGGTGGCAGTACGTTATTCACACTTATTAGAAGTTGGAGATTAATGGGAAAGGATCTATCAAGTATTAGCGTTACGCTCAAAGCACTACACATTCCTGATAACACATCATGAAAAGATTCTTAAAGTAATTTATGAGAATTCTCAGAACTGTAACGTCTGTTACTCTACGAGTTCATCAGAGAGAAAAATCGTTTTCAAGATCAACTTCTCCATCATCCACAGAATAAATATTCAGCGGCAATGCTGACAGCGACCGGAAATGGCTGTTACTAAGATTCCAATTTTAGCTTGTTGGCATTTCGGTGAACAATTTAAGTCGATAACATTGTCTTGGAGTGCTGAGTGGCGCAATGATTATCTTTGTCAACTTTCCAAGGCGGTGTCATCCGTCTCCCGACTGATGCCTTCCACCACTGTTTCCTCTCCTGTGCGAATCACTTCATCTCATTATATCTTCTAACCCCTAAATCTCCCCCCGATTTTTCACACGGTAAGCCGCTGTTTAGTACACCTACATCTGTACCCTTCAGACCACCTTACGGTGTGTGGTGGCGGGTACTTTGTGTACCAGAGCCACTTCCATAATTTCGTGTTCCAGTTTCGAATGGTTCGCGGCATGATCGATTGCTAGCAGGCCTCTGTGGGGGCTCGAATCTTTCTAATTATACCCTCACTGTCTTGTCTCCCGCCATCCGTATGTAGGAGGACGCAATATATTGGCTGACTCTACTAGGCCTAGCGGTTCTAGGTGCTTCAGTCCGGAACCGCGCTGCTACTACGGTCGCAGCTTCGAATCCTGCCTCGGGCATGGATATGAGTGATGTGCTTAGGTTAGTTAGGTTTAAGTAGTTCTGAGTCTAGGTGACTGATGACCTCGGATGTTAAGTCCCATAGTGCTTAGAGCCATTTGAACCAATTTTGACTCTTCTAGGAGCATATACTGTTGGAAACTTAAATCCACAACGTGATGCACAACACATTTCTTGCTGCGTCAACCACCGGAGCTGGCTGGGAATCTCCGCTTCCTAAATGAACCTGTAATGAAACGTGTTGCCGTTCTATGGAGTTTCCCTACTACTTCTATCAACCCTATGTCATAAGGATTCCAGACAAACGAGCGTTATTCAATCATTCGCTGAACGAGCTACTTCCTTTGTTAACGGAGTACATTTCCTGAGGGGGCTTCTAGTGTATCTGAATATGGCATGTGCCTTACCCGTGGTTACTTTTATGTGATTGTGCCACTTTGAATCGCTCCGTATGTATACTCCTAGATATTTTGTGGAAGTGAGTCATCACAGTCACTGTCTTGCAATCATGTAATTTTACACTAAATGGTGTCTTTCTATATATTCGCAATAGTTACATTTGTTTACGTTGAGAGTCAATTGCCACTCCCTGCACCAAGTGGCAATCCTCTACAGGTCTTCCCGCATTTCGTTACAATTTTATATCGTTGCGACTTCTCTGTATATTACAGCATCAATGAATTCGGATGATATCTGATACATTAATGTTACAAAAAGTAGTGGTCCTATAACATTTCTTTGGGGTGCACCCGAAAGTACTTTAACGTCTGTTGAGAATGACATGCTGTGTTCTGTTTGTTAAAAACACTTTAGTCCACACAGTAGATCCGACATCATGGAAGGTATTCCCAAAAGTCTCCCATCTCCTAACATCTTATCCCTACAAGTAGAATCTTGTCTTCACATATTCATTTTCTCGAACATATTTTGATGTAATTTCCCGTTATCTATCCGTCTACGTAAGTTTCTACGTCATCCTGTTATACCACGCTGATTTATACCTTCTGTACGCGATTCTACCGCCATCTGTAGATGTTCAGATCGCTACGCACGATTTTTGTCACATCAGTGAACTGTTAGAACTGCTCTTCACGCCATAAGCTACTTCGCTACCCGTCAATGTCAAGACACGATGTTGGACTGCCAGCACCGCTGTCTTGTCTATCGCTACTGTCGCCGATGGTCAACACAAGCTGGTCCGACTGCTTCAACTATTCCTGTATTTAGAGTCGTCCTACTTTAATTAAATCTTTATACAACTTCATTTTTCGAAATTGCATCTTCTATCAGAACATCTTCTTCTTCCTCTCTGTCCCCTTCTTCCTGGACATCTCCACCTTCCCCTCTCCCTCTATCCTTCTCCTCTCAACACCCTCTGTCTATCCACCCCATGTCCAACTCCTCCTTGCAGCCTTCTTTCATTCCGACTAATCCTTCTCCCTCTCTGTCCATTTCCTCCATCGCCCCTCTTTCTATGCATATCCTCATTCCTTTTCTCAAATCCATCTGCTCCTCCCCCTGCCTCAGCACAGCCGTGGCTATCCGCTCATTCGTCACCAGCGACGAATCCAGATACTACCCATGTAGTACTACTTTTGCAGTTGGACAGGTGGTTTTCTGTATACTTCAGTTTAAAGAAGAACTAGTTTTTCACTCCCACCCCAATTCTTAAATGGTGTAGGTGTTCTTATCCCTTAGAGCTTCTTACCAGGCAGTAAGTGATATGTGTACCAGTTTTGGTTGAAATTGACCTAACGGTTTGGGAGGACGGTTGAAATATACATACATAATTTTTTGCATTTTTGTCACACGGTACACACACAGTGATACACACTTTATCAGGAATCCGTAAACGATGTATGTCGATTTTATTTATATTCACCCTTTATATATACAAAAAGAACATTAATAAAACCGACAAACGGCAGGGATGGATCCCTGACTGGAAATGGAAGAGAAAAGAACCTATGGACGTGTGTTCGGAAATTCATCGTTTCCACATTAAATGGCGCTGAGAAATGGCAGTTCCTCTGACAATGTTCCTTGCGTTCCTCGTGTGTTGCAAGCTGCATGATTGACTCAGCTTAGTGTAAGTATCAGAATGGTCCGGTGTTCATCTCGGGAACTAGCCGAGATGGTGTCCATTTCATCAAATTCCAGATCTGGAGTTTCAATAGGACTTGAGATCAACTTACTTTCATTTATTCCGCTTCTAATGAGAAATAAAAATATAATGATAAATGAATCATCAATTAAATATTTTATTGTCCAAGCAATAGCATCGACAATGCCATTTATTTTAATTTTGTTGATTCAAATAAAGTATCCAATAGGATGGGCAAAGCAGATGGAAACGCTCGAGAGGTAGCACGGCTATCCAAAACCAGTACCCTCACAGACACCAACTACATCAAACAACATTTAAATCCCTTTTTAGGCGGTTGTGTGATCATGAGTCCTTTCAGACAGACGGACGTGTCTTGAGGCGGTGGACTCTTCGCACACCAGATTTGGAATACCGGGTTCTAAAGGATACTGAGACGACTCATTGAACAAATTCCAGTTAAGTGCCCATCAGCGTGGCCTAAACGACAGTAAAATTGGAAATCGTCTACACTTCATGAAAACCTCACGTTGCTATGAGCAGAGGAACACAGTCTCTGGCGTGCAGCATGACACATGTACAGTTTTATCTCGCGAGTTCTTGTTTTGCTGATCAACTCGGTAGACGGCCAGTAAGTGTTATGCTTTTGAGGCGTTACTACATGGTGGGCTGAGCTGAACACGTACTTTATGTGGGCATGCTAAGCTGAAAGTCGTATATCATGAAGTCTTAGAGTGAGTTTGCTGCCCCTCCTTCAGGATTCCCTACATGCGACGCTTAATGCGCAGTCATTCTTTGTAAACCGATGAACACCACAGTTTCCCCGTCTTTTAAGGACGCCAGCCAAATCGCCCTGAATGTATCTTGGCTATTTTTTTCGGTAGGCAATCTGTTCCACACCACCGTTAGTGCGTATTCACATACTAGAAGCATGAAGAGAAATTTCCGTCGAGTATATCCTAGCAGCCTTTAATCTCGTGCCCCCATGTTTAGTGGATGTGACTGCTGAATTTGGTGGCTTCACAAAGACAAAAGCTTTAAAACCAGATATTAGGCGCATATATATGTAATTATAACTGTTTAAGCGTTGGAAATTTTTATGAACATATTCACTGCAACTACGGTCGCTAGAGGAATATTTAGTCACTTGATGATGAGTAACTCAACTTAATTTTCGTGTTTCAAGTAAATTCATCTCCAGAATACCAAACGGGTACGCCAGGGATCACTGCAGCAGTGTAGATATACAAAAAAATGAAGTTGATAAAACGTGACTTGAAACATGTATCAAATTCATTTACGAGTTGCCAAACGTGTTATAATCACTTCAGTCAAATTTATTCTTTGTAATGCACCGACGAAAGCATATCTTGACGTCACAGAAAGCGCGTTCATTTGCGCTACCGTAGGTTTCGTTTATGTGAATGTGTTCTCCACAGTCTATTCTGCACTAATTCAGTTAAACATGCTTGGAGGCTATTCTATCTATGAGTGGGTAAGCTACCACCAAAAATGTTTTATTTTGATTCTCGGTTCGCGTCTGTGACTTTATCCGAGGACTTTGTAACGTCTTAGCACTACACAAACGGACTACACGTTTTCCTCCTTGGATCGATAGTTTAGAATATAGTACGCACGGTACGCGTTTGTTTCAGTGGAGCATACGTGGCGGGTGTGTGTACGCTCGTCTCCCACTTTGTCTTCGCTGTCCTCCCTTCCTGTGTTTCGCCGGAAGCTGTCGCTATATATATCGTCAGTGAGGCCGGGCCTGATGCCGCTGGTAGCGGAGACGGCGTTGCCTGCTGCCAGCCGTTCGGCCCCGTGATTACGCCGGTGGACAGATCGACCCTGCCTGCAGCGGCGGCGCCGGTCCATAGCAAACAATCGCACGAGTGCTCCACTGTGCGTAGCGGCGACTGCAGGCCCCCCGCCACCCGCCCACCCCTTCCCGCGGGCAACACAATGCGGTCTGCTCCAACCTGCGCAGTCAGGAGGGGCGGTAGATAGCCAGGGGATGGGGGAAGCTCATAAAACACCGGCCCCGTCCCACGTAGGCTGCGCTGTAAACATCCTTTGAATAAAAACTATAAAAAGGGGTTTCAATTACAAACAGGGGTTTTATGCGGCCTCCCTCCACCAAAAGGCAGAAAGGCAGCCCGTTCGCTTGTGATGTTTGACGTTGGTATTTACACAACGGACGGATACGAAGCACAGATGGCAGAAACAGAAATGAAGAGGAAAAAGAAACGAGAGGGGAAAGGGATAAAAGAAGGTGAAAGTGGAAAGAGAAAGGGAGCGCCGTTGCTTTTAAGGACAAGCCCTCATTGCACAACAGAGCTACTAGCGCGCTCGGAAACGCTGAGATCTTCTCAGGGAGAAACCGTCCTGAATACGAATGCTTCATTGAACCACGTCCATTTTTTTGGAGCTGCAACCTGTCTTTTATTGTTGTCTGATCTCCCAGGAAGAAACAGCTTGTAACAACAATGACGCTGTACTATTGTACATATAAGTAATTTTTTTTCTTCTGTTTTTTCGATAAACTTGTGTAATTAATATTCTGATTTCATTTCTTTTTTGTTTCATGCCATTGTGTTATGAAAACTGTAAACAATTTTCAATGTGGATATTAATGTTTATGTCAAGTGTCAAACAATATTGTAATAGAATTGAAATGTAACCAATGTTGAAACTGTTGTAAGATGTTTAAAATTGTAATTGTGCGTCTGGTCCATGCTTAGGCAATGTGTTAGGATATGTAGAATGCAAAACCTCGGGTGAATACCCGGCCTGTCAGGGAGCGGTAAAAGGTGGATGGCAGAAGAGCGCGGGAAAATGCACGCGGGCACTGCAGAGGCACATCGGGCTCAGCAGTAGTAGGTTTGGCACTGGTTTGAGCAACCCCTTCTGGAGCGAGGAGGCTCTCCTGGAAGACGTAGTTTCATTGAGCCTCGGGTATGCCGTTCCAACGCCCACACAGCATGGCAAAATTCCATAGACACTAAATGGAAAATTATTGCGACGCTAAGAAGAATTAAAGTGCCGATACATCAAGAGCCATAGCTGTGGTTGTATGTGTGCTCTGTGCCTCACCATCTCGCCGTCCGCCAACCGCCGCATCGATACAAGCAGGTTGAAACTTTTAGTACTGTATTCGTACAGACCAGAGAGTGAAGGGTTCAATAACAACCTAAATTTTACCAAACTTTCCCATCATTTAATTATCCTCACAACTAACCTAGACAGGGTCCTTTCCAAATGTTGTGCAATCCGAGTGTCCCGAAATGAAAAATTAAATTTTGTGTTAATAATAATTACTTGCAAACCTAGCTATGTTAGAATGGTGTTTAAAGAACTGTTTTGTTAATGAACCAGTAAATGAATAACGAAGGTCTAACGAAGTTGAAAGATAACTTTAATATTGATATAGTAATGAAGTTTAATTATTTCGAGACAGATATAAAGGTATTTAAATGAGCAGTAAATAAGATAAAAAGAGTAGTAACTTATATACTGGAAATCTTGAACGCATAATAAATTCAGTAATAAATTTTTTAATACAGTGATCATAACAGTTTCAGGAACACCCCCCCCCCTTTTTTATTCATTTGAATTCTGAGGTGTTGTAAATTGGTTTGACCAACAAAAGTTAAAGTCAATATAAAAGTCAAAATTTATCAGTGTTTTATCTTTATCAAAATTGACATTTTGTGTGTGGCTCGAAAGTGCTATTTCTAGGGTAACCTATGCCCGATATTAATCAGATTAATAGACAGTATAAAGTTTTGTAGTATACATTATAGTGTAGTGTTGTGTATTCATGGTTTTTCCATATCAGTACAGAACGTGAAACTATCAGTTCAATAGATTTTCTGGTTCTAAAATTCTACTATATTATGCAGTGTTACTACGTGTTGTTTTGTATGAATATATACCAACTTGTACAGGGAAGAAACTCAGTTAATGCCTAATTAGGCTGGCGACCGTATTATTAACAAATTGGTAGCATCTTCTGTGTTGCTTTTTGTCCATCGTGACGTGTAGTTGCATTTCGAACTTGCTTGACGGATCATTGTTATTACAAAGTGGGTGTAAGTCTGATTTGCCACCATTCAGGTACACGCGGTCGACATCTATGCGAAAATCCTTTCTCATAAGGTGAATCCCGCTCACTTATCATAGCACGGGCTTTAACGAGTATTGTGTGCCCCACGCGCACATTACAAGCTGCACTCAAAATTTAACGATACTAACATTTTGAGTACCCCACCAGAAAGTGTATATGTTCCATACGTACGACACTGTACTTAATGCATCATCATCTTTATGTTAGTTGCTACTGACATTTCGAAAGCATTGAATATACAAAGCAGAAAGTTGATGAAAGTGCCTCTGTCAGCAATGAAAAGATAGAGGATTCAACCAGTTCATGAGTAATTGTCCGATAAGATAAAGGGAGGAGTAGATTTATCGCAAGGGACTTCCATTGAAACGCATAGGGGAAGGCGGGGGAAGACGAAGGAGCTAACTTTAACGCCTTACAAAACGGGCAAAAGTAAATAAATAAAAGCTCATTAGGTTATAATTTCTTTATTCAACTATTAAAGTACAAAAATATCTACAAAGGAACTTAAAATTTTCTTAGATTTATTTGTGTGTAGCCTGATTAGAAGAAAAGTGCTTTTCCCTGTCCAGCCCCGTAAATTGTTTAAGATGAACCCAATATCAATACGAATTTAAAGCTTAAATAAATAAAGACTTTGGAATAATAAGTAATGAAACAACGGAAATGTCTCAAAGGATGACTCTGTATGTTATTTGGGACCTTATCCTATTTATCATTTCCGCATAACACACAAATGTGAACTGCCTCGTCCTCATCACTTTCTATTCATGCGCAAGAGTTGTGGGTCCACCATCCATATGCAATACACCGTATCCAACCTCTTTGGGAGAAGTTGTAGCAGTACAAACATTGTTTGCCTCTTCTTCGCTTCAAATTCATTTTGGCCTATGGTCTTTTGAACATGAAGACTTACTTAATAACTCAGTAGAGCTGCCGGCCGTTGTGGCCGAGCGGTTCTAGGCGCTTCAGTCTGGAACCGCGTGACCGCTACGGTCGCGGGTTCGAATCCTGCCTCAGGCATGGATGTGTGTGATGTCCTTATGTTAGTTAGGTTTAAGTAGTTCTAAGTTCTAGGGGACTGATGACCTCAGAAGTTAAGTCCTATAGTGCTCAGAGCCATTTGAACCATTTGAACCATTAAATGTAGATAACAATGTAACTGAGACATTACAACTGATTATAGTACTGAAGAGAGCCACTCATAAAATTCATGAAACTACATGAGAGACAGATAAATAAGTTATAGAAATTTTACAAGTATTGTATAAGCAATAACTGGAAGCATTGAACACATCTCAGCCACATTTCACATAGTGCTACAACGCATTTCGAAAGTTTGTCGACAATCAGATCCTATGACTGTACGTGGGAAAAAAGCTTTAACAATGCATTTGTGGCGTTCACAAAGTATAACAAATTGGACTATTGGTCCACCCCTCCCATTAAAACAGTTCATCTCTGACCTTGTCAGTCCAATCACACACCGCAACCGCGCACCAGACCGCATCCTCCTCATCACTGGAACGCGTTGTTATGTTTTGTGAAGTGCACATGATATGTATTGAATGTTACCAATTATTTCTGATAAAATGTAACAGCAGCCACCTCACACCCAAACATGTTAGAAATTTAAAGCCCCCTTTTTTTATGTCTGTATGTGGAGATAAGACACAGGAAGGACTGTAGAGATTTTCACCAATGGATAGACTGATTCACGAGGAATATTTGTGTACATGTTTAGTTACCTCTAC
Source organism: Schistocerca nitens (assembly GCF_023898315.1). Taxonomy (NCBI): domain Eukaryota; kingdom Metazoa; phylum Arthropoda; class Insecta; order Orthoptera; family Acrididae; genus Schistocerca; species Schistocerca nitens. The sequence continues at coordinate 425,574,260 of NC_064615.1, read as the reverse complement.
GCCCCATCTCGTATATGAATTCTGATAATCTTAATTTCCTTAGTTCTTGCCTGATGAGTGTGTTTCTCTCTAGATTTTTGTCTTTTTAATAGGTATCTTAAGAATTTAAGATCACGTGGAACTGGAAAGTGTTTCAGGAATGCTATATCTCGTACAGCTTCTATGTTTTCTCTAACCTGCAAATAATTCGTACTGTCTGATGGAAATGGTATCTACATTAGGTAACGTTTTCATTTCGCAAAAATTAAAACTCAAATTGCTAGCTTTTCTTCCTAACGTACTACGTACTAACTGTTTTGTCGTTTCGAGTCCCTTTCACAGACTGTTGTGCTGTAGAAATGTGCGCGTTATTGACTAATTGTGGACTACAAATTACCTAGAACTCGATGAAACTACACGTTTGTCCTCAGTTTTAGTTTGTCTACAGCAAAGGAGCTGCAGAGCCAAACTAAATTTGCAGAAGGGTTTGTACCTCCGTACCTAGCATCAAAAGTTAAGTATGTGTAATTTCATCATAATCAAAACACTGTGTCACACTTATCTGGTATCCTAGTTATGCTCACACATGAAACAAAAGTGAAAACAAAACAAAAATCGCAAATTCCTTCTATGTTGTTGCTGTCCACTTCTGCAACAAGCTTCCCTTCACTCTTCAAATGGTTCAAACCCTAAGCGCTATGGGACTTAACATCTGAGGTTATCAGTCCCCTAGACTTAGAACTACTTAAACCTAACTAACCCAAGGAAATAACACACATCCATACCTGAGGCAGCTTTCGAACCTGCGACCGTAGAAGCAGCGCGGTTCCGGACTGAAGAGTCTAAATCCGCTCGGCCACAGCGGCCAGCCCCTTCACTCTGCGCACAATCCAACGACCTGTTGTACTTAAAGATGACACTGAAGCTACTCCTCGTGTCACCTCTCACCGTTTCCCAAGAACTGACGTATATGACCAGTCTTTCTCTTTCAAACAGTAAAGCAAATGTTTCCATGTTCTGCCAGTTACACATATTTCTATTTCCAGTTGACAGTCAGTCACGCCACATTTTCTCCCGCACGTTTATTAATTGCGTTTTGTAACGATCCTCTCTCTCGACGTTTCACAGCGCTTTTTCTCTTATAAAATATTGCTAGCACTCATAGCTTGGATCTATCCATTTTTTATATTTTTCATTTTATTTTTTTAGTCATCAATATTCTGACTGCTTTGATGTGGTCCGCCACTAAGTCCTCTCATGTGCCAACCTTTCCATCTCAAGTAACACATTTTACGTCCTCAATTATTTGCTGGGTGTTTTCCAGTCTGTGTCTTCCTCTACTGTTTTCACCCTCTACAGCTATTGGACTCGCATTCTGGAGGACAATGGTTCGAACCTGTGTCAGACCATCCAGATTTAGGTTTCCTGTGATGTCCCTAGATCGCTCCAGGCAAATTCCAGGGTGGTTCCTTTGGAAGGGCACGACCGATTTCCTTCTCCCTCCTTGAGACAATCCTAGCTTGTGCTCCGTCTCTAATGCCCTCGATGTCGACGGGACATTAAACAGCATCTTCCTTCCTTCTCTCTTTTCTCTACAGCTCCCTCTAGTACCACGAAAGTTATTCTCTGATGTCTTAACAGATGTCGCATCATCCGCACCTCCCTCTTGTCAGTGTTTCCCACATATTCCCTTCCTCTCCTGTTCTAAGGAAAAACTCCACATAACTTACCTTACCAGATCACTTAATTTTCAAGTTCTTAGACAGCACCAATTTCAAGTGCTTCTATTCTCATCTGTTCCGATTTTTCCACAATCTACGTCTCGCTACCATACAATGCTGTGTTCGAAACGTACAGTCTCAGAAATTTCCTCCAAAATTTGAGACCTATGTTTGATACTCTAGAACTCTCTTCGCCAGAAATGCCCTTCTTGTCAGTGCTATCTCCTTCTTACGTCCTCCTTGCTCCGTCCGTCATTGGCTATTTTGGTGACTAGGTAGCAAAATTCCCAACCTTCATCTACTTTGCGATCACCAATGCTGACGTTAGATTTCTCGCTTTTCTCATTTCTGATCCTTGTCATTACTTTCTTCTTCGATTTACTCTCAATCCATGTTCTGTACTTATCAGAAAGTTCATTCCATTCAACAGATCCTGTAGTTCGTCTCAACTTTCACTGAGAAAAGCAGTGTCATCAGCAAATCTTATCGGTGATATCCTTTACATCGAATTTAAATCGCACCCTTGAACTTTTGCTTTAGATCCGTCATTGCGTGATCGACGTACAGATAGAACAGGAGGGTCGAGAGACTAAGTCTTTCTCTTACACACTTTTTATTCCGTAGGCTTCGTTATTGGCCTTCCACTCTTATTATTCCCTCTTGGTTCTAGTTCATATTGTATACACGGTGTTTGAAAATACCAACTACAGGCTTCATCCCAATAGAGACTCCAAGAACTTGTGGAGGGGAGTGAGTGCTCAATATTTTAAATAGAAACCCAGGTCCGGAAACGACATCAAACAGCGCTACAGAGCGTCAAAGTTACAGGCTTTGGCGCCTATAAAAGTATGGATGTATAGGATGTTTCACAGTGGCGAAGATGAACAAGTGTTCGTAGCTCTTAAGGTATGCGTTTTAGAGCGCACGTTGGCTAGACATTTTTCCTTGTTTTGGTCCACACTGCCATCTCTGCAAGTTTCTACCCTACAGTCTAAGCAAGAACAGTACGAGTATTTGCATTCTACTGTCAGAGGTACCAGAACGGTTTCCGTTTATAAGTTTCGACTCGTTTGCGGTACAGGAACCGTTCCCCCAAGTTGATACATTCATCCTTCTCCATCATCCTAGAAAGCTTGCAACATCATCACGGAATCACCCTGTATACACATATGAGTACATTTACAGGCGCCGCGCCTATAACTTCGACGCCTTGTAGCGTCGTTGGATGACTTTTCCGGACACGGGTTGCTACCCAAAATATTATGTACTTACTCACTCCTACAATCCTAGACGTTTGTTAAGAGCATTTCCGAACACTCAGTACTACCCTACTTTCCCTATAGCTTACCGTTATTTGGTAGTAATTTGTCATTATTGTTGTGGTTCTCATGAATGAATGTAAACCGTGTATTTTTATGAACTATAGTAATTTCCAAACATATTTTTATCAGATGTTGCGTATCAGAATGGATGTAATTAAAATATACTCAATGCCTGAGTAGATGACAGTATTTAATGGTCCTAATATCGCCTGGTTAAATAATAACATAAGTGGAAATATCGAAATCAATATTGAATTTTATTAATTCAGCAGCAGCTAAGTTTTCAAATTGTGTCGAGAAATATAAGCATATCTCTATCTTTGCCTTTCCATGACGATACAAGTTGCTCATCCCTCATTCTCTGTACATTTCTTGTAGTTTTGCTAAAAACGCTGTTAATCATGAGTTGTTGAAGGGCAATCCAGAGAGCGAGAGAGACAGAGAGAGACAGACAGACAGAGAGAGAGAGAGAGAAAGAGAGATAGACAGAGCGAGAGAGAGAGAGAGACAGAAAGGTTTTCACACAGATTCACTCACTCACACACACACACACACACACACACACACACACACACAGAGAGAGAGAGAGAGAGAGAGAGAGATAGATAGATAGAGAGAGAGAGAGAGAGAGAGAGAGAGAGAGAGGAAGATAGAGAGAGAGGGGGGGGGGAGAAACGAATGCAAAATTTTCTTTCTGTTTCATCTTGTTTCGCTAGTAATTCCTGGCAATTAAGCGCAGCAGAAAAAAGATATAAATTAGGGAACTGCCCAGTACGAGCTTCCTACCCCTCAAACATCACATTTGGAAGAGAGTGAGCCAAAAAGTGTATTACTCTCCTATTAAACAAGTAACCTGCAGAGGTATCAGTAAAACAGTGACCTTTTAATCATTAGAGGACGACATACCCTACCAATGTGTACATCTTGCCACTGTCTGAAAATGCGTTCGACAGCGACATTTATATTGCTTACCAACATCAAATACTCAGTTTCCTTCGCCTATTTAGCTTCCCCTGCACTATATCGTATTGACTTCAGGTCGTGATCATTATCTGACAAAGCGTGAACACGTTCTGAAACAGTGCTATTATTAACTATGTTGTATGTCTAAATCTGCATATGCTGCAAGTACTTGGCGTAGTTTACTTAGTACCAACATCAATGACTTTCTGTCATACTCGTTTCTGTCTTCAGTGAAGGGATCTATCTAGGTGCCTGGGTGCTCGGACTAATCGATCTTATATTATTATAATTATTTCTGCGTGGAATACAACTCAGGCAGCAGACGTTTCACATAGTGTGACCGGGACTTGAAGCCAGAATGCCCGTTTTATGCGAGTAGTCGATCTAATCTGTACGTCCACGCTTCACGACCAGCCAAAATTCTCAACTTGTCGGACACTGTAATTGTAGTGTCCACTGTCCATTGTCCTCAATGCTTGCACCTTTACCATATTCCCGCAAGAGATGGGACGTAGTGTGCGTCTGCACTGAAGTTATAATTATTCGCCGTCAGAAAGATTCACAGACCATAAGCAAGCAAGTGATACTAAACAACGTTTAGTCCTCTACGAAACATATAAACTCAAGAAAAGCATCTGAAACATATGTCCCCTAATTGAAAGCTGGACACAAGTATTGGAATAGAGAACGGGTGGTATTTATTGATCATTCCCTTTTTATGAATCACTGCCGTTAGTCTTTTGGACATTGACCGTATGTGTATTTGGTGACTGTAGAGTCTGCATTTCTCCACTGTGTTAGGAGAAGTCCTTTCAGATGGTCCTCACGTCTGATATGATGTTTCGTAACACGATCTTCGACATTATTTCAGATGTCCTTTATAGGATTTAAAGCTAGCGATTGGGCCGGTGTCTTCAAAGTACGAGGAGTGTTTTACACAATCCAGAGTCTCACTATTTCAGCGTCGTGCTGGAAGTAATCATCGTTTCCTAATCCCAGCCTCACTGCACTTTCCTTAAGAGTGTATTCACACTTGGCGATGACCCCTACTATCAAGACCAGCTCATCAATGCCATACCATCACATTGCTGCCTCCATGTTTCTTTTTAGCTTCCATTTTCTTAGGCTTCCTGGCTGTATTTGGTAGCCTCCATACCGTAACTCGTCCATCATCCTTCGGCAAGCAGAATTTTCTGTCGTCCGGCCAGAGAACGTGATCCCAGATTTCTGTTGGTTTCACCAGTTACTGGTTAGCAAATTCTAGACGCTATTTCTGATTCACAGGACTGATACATGGTCTCGTCCTAGGAACAGCCCCATCGTAAACGGCAGTATTTAGAAACCCGTTCAACAGTTCTTTTATGAACCACAGTGCCACGATATTTTTCAAGGCTCTACTATCAGATGACGTCATCCTTGGATTCTTCTTCGCCATTTTGTTATTCGCGTTCTGCTTGTAGTACTACGTTTAGATGGAACGTCTCATTTCTATTTATTCACAACACCATTATTCTGTTTATGGCGCTGACTGATGAACACCTTAGCGTGGCATCTGTTGACAGCACTGGCTGTTTCGGACAGGAATTTGTTTTATTTGTAAAGATTAACTACAAAACTACTGTTCTATCTTTGTATCTTACGTTTACACACCATTTCACTTATGAACTCCTACGAGTACACCTCAAATGCAAGCGACTTTGAAGAGGCACAGTATAAACACGACGACAGTGGGGTCATAACGCACGCATCTAATCATGCGTCTCTCTAACCGTTTGGAAACGTTCAGCCACTTACGTCATCCTGTAACCTGGCACAGAACGTGTGATAAATATATGAATTGTGATATTTTAACTATAGTTTGTGACACACAGTGGTAGAGTTTATAAATTTACAAATGCAATACTAATAAATAAATATCATCTTATTTATATTATACCGGGTGAATCACTAACTATTGCCTCCAAGAATAACTCCGAAAGTATGATAGGAGCTGAGGGACAAAAGTTGCATGGGGCAACGGGGGCCGTAATATGCCGTTGGGGTTTTGTTGCTAGGTGGGGTCGCTTCACAGATATCAAGGTCAAATTTGTTTTTTTTAAAGGGGTACTATGTTTTGGTACTTATTTTCTGATAGCGGCTATCGAGACGAATCCAGTGATGTGTACCAGTAAGGTCTTCGAGCGTCAGCGAAGGTCACAGAGGTGGCATGAACGTCCATTTGCAGAAAGTGTTCGAAGTGATTACCGTTGGTATCAATGCAGTGTTGCAATCTTCTTGTCATAGATTCAGTGTTATTCCTTATCACTTCGGCACTTATCGAGGCACATGCTCCGAAAATTCTCTCTTGCATATCTTCAGGTGTAGTTGGAAGTCTTTATAAACAATGTCTTTTACGAATTCCCACAAGAAAAAATCCAGAGGCGTCAAGTCTGGCGAACGAGCCGGCCACGACACATCACCTCCGCGTCCAATCCAACGACTTGGGAATTGTCTTTGCAACTCATTTCTAGCCATCAGCGAAAAATATACCGTACACCCATCGTGTTGATACCACATTCTGTTCCTTGTTCTAAAGGTATTTCTTCCATTAATAGACCTAATGTTTCTAGCAGGAACGTGGTGTACTTACGATCACTAAGATTTCCTTCGATGAAATAGGGGCCTATAATCCTGTCCTCCAAAACACCGCCGACAACCTAGAACTGCTGCTGGACATGGTGAAAGTTGTTTCCCATAGCCTGTACATAATGACACAGACAGCTCACCTCATGTCTATGACTTTTCCTCCGTTGACTTTAGTGTATTTTCTGTCCTGGAAAGGTTTCTCTCTACTTCTGCCTATTCGGTATTCTGGAAAGGTTGGAAAGAACAGTAGCACGACCTTTCGTAGTGAAACAACTTCGGAAGACTGAATTCAACAGTTCGGCTTTCGTAGTCTGTGTTATTGCGAGATCACTGTAACACTAAATTGAAGATTATGATTTGCTAGTAACTGCACGTATAATCAACGTTTCTTAGTTTAAATCTTCAATGACATTCTTAAATTATATGTTGAAGAGTAATTACAATAATAAAATCTTGTAGTGTCAGACATATACTTCGCATATGAATTTACATTTTCGATAGGATAATTACGTCACATTATGTCAAAAAAAGCAATATTTCGTAAGAGAAGCAGCATTTGAACAACAGTTATTAGTATAACATTCTTCACGAATACTAGTATGCGAATAATGAGACTGAAGTCAAAATACGGAAACGTAAAAGTATCCAGGTCAACGTAGAGCTCTCTCGCAACTGGTCGTTGCTCAGACTGGATGCTCATTTTCCACTAGATATGGCGAACATTCAAACAAAACTGCTTTCGAGTTTTACTTAGATAACACCCGACATGAAATTATAGACACCTAGCATAATACGAAAATGTTACATAACTCTCCGAAAGGGCGGAAGCTTGATCTATTCTATGAGTTTCATATATACAGCAGAAAAAAATCTCATATTAAATAACAAGCTGGAATTCCGCCAGCAAAACATTTTCAGCATCTTTGGTAATTTCCTACAAATAAGACAAGACACTCAGGATTATCGCAATTGTCCGTATCCGTTGATTCGTCAGTTGTATCTTGTACATATCACCTGGGTATTGAACTACAAATTAAATACTTCTAGCATAAGATTTAGAAGAACTCTTTGCAATACTCTAAATCAATATAGACCACCGTAGTGGCATTGTTGTTGTGTTGAGGGAAACTTCCCTATATTTATTTACCTAGCTTAGTACACAACATTATAACCTTGTTTGAATACATTTGATGTAAATTTATGTGGGACATCTGTTGTCTGATACAAATACTACAGTAATTTGCTTTCTGTACTTAATGTTTTTACATACGTCACAAACATTTGGCCAGTTATAAGGATGCCCTAGATAATACACACGCTCTTAATGTTATGCTTCCAAACACAGACACATCTCTTTGACAATGCTACATGGTACGTTATTTTTGGCTATAACACAATATAACCAACTGTTTGAAAACTACAACCACGAACACATCAGGTTACGTGCCATATACTTTGTAGGTAAGATTATAACGTAGACATCGAAGAAACTTCCCCAAATTTAAGGAGGATGGGTTTAAAGTCCCGTCGGCATAGAGGCCGTTAGAGATGGAGCCCAAGCTCGGAATGTGCCAAGGATGGGGAAGGAAATCGGCCATGCTCTTTCAAAGGAAACATCCCGCCATTTGCCTGGAGTGGTTTAGAGAAACCACGGAAAACTTAGATCTGGATGGCTGGACGAGGGTTTGAACAGTCGTCTTTCCCAAAGGTAGGCACTTCAGCTTCAAGGTAGGCCCCTCAACTATTGTACATTTTTACTGCAAGACAGGAGATTAGAACAGAACTTCGTATTCGTATTATACAGCTCCCTATGTTCATTAAAAGCAGACATATGTACCCTTCTCTTAAATTTATTTGGCGTACTGTTAAAATTACTTAGACTTTTTCACTATGTACATTCTGAGCGTTTGTCCGTAGTGAATGGAAATATAGTGCTGTACTCATAACTGTCTCCATACTTTACATTCGTACGATGCTTCTATGAGATTATTGTTACGGTCAGTATTCAACACATGATAGGCATTACGTTCTAGTCGACATAATAGTTACGTAGAATTTAACTAAGCACTTAGGTGGGCAAAACCATATGCTAAATAACTCTTGAAATGCGTGGTAAAAACCTTCAGCTGTCTTACATTTTGCACAGTGCTACATCTTTCAATCATAGACCATTTTTAAGCTTCACATTTACGTCTGCTAAGCCTGAAAATGTTCTACGACCGAAAGTAGTAGCACTGTGCAAAATAAAAGACAGTCGAATGTTATCATCATGGATTTCAACGATTACGTAGACGACGATGCACGCACGAAGTATTACGTAACTGCAATGTTTGTTTTGGTAAATGGGCAATAATACTGTAGTTATTACAATTACAAAACATTACACGTATACAGTTTTGGCTGCCTTATTTGTTACATTTAGTGTATATATACCATATGGGACTTGTTGAAATCCTCCATTCTTTACATTTTGTTAATGTTAGTTGCATCTAACCTCGTACCAAAATTTCTCTCCACCTGCTCAGTCTATGTCACTGTTTATATATGTATGGTATTTGTGCCTTTATACACACTCGTTTGGTATTTTTATATAACATACCTAATTGCTTTAGACATACAATGTTTATAAGGTTATGGAGGGAACCCTCAGTATTTTATTTTATGCTGTAATTCAGAATAAAACACTGACAATCGTTTTAATGTAGCTAATAACTGAGTAAGACTTCAGGTATTCTAAACGTCAGTCAAAATAATTTTCTCTTATTTGGGCCATTGCTAAGTCGCTGATCTGCTACCCTGGTAAACTTTTCATATATTTCAGATTGGTCAAATTATTTAATTTAAAACATACTGCTGCATCATGAAGTGTGTGGCACTTTACGTTAAAGTATTTACATATATTCCCATGTATTGCACTAGTGGAATGTCAAACTTTATCGTCTATGCCATCCACTGGCTCTAAGTATTTTGTAACTTTCATATTTTTACATATAAAACATTATATTGTACTCAATATATACTTTTTAAAATACTGCATATTTTGTGTTGTTCTGTTAAAATATTGTAAGTTTACTGAACTGCCATTTGGTGGCAACTTCCACGACCCAAAAGTCAGGGCACAAAATATCGGTCAGTTCTCTTATTTCTGTAAGCTGGATAGTTTCTTCAGATACTGTCGACAGACAAGATGGCTCTTTATGCTATCGCGTTACACAACCATGTCGTATCTGTTATACTGCACAATGGAATGGTGCATAGCTTATCTAATATGTATATATTTTAACCACGGTTTGGAGCAACGTGTTATTCAAAAAATCTTTGTGAACATAGCTTTTTATCGGTGATTGTGGATTATTTCCGTAAATTTTTTTAGGCTTTCTCTTACATTCTGGAATTATAAACATGTAAGTAACAAAGCGTCTTGCTTCAGTAGTCGATGTAAACACTGCTTTCTATTATGTGGTATGCACTCAAACAGCGTTTACAAAACCATTAATTTCGTCTATTCTTTGTATTATGAATATTGGCCTGTAGCTTTCTGTATACTTTCGGATCTGAATTAGACCATTTAAATTCGAAGCTTGTAATCGTTGTATTTTTCCTTGCGATCTTGCTTAACAAAGAGATTCCCTAAAGAAAATTACAACACTGACAAGAACTGGCAAATATAATGAAGTCATCCATTATATGAAGTATCAAATGAATGGGAACGAGAAGTGTGCAAGAAAGGTCGTGTTCACCATTTATTAAAAGAGCTTGAAGTTTACAAAACTAAAAAAACAGGAGGCACCAATGACATTAAATGGGAAAAACAACTTTATACCTAACGCCTGTTTTAGTTTACTGTTTGTCCTACAACTTCAACCATTGAACATCTCTAATGTATATCTTGCCGTTGTCTTTATCATGTATAAGAGTGAATTACACATTGGCATCGTTTTCTTATGTTGAAAGTACAGCTCTCGTGCTTACTTTTCCATTCCGTGTTGGTATAATATACGGCTTTAAGTAGATAATTTTATTAATTAACTGGTATAATAATTTATCTTTTTTTTTCTTGAAACGGTGTGTTGCAGCGTACGAGAGGGGCTCTCTGACGGTTAAGCTCTCCGACTACTTCTCGCCTTTGGTACATACTGCCTGCCACGCCAACCGAGGACACTTGTTGCTTACTTCATTCTTTCGTTACGTTCACTTGGCTTCTTTCCCTATTTACGTGTCATTTTTTATTATTCTCGTAACTCTGAAAGTTTCTTCTTATGAATGTCATTATTTTCACCTAAAATCGTCACAGCAGCCTCTCAGGACAACATCTTGTCACGTGGCCACTTGCTTTTGAACAAACTAAACTTTCCTTAGTCGTGTTTTTAATGTCTTCCATTTCATCACTGTAAGAACTTACACCTGGTAACCCACTACAAACTTCGACTATCGCAGTCTTCTTTGGTTCAAATGGTTCTGAGCACTATGGGACTTAACTTCTGAGGTCATCAGTCCCCTAGAACTTGAACTACTTAAACCTAACTAACCTAAGAACATCACACACATCCATGCCCGAGGCAGGATTCGAACCTGCGACCGTAGCGGTCGCGCGGTTCCAGACTGTAGCGCCTAGAACCGCTCGGCAACCCCGGCCGGCGCAGTCTTCTTTTTTGCATTTTTGTAATTGATGAGTACGTGTAGGCTCATACTATCGGTATCTAATGAGCCTCCGACACAAACTGAGTGCAGTTCGTTATGAACAATAGTGCTGCTAACAAGGTGACTCCACCGACACTGTGGCCATATATACCACATTTTAAATGTGGCTGACTATACTAAGGTCATCTTCTGTGAATCTGATGATGTTGCTACTATGCTTTCATTATATTAGGACATCTTTCAAAACAGATACGCCTCGTTACATTTTGAGTGCAGTCTTGTACGTGTATGTCAATAATACTTTTTATTATGGCTTATTTTATTGTTTTAAGATATAGGTAGTCCTCTAGTGCTACAGTTTTTTCCCATTCTTTGTCACAGATCCGAAAATGGTCATTGCTGACAGAAATCAGTAGTTTAAGGAACTATCAATTTTGTGATCGTAGACGGAAATAAATGAAATTTTTTCTACGATCAGGTAAGATTAGTTGCAGGTGAAGCCAACGGCAGGCATCGATTTATTGGCAATAAGCAAGAAACTGGATCTTACATTTCTCGACGCATCATCGCAGCCTCGCAAGGCGAAGGTCGCCTTTCTGAATGTTCTGGCGTGTATATAAGTGTCGTTAGTGTATTTACTCACTATTGATATACAAAATGGATGTGTTTCTGTGTACTGTACAAGTCTGTAGCCAGAACACAAAATTTCAGCCCACAACTGATGATGGTAGTACTTAAGAAGCCTACATAAAAATAAAATAAATTGAAAAAAGAAAGTTTGTGGAATCGCAAACAATATATTACCAATTCATTTCCGCGTCTCTTTCCTGTAAATCAGATTGGGGTGCGACCAGGCAACGTTTGTGCTTGGGAATCAAATGCTTCAGTTCGTGCTGCGTAAGTACACAGCACCTTTGTTTTTATTTTGGTATTCCGTCACGTGAGTTCATGGACTCCCAAATAATTGTACCTAGCACTTACATCTGAATTTGTGTACACGATAATTCTCTTTTTCTCTTCAAGGTACATGGCAAAATGTTTCTCTCATCGTTAGGTATTTGCGGTAGATTCCTGATAACCGAAGTGTTTGGCTTTCTAGTATCGAACCACCATCTTCATGGTAGCTAGGACGGATTTAATTCTTTCGGCTACACTGTTTATACTCTAACGAATACGAAACCAGATCATTCGAGAGCATCATCACTAGCAGTGACGTCCACCAGACATCAGCAATCAAAATGTTGCAGCAGTCTTAGTGCTTAATCAGAACCTTCAGCGTGACAAAAGTCGAAATCACAAGTGTAGGAGAAATTCATAACTGAGACCAGTGCCAGGCTTATACACATCAAAAAAAGTTTTGCATCACCTCGGTTCCCAGAACTCCTGAGGGTAGACGTTGACTGTGGATATTGTATCACACACAGTCTCTTTGACTGTTCAGAGATGTCACTACACCCTCCGAAAGATGTAAACAAATATCCATGAGCAGCGCCTATTAGACGGAGGGGGTCCGACAGTCGATCAGTTCCAGTCATTCCACCAGGAAGGAGGTACACGGGTCGTGTTGTCTGTAGTTCAACCATGCCTAGACGGTCAATACCGCGGTTTGATCGCGCCGCAGTTTGATAGCGTCCGCATTGTTACTTTGTGCCAGGAAGGGAAGTGTCCAGGCCTCTCCGAGTGAACCAAAGCTATGTTGTTCGGACATGGAGGACATACAGAGAAACACGAACTGTCGATGACATGCCTCCCTCAGGCCGCCCAAGAGCTACTACTACTACGGATTATGGTTCGGAGGAAACCTGACAGCAACACCCCCATGCTGAATAATGCTATTCGTGTAGCCATAGGACGTCGTGTTATGACTCAAGCTGTCTGCAATACGCTGCATAATACGCAACTTCACTCCCGACGTTCATGGCGAGGTGCATCTTTGTAACCACGACACCATGCAGCGTGGTACAGATGGGCCCAACAGCACACCGAATGGATCGCCCACGACTGGCATCACGTTCTCCTCACCGATGAGTGTTACATATGCCTTCAACCAGACAGTCATCAAAGACGTGTCTGGAGGCAACTCGGTCAGGGTGAACACCTTAGACACACTGTCCAGCGAGTGCAGCGAGGTGGAGGTTCCCTGATGTTTTCAGGTGGCATTATGTGGGGTCGATGTACGCCTCTGGTGGTCATGTAGGGCACCGTAACGGATGTACGCTACGTGAATGCCATCCTCCGACCGATAGTACAACCATATCGGCAGCATATTGGCGAGTCATTCGGCTTCATGGACGACAATTCGCGTTCCCATAGTGCACATCTTGGGACTGACTTCCTTCAGGATAATACTATCGCTAGAGTAGTGGCCAGCATGTTCTCCAGGCATGAAACCTATCGAACACGCCTGGTATAGATTGAAAAGTGCTGTTTATGGACGAGGTGACCCGCTAACCACTCGGAGGTATCTACGTAGAATGGCCTTTGAGGAGTGGGACAATCTGGACCAACAGTGCCTTGATGAACTTGTGATGGTATGCCACGACGAATACAGGCATGCATCAATGCAAGAGGACGTGCTACTGGGTATCAGACATATCTGTGTGTACAGCAATCTGGTCACCAACTCTGAAGGTCTAGCTGTATGGTGGAACAAGATGCAATGTGTGGTTTCCAGCCCGCATCTCGTGGTCGTGCGGTAGCGTTCTCGCTTCCCACGCCCGGGTTCCTGGGTTCGATTCCCGGCGGGGTCAGGGATTTTCTCTGCCTCGTGATGGCTGGGTGTTGTGTGCTGTCCTTAGGTTAGTTAGGTTTAAGTAGTTCTAAGTTCTAGGGGACTTATGACCACAGCAGTTGAGTCCCATAGTGCTCAGAGCCATTTGAACCATTTTGTGGTTTCCATGAGTAATAAAAAGGACGGAAATGATGTTTATGTTGATTTATATTCCAATTGTCTGTACAGGTTCCGGAACTATCGGAACCGAAGCGATGCAAAACTGTTTCCGATGTGTGTATCGTCAGGATCGAGTTTATATCATTTTTAAGCAACGGAGCAACTAGAGCAAACACTACTTTGGTGCTCATTATTCTTCATATTTTATTTCGTATTCAAATGATTTTAGGATGAGCCACATACAGCTAGTATTAGATGAAGTTCGTATACTTTCCAATAATTTTTTTCATTTATTTAAGCAAATTTCTCTAATTTCGTGAATTGCGTGTACAGTTTCGTAAATACGTAAATAAGTATCAAAAATAACTTCGGATACGTCAATCTGTGATTTTTCTTTGTCAAATAAAAGTCTAGGGACTTTCAATTTCCAGAAAACGACATCATAATGATTTAAAAAGTTACTAACAGTTAGTATTTAACACATGTTTCATCTGTGGACTAAATGAGGTATGATCAACTATTGTCACTGTATGAAACTTCCATCCGTTGTATCAGATAAAAGAAAGCAACTAGCTCTAAACATGCCATACGTATAGACTTGCACATTCGCAAGTCCCCGTTGAAATAAAGGTCAGTGAGATGTAGTCCGTCTACCAGTATGACACCCATAGACTCTGCCAGCCCAAAGCAGTACGTTCACCGGGTACTGAAGGCACGTTAAGACGTCCCGCATATTGACAAATCAAAACAGATCTTTCGTTTCTTTTCGTTAGTGAACCAAACGGAATGCTACTGACGTAAATAGTTGTTACTTTTTTTTTTTTTTGGTCATCAGTCTACTGACTGGTTTGATGCGTCCCGCCACGAATTCCTTTCCTGTGCTAACCTTTTCATCTCAGAGTAGCAATTGCAACCTACGTCCTCAATTATTTGCTTGACGTATTCCAATCTCTGTCTTCCTCTACAGCTCCCTCTAGTACCATGGAAGTTATTCACTCATGTCTTAGCAGATGTCCTATCATCCTGTCCCTTCTCCTTATCAGTGTTTTCCACATATTCCTTTCCTCTCCGATTCTGCGTAGAACCTCCTCATTCCTTACCTTATCAGTCCACCTAATTTTCAACATTCGTCTATAGCACCACATCTCAAATGCTTCGATTCTCTTCTGTTCCGGTTTTCCCACAGTCCATGTTTCACTACCATACAATGCTGTACTCCAGACGTACATCCTCAGAAATTTCTTCCTCAAATTAAGGCCGGTATTCGATATTAGTAGACTTATCTTGGCCAGAAATGCCTTTTTTGCATAGCGAGTCTGCATTTGATGTCCTCCTTGCTCCGTCCGTCATTGTTTATTTTACTGCCTAGGTAGCAGAATTCCTTAACTTCATTGACTTCGTGACCATCAATCCTGATGTTAAGTTTCTCGCTGTTCTCATTTCTACTACTTCTCATTCCCTTCGTCTTTCTCCGATTTACTCTCAAACCATACTGTGTACTCATTAGACTGTTCATTCCGTTCAGCAGATCGTTTAATTCTTCTTCACTTTCACTCAGCGTAGCAATGTCATCAGCGAATCGTATCATTGATATCCTTTCACCTTGTATTTTAATTCCACTCCTGAACCTTTCTTTTATTTCCATCATTGCTTCCTCGATGTACAGACTGAAGAGTAGGGGCGAAATGCTACAGCCTTGTCTTACACCCTTCTTAATACGAGCACTTCGTTCTTGATCGTCCACTCTTATTATTCCCTCTTGGTTGTTGTACATATTGTATATGACCCGTCTCTCCCTATAGCTATCCCAAAGAGTAGGAAACATGATGTGAAGAAGAATGGGACCAGAGGGAATAAGGGCATGGTAGGTTAACATACAAGATAGATGATGTAGGTCGTAAAAGGGGAGTCTTATGGGGACAGGTCTGAATGTTGCACGCAGCGTTGCGGTCGGTCGAGGCGTCAGGAAATGCTGAAAAACCTCACTGGAGAAACTGAGATGTTTCTGTTTAGAATTACTTCTTTTGCATTTCAAATAAACTGCTCCATTTTCAAAAGGTATTCCCGTTTATAGTTGTGACGTTCTATGTCCACAGCAATTTCGTCGCGAAGTGCGTAGCATATGAGATGTACAGCAATGGAATGTTGTAGGTAAGAACTTCGATTTCGATTGCAGAATCTTACCTCCGAGAGTTACGATGAAATACTTTTATAGCGTTCCAAGGAGTCATAATCTGCTGATACTAAACTTGGCTCTCAGGTATGCGTTATATTTACACAACCGTTTGGGAAAATTACTAACTAAAGGTAAAAGTATTAATAAATTACAAAACTGAGTCCATATGTCAAGTGCAGCGATAAAGCTTTAGGTTGTACAACAGTAAAGCGTCGTAACTTGTTTCAATCATTTTATTTGTTAATGTCGATAGTCGATAGACTGAGAGAATTGACAGCTAATCAAGCGTGGAAGTTAGCCTCTTAGAAAACGCTTCCATGGAGCAGTAAAGAAAGAATACCAGGTTACCTTGAAGCACTGGTGAAGGGATTCTTACGTGGTTTATACGTGTAGCTCGTACTAGGAACCCCACGCTATTATGGACCCCGTACCGCACTGTCTGTTGGTCTGGGGGAAAATTAACATTTATTGTTTCGGACTGAAAATAATTTCTTAAGCGTTATATGGCTGTAAGGTTTTTCTAAATCAGTGGAAGTAATAGATCACTAACATAGAAATGTGTTTATTCTCTAAAGTTTGAAAAATGCATTCAGTGCTGTATTCCACTAGACACGTTGTAAATTATTACGAAGTTTCGACAAAATATTTCCGACAGCGATTACTTGAGTTAGACTGTACGTGAAGATCGTAAAAAAATCGTTTTCCACTTAGTAGATCAATTTGGCAATCACAATACTTGTTTAAGTTATGGTTGGAGGGAATCTAGCTCACTTAGTGGTTACGATCGTGCATCGTAATCCCGGCTGGAGTGGGAGATTTTCTCCCCTTGGGCCTGGGTGTTCTGCTGTCCTTATCATCTCCACTGTCGACGCCCAAGTCGCCCAGTGTGGCGTCGCACTCAATAAGACTTGCACTTGGCGGCCGATCTTCCCGCTTGGGAACTCACGGTCACTGACGCCATACGATCGTTTCCATTACATCCGACTGTGGAAAAAAATCGCTTGTGGGATTCCAAAAGACTGATTCTTAGGTCCACTACTTTTTCCTTTTTTGCGGATGACAGTAATATTATAATGAATCCAAACATACGTACAGCAGTAGAAATAATGGTAAATGAAGTTGATAGGAATTTCTACCCCCGGAATGAATAATACCAATGATTCCAAACTTAGAGGGAAGTATTATTGTGTTTTTTTTTTTTTTTTTTTTTTTTTTTTTTTTTTTTGTGAAGGGCCTCACTTTCAATTTCAAAGAGAGCAACATATGGTACACCAATGATTTGCGTAACACATGGTAAAGAAGTAAATTGGGTGGAAAAATCAAAAATTTTTCGTGTCCATATTGACGAGAACTGAAACTGTAAAAAGAAAAACACATTTGGAAATACCCGAAACAACTTCATTCAGCCACATTCGCACTTCGAATCATTACAAATCTTGGTGAGACACATTTCAGTAAGTTGAGATGTTTCTTATTTTCACTCATTACAGTTCTGGAGTAACTCAACATTAACACAGAAAGTTTTCATTGCTCAAAAAAGTGATGTAAGAATAATACGCTGTGCTCACCCACAATCATGTTGTGAAAATCTATTAAAGGAGTTGGACATTCTGACTACTGCTTCACAGTGTATTTACCACCTCATGAAGTCTGTTGTAAATAGTCGACTGCAGCTCAAAAAGAATGGTTAACATACAATATCACAGGAAAGAATGGCATTCCCTACTTCACATAAAGGTTATATTTAGCATGAAAAGATATGAACAATGCTACCACCAAAATTATTGGCCACTCACCCAAAGGTATAAAACATCTGTCCAACAGCAAATTAAAATTCGACAAAAAATGTAAAAGTTCCATTACAAATTCTTGCAGGGGTAAAATACAGGGAGCGAAAGGGTAGTTACAATTTGTGCAGAAACCAGATGGCAGTTATAAGAATCGAGGTGCATGAAAGGCAAGCAGTGGTTGGGAAGGGAGTGAGACAGGGTTGTAGCCTATCACCGATGTTAGTCAAAAAAATGGTTCAAATGGCTCGGAGCAAAAATGGTTCAAATAGCTCTGAGCACTATGGGACTAAACATCTATGGTCATCAGTCCCCTAGAACTTAGAACTACTTAAACCTAACTAACCTATGGACATCACACACATCCATGCCCGAGGCAGGATTCGAACCTGCGACTGTAGCGGTGGCGCGGGTCAAGACTTTAACGCCTAGAACCGCTCGACCACACTGGCCAGCGATGTTATTCAATCTGTATGTTGAGGAAGCAGTAAAGGAAACAAAAGAAAAATTCGGAGTAGGTATTAAAATCCAGGGAGAAGAAATAAAAACTTTGAGGTTCGCCGATGACATTGTAATTCTGTCAGAGACAGCAAAGGACTTGGAAGAGCAGTTGAACGGAATGGACAGTGTCTTGAAAGGAGGGTATAAGATGAACATCAACAAAAGCAAAACAAGGATAATGGAATGTAGTCGAATTAAGTTGGGTGATGCGGAGGGAATTAGATTAGGAAATGAGACACTTAAAGTAGTAAAGGAGTTTTGCTATTTGGGGAGCAAAATAACTGATGATGGTCGAAGTAGAGAGGATATAAAATGTAGACTGGAAATGGCTAGGAAAGCGTTTTTGAAGAAGAGAAATTTGTTAACATCGAGTATAGATTTAAGTGTCAGGAAGTCTTTTCTGAAAGTATTTGTATGGAGTGTAGCCATGTATGGAAGTGAAACATGGGCAATAAATAGTTTGGACAAGAAAAGAATAGAAGCTTTCGAAATGTGGTGCTACAGAAGAATGTTGAAGATTAGGTGGGTAGATCACGTAACTAATGAGGAGGTATTGAATAGGATTGGGGAGAAGAGAAGTTTGTGGCACAACTTGACTAGAAGAAGGGATCGGCTGGTAGGACATGTCCTCAGGCATCAAGGGATCACAGATTTAGCATTGGAGGGCAGCGTGGAGGGAGAGCAAGAGATGAATACACTAAGCAGATTCAGAAGGATGTAGGTTGCAGTAGGTACTGGGAGATGAAGGAGCTCGCACAGGATAGATTAGCATAGAGAACTGCATCAAACCAGTCTCAGGACTGAAGACCACAACAACAACAACTCAAATTCTTACGTCCCGTAAAGGAATTTATAACTTTGTAACGTGTAAAAAGTAATGGAAGGAAAATGCACAACGGTAATAAAAAGAAAAAAAGGAAGAAAAGTAGACGATCAGCATGTAAGCTTAGCTATATCTGCGTATGAATGTGTAATGTGAATTTATTAGGTTGGTGCACAAGTGGGCGTAGCGTTTCTGGTTTGCACACTGGTATTGTGGTTACTAAGATGTTTTTTTTTGTGTATTGTAATTTTTTTGTTTGAATTTTACTGCTGTCATTTGAGTTTACATATTTTCCCGTTGTCATTTGGAATAGTGAGTGGAGCCGTGGACGCTAGAAAATGTGGTGCCAAGTGGAGAAACCGGAACGTTTTCGACATTCTTCTGTTTGAGTTCAGTGAAGAGGTGATAGTAGCGAAGGCAGCACAAAGATTCTCCACGTTTAGGAAGCCCTTTGGACTTGGACAAAATAGTTTCAACGTATTAGTCCAGGGTGCTCGTGAACTGGCAAATGAGATGAACTGTGACCATTAATCGCATTAATCCAGGATATTCGCGAACTGGAAAATGAGGTGAACTATGACCACAGCGACAATTGCACGCTAATGCAGTGGGGATGGTTCAAAAATCGGATGCTTGAGTACTTAATGCTCTAAGTCAAAATCACAAAAGTCAGCAGGTGACCACATGTACATCTCTGCTTGGTCGTCATCAGTTGCCTCGTCAACAACAACGACTTTCCTCTCTTTTGTCGTCAATGATACCGAGAAAGGGTGTCTTTCTGCAAACACAGAGAAAAGAAAGTAATAATGAAGCCCCAACAAAGCAGCAACTCCCCGCACAGAGACCTGCGCGCATCCACAAAAAATATTGTCATGCATCTGGTAGGAGAGCGACCATGTAGTGTATTACGAACTGTGGCGGGAAGAGCCGTGCAGTCCGTGACATGGCGCCCTAAACCGCGCGGTCACTCCACGCGGCTAAACTCTAATTAGAAACACAGTGGTCAACAATTACTAATTCGTATTTGTTCAACATTATCTTTCAAAAAACATCGTAGTTCAGGCTGAGGCTATAAACACGACCGATGCCTCTACTGGGATCTAACGGCTATAGGCCAGCTCTATTCTATCGCCACATGTTCCATGCCGCGAATACCGGTTGTGCCGTGATATAGAACGTTCTGCAGTCGAGTCACGGAGCAATTGTAATAACGCATACATCTACAACTACATGCACATTCAAATGTCTACTCTGTAATACACACTTAAATGCCAGGTAGAAGGTTCATTAAACTACTGCCACACTTTCCAGAATGAGATTTTCACTCTGCAGCGGAGTGTGCGCTGATATGAAACTTCCTGGCAGATTAAAACTGTGTGCCCGACCGAGACTCGAACTCGTGACCTTTGCCTTTCGCGGGGAAGTGCTCTACCATCTGAGCTACCGAAGCACGACTCAGGCCCGGTCTCACAGCTTTACTTCTGCCAGTATCTCGTCTCCTACCTTCCAAACTTTACATTTTCCAATTGGTTTTGACAGTCTGATCACTTTACTAGACGATAAATGACAGCGTCATCCGCAAAAAATCTAACATGGCTTTTCAGATTGTCTCCTAAATCGTTTATATAGAAGAGAAAAAGCAGAGTGCCCGTAACATTTCCTTGGTATACGCCAGATCTCACTTCTGTCTGACTTTCCGTCAGCTAGTAAGACAGGAAATCAAGAGTGCAGTCTCACAACTGAGACGATACTCCATAGGAATGCAGCTTGAATATAAACCACTTGTGGGGAAATATACCAAAAGCCTTCTGGAAATCTGGAAGTACGAAATGAATTTGAGATCCCCTGTCGTTAGCACTTATCGCTTCTTGAGAATAAAGAGCTACTTGTGTTCCACAAGAACGATATTTGCTGAATCCGTGCTTATTGTGTGTCAACAGATCGTTCTCCTCGAGGTAACTCATTATGTTCGATCACACTATATGTTACATTAGACTATTGTAAATCGACTGTAATTCATTGGATTACTCCTGCGGGAGTAATTGTTAAGTGCGGAGGTATATTAGCAGAGTCTGAAAGTAATGTAACTGGTGTAGAATCTGGACAGTAGGATTTAAGCCACTTGGGTAACTTGGGGATGTATACACACACCAAAAAAAGTTTTGCATCACCCAGGTTCCAAGAACTTCTGAAGATAGATGTTGACTGTGGATATTGTATCACAGACGCAGTCCCTTTGACTGTTCAGAGATGCCACTAAACCCGTCCAAAGATGTAAAAAACCATACGTGTGCAGCGCCTATTAGACAGAGGGGGTCCCACAGCCCATTAATCCGTCATTCCACCAGGATGGAGGTACACAGCTCGTGTTCTCTGTAGTTCAACCATACCTAGACGGGCTATACCGCATTTCGATTGCGTCCGCATTGCTACTTTGCGCCAGAAAGCCGGCCGCTGTGGCCGAGCAGTTCTAGACACTTCAGTCTGGAACCGTGCGACCGCTACGGTTGCAGGTTTGAATCCTGCCTAGGTCATGGATGTGTGTGATGTTCTTAGGCTAGTTAGATTTATGTAGTTCTACGTCCTAGGGAACTGATGACCTCAGATGTTAAGTCCCATAGTGCTTAGAGCCATTTGAACAATTTTCTCGGAGTGAACTAAAGCGATGTTTTTCGGACTTGAAGCAGACACAAGGGGACAGGAACTGTCGGTGACAAGCCTCGCTCAGGCGGCCCAAGGGCTACTAATGTAGTGGATGCTCACTTCCTACGGATTATGGTTCGGAGGAACCTTGCCCTCAAAACCAAAATGTTGAATAAAGGTTTTCGTGCAGCCACAGGACGTCTTGTTACGACTCAAACTGTACGCAAGAGGCCTCAAGATGTGCAACTTCACTCCCAGCGTCCGTGGCGTGGTCCATCTTTCAACAACGACACCATGCAGCACGGTACACGTGGGCCCAACAACATTCCGAACGGACCGCTCAATACTGGAATAACTTTCTGTTTTGGGGTGGCATTGTGTGGGGCCGACGTACGCTACTGATGATCATGGAAGGTGCCGTAACGTCTGCACGATATTGACGGCATACTGGCGAGGCATTCGCGTGGACGACGAGTCGTGCCTCCATCGGGCAGATCTTGTGAATGACTTCCTTCAGGAGACCGACATCGCTCGGCTAGAGTGGCCAGCATGTCCTCCAGACATGAACCCTATCGAACATGCCTGTCACTTATTGAAACGTTCTGTTGATGGATGACGTTACCTGATAACCACTCTGAGGGATCTACGCCAAATCGATCTGGACCTACAGTGCCTTGATGAACTTGTTGTTAGTATGCCACGACGAATACAGGCATGCATCAATGTAAGAGGACGTGCTACTGGGCATTCGAGGTACCTTTATGTACAGCAATCTGGACCACCACCTCTGAAGGTCTCGCTGTATGGTGGTACAACATGCAGTGTATGGTTTTCATGAGCAATGAAAAGGGCGGAAATTATGTTTATATTGATCTTTATTCCAATTTTCCGTACAGGTTCCGGAACTCTCGGAACCGAGGTTATGCAAAACCTTTTTGATGTGTGTACTAAGTAACTTATGTTAACAGTTGATCTTATTTCGACTTCTGGGATACTTGCTCCGTTTTTTTTGCTGATGGAATACCGGAAAACTGTATTTAGTAACTTCGATTGAGTGGCATTGTCATCAGTAATACTACATTCGCTATCGTGCAGTGAAGCTATTGTATGTGTCTTGCTGCAGGTGTTTTTCACATACGACCAGAATCTATTTGGGTTGTCGGCCATATTTCTGGTCAGAGTTTCGTTGTGGAAACAGAAGTTCGCACTAATTTTAGAGCTTCTGTGAAACTTCGCTCGTCTTGGCGACTTTACTTTTTCTTTTTAATTTGACATGCTTTCTTGCGTTGCTTCTGCAACAGTGTTCTGACCTATTTTGTATAGTATTGGACTCACTTCAGTATATTATAAATTCATTCAGTGTAAATCTATCCGTTGCCGACCGTACAATTTCTCTGAATTCAATCGACATCTGATCTACGCTCCCATTCTTAGTTCGGAAGGAAAGGAGGTTGTCTCTTATGACGATGTCAAGAGAATTTTTATCTACGTTTTTAAATACGTGTATTCTGCAAAAACATTTGATACAAAGTGAAGATGAATGGGAGAATCAGAAGAACCCTTTAAATCTGCTTCTTTCATTCTAGCATGTAGTCATCTTTGCCTAGTATTATACTTACAGCGGCAGGATTGGCCACACGTCTCACACTTTCACCGCTACTGTTTATTTTTGCTCCTGTTTCAGTTCTTTGACAACTTTACAAGTATTTTCGAATTAATCTTTTACCTTGGTTGTATATTTAAGGTTCTGAAGAGCTCATACCTCTGAAGTTGATAAAAAAATATGGTCAATAGATCTAATAAAAATATAAATACTGCAATATCATCTCTAATCTCCTGCCAGCGAATGAAAGGAAGTCCTCCAACCGTAGGTTTCGCGACCTGCATCCCCTGTTCATCACGTTACCGATCTGGTAGAGAAAGTGACTATGTTGAGTATTGACTTCTATTGCAGGCTCTTCCCTTCAGTTATGAACACAGGTTCTCACAAACTCTGTGTAAATACACTGTGTAAGTACACTGCCTAATACACATGACTGTTATTTTCGAAACACGTTAACTACACTGACGGAAAACCAATCCCAACACCGAAACATAATCAACGTGGAGTAATGAAATTTCGGGAATACATTTGTCTAGGTAACATATTTAACTGGTTAACATTACAATATCACATGTTAATCTAACAGTTAGATGGGCCACTGCTAATGTGAAATGCAGGGACATTAATAGCCGGTGCAATCGCCAGAACGTTGAATATAAGAATGCATTGTGTTGTACAGGTACCTGATATCAGTTTGCGGGAAAGAGCTTCACTTCTTTTGCACTTGGACGGTCAATAAACTTCTGTTTGCCGGCCGAAGTGGCCAAGCGGTTCTAGTCGCTACAGTCTGGAGCCGCGCGACCGCTACGGTCGCAGGTTCGAATCCTGCCTCGGGCATGGATGTGTGTGATGTCCTTAGGTTAGTTAGGTTTAAGTAGTTCTAAGTTCTAGGGGATTGATGACCTCAGAAGTTAAGTCCCATAGTGCTCAGAGACATATGAACCATTTGAAATTGCTGTTTACGGGTGACGCCGGAAATGTCATCTGATGATGTGCCACATGTGCTCCTTTGGAGATAGATCTAGTGATTGAGCAGGCCAAGACAACATGTTGACACTCCGTAGAACATGTTTTGTTATAGAAGTGCTATTTGGGAGAGCGTCATCTTGATGCTGAACTCCCCCTGGAATGCTGTTCATTAATTACAGCACAACAGGTCGAATCAACAGGCTGAAGTACAAATTTGCATTCAGGGTGCGTGAGATAACAACGAGAGTGCTCCTGGTGTCATACGAAATCGCACCCCAGACCAAAGCTGTAGATGAAGGTCCAGTATGTTTAGCACGCAGACAAGTTGTTTGCAGGCATTCACCTGGCCTCCTTCTTATCAACACACAGCCATCACTGGCGCCGAGGCAGAATCAGTTTTCAGTAGAAAACACAATAGACTACAACCCTGCTCGCCAACGACCTTTCGCTTGACACTACTGAAATCGTAAAAGGTGGTGGTTTGGAGTCAGTGGAATGCACGCTACAGGACGTCTGTATCGGAGTTGTTCTTGGAGTAACCGATTTGTAGGAGTTTGGTGTGTCACTGTAGTGCCAAAAGCTCCGCAAACCGCTGCTGCAGATGCAGTAGGATGCATCAGAGACTATGTCCGAACACGAGAGTCTTCCTTCCTGGCAGTGCTAAGTGAACATCCGGAGTCTGGTCTCGTTGCGACCGTACATTCTCATGACCACCGCTGCCAGTAATAGTCTACAGTGACAACATTCTTACCAAGTCTTTCTGCAATATACCAGAAGCAACATTTAGCTAGTTGTAGCACCATTACATAAACTCTTCTACACCCAATGAGATGCTGATAATGGGGTCTTAGCCGCCTTAAAGGCACTCTTGACTAACATCAACTCAACATACATGAAATACGGAAATGTATTGGAAGTTGCTGCATGTTAGAATGACAACAACGAAAATTTGTGTCGGACCTTGACTAGAAACTAAATTTTCGGCTCATCGCTAACGGTCGCCTTACTATTGGGCTCACGGCCAGACCCAAACTTCCATATGACGTCAGCCATGTGTCTACAACCATTATTCGTACATCTGTTACGCATATTATCGTGCAGGGGAGACATTTCATTTGAAAGTCGCTTCTCCGGTGGCGGCGGATAAGTACGACACTGCAGTGCCTCTGTTATTCTGAATTACGGTACAACGTTCCTTTGAACATGCATCTTAATTCGAAATAACATAGGAACTAGAGTATCGTATCAGCTCATCATGTCCAATCTCATAGGTAACTAACGGCCCCACCGTTACAGCGTATATTTACATTAAACCTGGTTTGTATCCTCACAGTGGCTCTGCTAGCGCCACTCTTATGCGACAAGCACAAAATATGAACGGATATCATCTTTTAGATGTGGTCCCCCCCCCCCCCCCCCGTCCCCCAACCCACAGCTTTCGTATATGTCGCATAACTTATTGGTGTTTCGATTTTTTCCATCAGTGTAATACGCAAAGCAGCAAACTTTCTCCAGACTTTCTTCTAAAAATCATTTCTTGTGACTCATATTTGCCTTTACGATCATGATACAAGTCTAACGAGGATCATACGTGACAGACCAAACATGTTTATCCTCTCATATTCATAGTGTCCCTTAAAATTGCTCTCCTTCATAACACATTTGCTCCACAGAAAGTGACCTATCCTTATACTGTCCCAAAGCGTAACCGACTGTGCATTGTTCAATAATACCCTACCCTAGTCTTCTGTTCTCTTCTAATTAGAAATAATTGAAGAAGTTATTTTGCACAACCTATAACGAATCTTTGATCTTTAACTATCTCACATAATACTGGCACACATTACTTTAACGTTGGAAATTCTATAACATTGATAATCGAAATCCATCTACTGGTTTCCCCGCCTACATAGCATTCGGGAAAAGACAACCTTACACGAAGAACAGTCGCTTCTATAGGTTCATGGACGTCGAATCCTATGTATTTTACGATAAACGTCAAAGGAAATTGAAATCGGTTTAGCTTTTGTGGTCAGGTCACTGTGCAGGCCACGACAAAGTTCATGATCTTAAGCTGCATTATAACCGACAGTGTAAGTAGTGCCTAATTGTTAACATTTAAACACACTGACCACGTTCGAACTATCAATTCTAGTTTGTTGGTGACTATTTTTAAGTACATTTTTGTACACGAAAACATATAAAGTCTCTGGTGTTTTGATATCTATATCATAACAACAACTACAAAGGTCCATTGGGTCGCACTATATAGCCGCACACGCCCCATGAGCCGTGGGTTGGAAACCACTGATTAAGTGTAAAGAACGAGGCTGAATAATTTATAAACGACGCTGTCTCCTTCGAAATACTATCCGATAAAACTTGTGATAATATGCAGTAAAATCTGGTCAATATACCAGTAAAGCACAAAGAAAAAGCTCCTTAATGTATAGCAACACGAGTAAATTGAAATAGAAAGATCTGCCATTCACCAAATGTAACGTCTTCGGCGAGACAGCTTCAGTCAGACATGCCATAAAAATACACTGGAGTAAGAATGTACAATTTTGCCTCACATATGGATCACACTGGTAATTTCGTGATCAACTGAATTAGTAAGAAACTGTAGGCCCTTCGAGGGAGACGCTGTGTAATTCTCGTAGCGAGTGTGACATTCAATGAGCCACAATGACCTTCTGAATCGTACCCGTTGCAAATGGTGACTACCTCAGCGAATGATGAGTTTACTGAATGCAACATTGTTGAGATAGTGACTGGTGAACACAAATTCCGACTATGGATCAATTACACAAGGTTTGCGATGTAGACGTAACTGCCCAGATAATCAGAATAATATCAACTACAGCAAGAAGAAATACCGTCCGCTTCTAAGTACATTAAGTATTACATGTGTGGATACCTATTGCGAGGTAACAGCTATTGGGCAAACTCTATAACACTTGCCACACCTCACTTGAATGAAACAACTCCTAATAAATGGTAAAATGGCTTATGTATCCATATTTTTCCATCTATTTCTTATTTTTTCAAACGAAGCCTTTCCCATCTGGAAGTGTGCGACGTCTGAGGGCAATAACTGCCTTCGAGCCAAAGTTCCTTTGTGTAGACCAGCAAGACCCACAGCTCAGAAATTGTTTCTCAACTGCTTTAGAAAAAAGTGTTTCTGAAAACGTGCTTTTCATTGTTCCAGAAGAGAAGGTCTATTTATTTGAAGAGTGACCGACTTATATGTACAAAAATATTTCCAGTACATAGAAAACGAGTTAAAACATCTACGAAATATGATAGTGTTAGCATAGGTAGCTACTGATCACAAGATTCCACAAATAGAAGACGCAAATCTATTGGGCGAATATGCAATAGGCTCGATACTCACCTGACTTTCCCGTATTGAGGCGAACGAAATTTTTCAAATTCGATAATCACTTTTGATTACTATCAAAGCAAACAAAGGAAAGGAAATCAGAAGAACGTCTTTTCAACATAAACCTTGTAATCTCCAAATCGAAGAGAAAAACTTATGTCACAGTTCACTGGCGCATTAATACCAGATTTCGGCGATACAAGTCGATAAAGCTCTAACTAGCAACTTACACTCTACCAATAGCCAAAGTGCAACAAATAAAACATCTTGATGAGGCAATAAAGTTTCCTTTTATTTAGTACACATTTAACAACTGTGATTCCCTGATCAGCATTAAGTGGATCAAATTAAAGCTGCCCACTTAATTAACAAAAAAGAGGAGAATAAATATTTTCTCCAAGTGCACTCCATTAAAGAACTGTGCCTGAATTGATGGCCCCTCAGCAGCCATTAGGAATTCGTCCCTAAGTTGGGTAAATTAACAGCCCTTAGCCGCTCTTCTCGCAAATTGTTGTGAACAGCCGCTCGAAAAGTAAATAACTCTGCTCTTTCCTTTAAGTTACAGATAACCTCTCATTTATGGACGCCCATTGCAATTTATGCAAGAGGAAGGAAAATTTTAGGAAATCTCTTTCTCAAATCATAAAACCTAAAAAAATTCTTAATTATTACTAAGAAAAATAACAACCAAACAAGCCACTGATTAATACTCTTGAAAGAGAAGAAATCGAAAACAACCTTTTAAACCGCTTATTCAACACAGTTCAGTTACAGACATTCACACATGGTCATGTTAATGATTATTGCATTAACTGAATGGATTCTATATTTTATAGTTAATTTTCTGGAGTTTTTAAGTACAAATTGGTTATAGGAGAAGCATGGGTGAAACCTTCCAAACTATCACAAAGCGCCCCTTACAATCGATACTTAAAATTTCGGATTGAACCAAGATTAGCGTTCCCCTCCGCCTCACCCCCACACACCTGTTTGCCACGTTATTGTCCCACCTTGTCAACTGGTCAGCTGAATTCATACTTCTATGTATCCATGTATGAGTATGAAATTCAACGTGGTGTCAACATTCCGTGAACGGTCGTCTGCGACCACAGACAAGTGGTAAACTACTGTTTCAAGTTGTGCAACAAGGGGTCGGCGTGTCCTGGTGGAAAGTGATAGGGGGGGGGGGGTGGTGTATGACAGGGTTATTCCGATATGTTTATTTTATGCTCGCAAAAGGCGCAGAAATTCGTGCAAAATCGTTTAGGAGTGGTACGAGTTCAACAATTGTATGAGGCAGGGTCAGAGAATAGTTTGGGGACTGTATTGTGGAATTTTATGTATATCTCCGTACCCACACTCAACGCAGTACTACCCTTAAAACAGTGCTGCCCCAAAGAGAAGGCAAAATTATCCATTATCCGCGAACAGCCCGCGTGAAAATTTGTATCAGAGTTTTCAGGAGGGAGTAAGGGCAACCTCTTGCGCCCAAACCTGCCTACCCTCCCTTTTATGGCCGCCTAAGCTCCCACTACATTCCTGCCCCCCCCCACCCCACGCCCCCACGGCCCCCCCCACCTTCCATTCGAAATTAGTTATCCATGTGAGATGCTGGAATCGTATTCATGACAGAGAGTTGACTTTTTTTTCAATCACTTCTGCTTCTAATATTGCGTTCATGGTTCCAGTATATTACTGTCATAACCCTCAGCAGGGTACATATGAATGGCGGTTATGGGCAGTACCTAGTATTTGTGAGTGACTGCAAAAGATATTTAGTGCTCTACACACTTTTTTACAGTCACAAATACCGAATTAAACGGTTTAGAAATTGTTGTAAGTCATGTCTTAAGATGAAGGATGTGGCCGCGTCATGATTTTTAAAACTACTGTATTGCAGGCAGTTTTACATTAGGGCCACTCGATATAGCTATTTCTTCGGGCACCGTGCTTTTAACAACGTAAATATTGTAATGAAGTATATCGAATGGTAAAAGAATAATAGCACACCTCAAGAAAGAAGGAGAAGCATGGTAACAGTGTGAAAAAGTTCGGAATACTAATTTGTGCTTAGGTGTCGGTAATAAAGTGGTAGTGCGACCTCCAGACCAGATGAGAAGAAACGCAGATCACAGCAGACCATCCCACTGATAATGCCTTAGAGCAATAAAAAGGCCAATCGTGCCTGGGAAAAATAAATTAAGTTACAGCAAGAAAAGGCGGTTTTACTTACTAAACAAGTATTTCTTTGAGGCAAATACAGGGTGTTTGGAAATTCCTGTCCCAAAGTTCTAGAACTTGTAGAGGGTAGTGAATAAGAACCCATGTCCGCAAACGTACCGTTTCCCTTCAACGACGGTTTCAGTTCAGATGTTTAACTCATCCTGTGCTGCAAGAGGAATTGAATTAGGTGTGATGCAGAACAATTATTAGGTAACAATTCGGGAGGAAACATAATGAAACATCCATGTATCACTTAAGCACCTCTGTTTATATCAACATCTTCACATTATGTCTTCACATTATTCCAAAACAAAAAAGAACCCACCACAAACGTTGTAACAGATACTGTACCTACGAAGCGTGTTCTGGCAAGCACTCTCCATACCACCTGGTGTCTCTTCAGTTTCTAGAGCAGCAGCCAGAGCTGATGACAGCAGATCTTCCTCTGTCTCAACAGGAGTGTCGTAAATTCAACTTTGCGTACGACCCAACAAGAATAGTGCATACAGGGGGACATTACGTAGTACACGTTATCCTGTCTAACCTATTGTATACCAGCACAAGCAACTTTCAGGCTTTTCTCTGTCTCTCAGTACACGTGGACGCGTTACGTATCTTAACTGAAACCGTCGTCGACCGACAATGGTACGTTTCCAGACATGTGATCCTATCAAAAATATTATGTGGTCGCTCCCAACCATTACTCCTAAAGTTTGTAACGGGAATTTCGGAATATACTGTATACTTCGTCCAACGATCCTGCAGCTTTTTCATGCTGTCGGAAACTCTGCAAAATGTTCATTAACTGCAACTGTCACCTTCTCATATTCTCATTTGATGAAAATTTCTTCCCATCAGGCAAAAGTTTCAAGTTAGAGAAAAGCGAGAAGTCACGTGGGGCTACGCCTGTTGAACAGAGAGGATCAGAAAACGATTCAAAGCCCAGTTGATGTATTTTATCCATTGTTGTCGCTTATGTGTGAGACAGAGCATAATCCTTGTGAAAGAACATTTTTTCGCTTACCAACCTTGTTCTTTTTTCAGGCAATTCAATTTCAAAACGATCCTGGAATGAAGTATAATAGCGTCCAGTTATGATTCTGCCAGTTTCCAAGTAATCTTTGAGGATTATTCCTTGGGAATCCCAAAAAACAGTGGCCATCACTATAACAGATGACCAAATGATCTTCGATTTCTTCAGTGCACTTTCACCAGCCTTTGTCCATTGTCCATTGCTTTGACTGCCGTTTTGATTGTGGTGTCCAACGATGCATCCAGATTTTATCAACAGTCACACATTCCCGTGTTCGTGGTTAAACATCGCCAGATATTTATTGAAATTTTGTACCCAATGCACTATTGGTCGACTTTGAGCAATAGTGGCACCCACGCGCACACAGTTTCTTCGCAGCCAATTATCGCGCTAGGCGATATGCACTCGCTCCGTTGAGATGCCTACAGTGTCAGCAATCCCACGAATTATTATTCAGCATTCTTGCGTTACCATATCACGGCGTTTTCTGCGGTTTCTTTTGCGGTGACTTCAGTTGGATGACCGGAGTGCGCTTCCTCTTCGGCACTTGTTCGACCACGTTTAATCCAGAAGTAAATGATGTTCAGTGATGGTGCAGAGTCCGCATAAACTTTCTCCAATTCTGTTTTGACTGAGGCGGCAGTCCAAGTCTTCAAATGAAAATGTTTTTCTCCATTTTGATTCGGAGGCTACACACTGACTTACTCAGACGACTGTCAACAATGAACTGGACGCTGTACATTGTAGACATTATCTAAATAATCCTTGGAATAATGAAGTGTACCAAACATGAAGGCGCAAGAAAAATTTTACATTCTTTCATAGAAATGTATCATGTTTATCAAATCACTGTCATGCGTATGTGTGCTCAAATGTATGTGAAACTGTGAACGTGAATTTGTTTCAGATGGCTGCTGGACATATGTGCTACAGTAGAATTTATGTACGAGAGACTGTCCTACATACAGGCACGGATGAACGTCCGTAGGCGGATGGACGGCTGGACGCGGCGGGCTCAGCACACCCGGCCCCTCGTCGCCTGCTGTAGGCGCCGATAGGCCGACGCGTCGCTGTTTTTGCAGGCAGCGCAGCAGAGCCGCGGGGCTCCGTGCCCGTGCGACGTCGGGGTCCACGGCGCCCCGGGAAATCCCCGGATCTGCGCCGGCAAAGCCGCGCCAGTATATTCGCTGGGCGACACGCCGGATCCCCCTCATGGACAACTTCACCCGCGGTGGCCAGCCGAGGAAGCAGTTTCTCTTCTTTGTTGTGGGCCGTGCTTGTGTCCTCCACGACATACGGGGATTCTCGGGCTAGTCCGTAGCAGCAACATAGTTTCGCACCTCGCATCTGTATTCCCTCAAGAGGAAAGCACCTCCTGATAGAGACTTCTAGCAATGAGAAAGGAACTTTTTAGGAATCATCGCCGACCACCGTCTTTTACTCTCATTTCCTTTATATAGGGTGTAGAAAACTTCTTATCCAAAATTGTAATGTGTGTAGAGGCCATAAAACTAAACCCTTAACTACGTGACAAAAATGTCAGGTTCATAGCTCTATTTTCCCTTGGACTTCGTGAAGGTTTTGACACTGGTGATGTGCAGAGACGTCATTCAGACTGCTTTCTGATGAATACGTTTGTAGAGACGTTGCTGAAACTATAGTCCGTTCCGTTACTGCAGAACTGCTATCTGCATGCTATCAATTGTCTAACACGCTCTCAAAGACCAGATGTTTCACGAGAAATGTCTGCAGCTGCAGCCAAATGCCACCAGCTCTTCTTGAACGTCAGTCAGTATCTCGTACACAAAACGCTTCATCTCCCCCCACAAAAAGAAATCCATAAGAGTTAGGTTGTAACATTGTTGTGGCCACAGTACTGCCAAACCCTGCAAAACCGACAGTAGAGGAAAACAGTGTGTAAATTCTATTTGGCGGAGTCTGGTTGAGCCTCATCATGCTGGATCCATAATAGCTTCCTAACTACCTCCCAGACAATCTCCAGGATTTTCGGTAGTAGTTCATGGACAAAGGTACACGAATTTTCACCATCAGACGTGTTGGGAAGAGGATATGGCCCAGTCAGATGCTCGTGAACACACATTTATGGTGGATATCAGATGGGCTGTCTTAGGATTTTCCAACCCCCAGACATGGCTGTTGTGGCTGTCGAAACTCGTCAGTAAATAAAACACATATCTGAAAATCAAGGATGTTTAAAATTTGATGTATATACCATTGTCAGAATTCCACATGTTGAGGAACATCTTGTATATTCTGATACTTGAGTAGATGAATGCCAGCTTCGTGAAAGACGTTCCACACACTGGCACAGGAAATATCTATTTCCTTGGCTATGCCTCTTGTGATTGAGCGAAGGTTGTCCACAAATCACTGAAACACAGCCTCATCAACGGTGACAGTTTGCACTCTACAAGCTGTACCAGTGCCATAGGTCTGCTCTGACGTACCCTGTCTCACGAAGACGACCAATAAATCATTGAAATATGACGTTATTTAGTAATCTCCTCCTTAGAAATCGTTCTGCATGCAGACACCTTGCCTCTAAGTCGCTGCACCACGCATCCCTAAAAGGGAAACGCATATCATTCATCTCTGTTATAGTATAATCAACCATCAAGAACCTGTAAACAGCAGCAGAAACTGTCATGTAAACACAACACAATCAATAATAATGAGGCAACTCTTAGCCTTAAAGAAAACTTGCGCATCCTAGGAGCAATATATAGGCCTAATTGCGGTGCAGTTCTGAGTCCAGTTTCAAGGTGTTACTTGCGAAGCAGTCAAAACGACTGTGGACATAGGCCTAATGTAAGTATGGCGTCATATTCTTCAAGGAACCTTAGCAGAAACCAGAGCATCTGTGGCATTTATGTCACATTACCGAAGCATTCCTTTTCTTGGAGCCACGAATAACTATTCAAATTTGTATATGTATCTTTTTTACTCCACGTTTGTATTTGCTATAGCCTTCCTTCAGTCATAGTTATAAAGGAAATTATTTTTTATATCTATTTCAAACATCCTCTGCCTCCTTTCTATTTTTCTTGTGCTGTTCCTAGCCTCCTTTGGGTCGAGCAGAGTAGACTATTTTACTATGCAGCTTTTTCTCCTTATTTCTCACCGTATTCACATTTCTGAAGACTTCTGTAAGACATTCTCTAGTTTATCCGTGTCTAGGTTTCAAATATAGAGAGAAGAGTATTGCACACAAATGATTTAGCAAAGTATTTCTGTATTTCGAGATTGATTCATAAAGCTCTCAACTACACATGTTTTAACTCAGACTTTTCCTGCAAGTTATGTTTTAATCTCGTTTCATTTAGTTGCTAGTAGGATCTTCCCCTTGAATTATTCTTTTGTTCTTACTGTATCTACATCAATGACAGTTTTCTGCAATCAATACTTACTTAGACGAGCAACTTAGACCGCTTTTATCTTCTAAATTTCTGACCCCCACTGATAGATAAAGGTAGTATAGTAACACGGTTTCTCCTTCCGGAGGCACAACTAATTCCAGTGTAGCCGGCAGCTCGCCCAGTACCTTTCCCAAATGAGAAGCTTACAGTAATAAGAAAATAAATTCTACACGCTTGTGAACATGGTGAAGTGCATATCCGACATCCACGTGGTAACGGATTAGCATTTCCAAATAGCTGAACACTTCAGGTAATTTGGATAGACGTTGTTAAGATCTTACAGTTCAAGCAGCTCATGAGTAATGTTCACGGTGGATCGGGAAGTACTGCTGTAACATGAGTATGATTTAAAGGTGCCCATGAACAAATCAGAAAAGCAGACAATATAGCATTAATTTTTTATAGGCACCAGTTAGCAAGACATACTAAGGATAAGCACACTCTGAAGGTACCCACAAAATAATTCCAGAAATTCTTTTGAAGACGCCAATAAAAACAAAAGAATAGTTAAGAGCACGGATGAGTAAATCAGCAAACTAAACAACTGACAAAGTTCCAATGACATGATTTAGACAAAGACAAGCCAGTAACAGATGAAGAACGTCAACATCTCATCATGAAAAACTTCGTTCAGAAACTGATACGTATGAATGTATTTACATTCGGTACAGATCTCAACAGGCCGATGCACCGTACACGGGGACAATAAGACAGCTAGGTTTTGGAGCTCTAAAACAGGGAATAATACTATTATAACATCTTAAAATACGTATAATTTAGGGGAAGGTAGCAGTTTAGCACCTTTCCCATAATTAAGCAGCTAAAGTGAATTTATTAGATCTATGGTCCAGTACTCTGTTAAGTACACGGCCCCCTGCAAACAGTCGCACGCCTTCAAACAAAGAGCGAGCTCTGGCGGCTCAGCACAAAATAATTTACGGCAAGACACCGGCAGGCGGTACAACATTTGGAGGTAGATTTATATCACAGGAGCACACGTATGTTACCTCTGGCACTATGTCTGAAATCTTAAATAAAAACGAAACATAAATGTGTCATCTTGTACCACAATGGTTGTTACATAATTTCTCAACGAGCTTTAGTGGAACATAAGTGTAAATGGTAGTGCGGTCGGCCTCCCAGGAGCACGTTCAAGATTGATTCACGCGAGTAATATGTCACTCGCCTTAGGGACAACAAAGCCCCGTTAAGATGTGGTACAGCGCACGGGAGCCCAACATTAACTTCCGTTGCGTGATGATAATGACTACCGCTGCAGTCTCGCAGCATGTACGCGTCGATGAAGTACCTACATGACACGATTAAGACCTGGATTCTCCGCATGGATATGCTCCAAACCGCCACTGGAAGTGCTACGAAGGAACGGACATACTTCCCCATCTCATAGTCACCTCCTAAAAGGAAAACCTATTGCTTTTCGGAGTAGGCACTCGTCACTTTCGTGGCTATACTGGAGTCCTCCGCTACCAACTGACTGTAGTCCAATGAGCTGCTCAAGCCCCTCCATGTATACCACCCTTGTGAATGGTCTGAATACAGGTGCATGCGAAACTCGTATCCTCTCATTTCTTACCAAAGAATTTCAAGACACCAGAAGTCAAGACACCGCCGCTAGCGTACCAAAATATCGATACGATCGTATCAATTTCCTCCTCCCCCAACTCGTGTTAAACTAGGAACTGCAGTGGGAAGCCAGGTTCCTTTAACGCACTACGGAACAGCTTCTGCTTCACACAACTTGGTCTGACAAACTACCTGTTGGCTTCCGTCTCGGCTTCCTCGGCCGACTGTTTCATGATTTTTCTGACGTTTAGCCCGCTCGATTGGCTGGCCTTGTCAAAGAAGAAATGTCGGTTACGGCCTTTCTGCCATACATTTTCAGAGTAATGGGCAGAATCGGCCGGGTACTGCGCAAACAGGGCGTAAAGACTGTTCAGGAACTGACAAAGACGGCCAAAGATTGTCTGAGATCGACAAAGGAGAAAGATGGGACCCACCTGAAATGCGGAAAAGTCTATGCTAGAATGACAGGACGATCAATCATACACCAACATCACCGACCGTAAGGGCACTGCGAGTTGTGGGAGACGGAGAAATCAACCATGGCGGAGCATGCGCTTTGTGAGACCACCTACAGTAAAATTCGCAGTCAACGGAAGTTCTCTCTGCAGGGAAGAACTACCACACGCACGTGTTCAGAGAATCTATAGAAATGACAATAGCTTCAACAAGACAGAAGAGAGCATCAAGGTGGACGCATCCTGGATTCACGCGCTGCAGGGAACGACCGCTCCAGAGGACAAGGGAAGAACCGCATCGGAAATGACCACTGAAAATCCATGGGTACGTACAATCTGCGACCGCGATTTCGATTCCAGTTCACAATCACCAATGGAGGGTGAAGATATGACAATGCTAGCCACTCATACAGTCTAAACTTCAAAAAGAAAAAAAAAAAAAAAAACATCATCATAAAAGCGTCTGCCGAAGAACGCGTGACAGAAGCCAACAGGCAGATTGTCAACAACTGGCCAAGAAAACCTTAACAGTTTTGTACTATCTAATTTCATCTTACTTATATGTGCCATACTTGTTTATATGTTTATATGTAGCAAGAAGCTGACCTTAGAAGGCCCGAGATATCCGAGAAACATTTTCTCCATCATCACCTGTGCCCTTTTATTTTGCCCCCAGATTGTTCTGCACATAAACAAAAATCCCGCCATCACTGAAACCGCGCATCTCCGCCGATTATGCCTGCCAGCCTCTCTGTGACGTCCAAGAGAAATGTTACTTTTCGCAACCTCCCAGTTATTGTTTTAGATGCTTCATGCCAGGCGCCACTGAAGACTAAGCCAATTCACACACCTATTCCAACGTTTCTGCGAATGATAATGATGAATCATTAAGAGTGACATGACAATTAGATTAAAACGTTTTGCGAAAGCTGGCTGAGGGTAATACGGGGTAGTCGTCACGTGAGAAACGTCATTATTACAACAATCTTTTTTAAATTCATGTGACGTAAATATGAGAGCACTTCACTCACTAAATTCTCCGAAGGCCCAAAACTTTAGTGCTAGATAGTAAGGCAGTCGTCATTCGTTTACTAGGCACCAAACACACATACATCGTAAAGGCTTCAACTACCACAAAATATACCTATTACGAACTTCGGTATGTGGGAGGGGCTCCAAATAATCAATAAAGTATTTATCCATACGCTGATGTTCCCTGGTGGACTTCAAAAATTCTTTTCTGGAGTTAGTGCTAGGCTAAGTGGTCTTCCATTCACGGCTCCCAACACCAAGTTTCTTAATAGCCGAATTCATGGTTTTCCAAATAAGGTAGTCCCTACAAATCATCCGGCATATATAAAACCCCATGTACCTCCCGCACGACGACTAAGGACTAAGCTTTCAGGAATACGTCTCTTGAATTTCCTAGCGTAACGAGTATGGTAGCATAGCACCCCCTTCTCCAAAAGAATCACCATCCATTGGATCCCCGGCCTTCGCCGAATCTCACCCTACTTACCATTTTGTTAATGTC
Source organism: Schistocerca nitens (assembly GCF_023898315.1). Lineage (NCBI taxonomy): Eukaryota > Metazoa > Arthropoda > Insecta > Orthoptera > Acrididae > Schistocerca > Schistocerca nitens. The sequence continues at coordinate 425,535,966 of NC_064615.1, read as the reverse complement.
TATCCTTAAGATCAGGAAACAGTGAGATCCTCTGCAACTACCAAGAAATCTGGAGCATTTACTTTTCAACATTTTTCCCAAAATATGGAGCTAAGTCGCCCCCCCCCCTCCAGATACGTACTATTTCAAACTGGAAGGCGAATATTCACCGTCTTACGGAGTCTACCAAGAACCCAACTCAGTGTCCAATTAGCAGTTCATAATCTAAATGTATTATGCTCCTGTAAAACTTAAACTTCTCCACGACGGAGAGACAAAGTTTCCAACAGGTAAACAGAATATTTATTTGAGTGGCTGATAAGGCTCTTAAAGCATAAGCCAGAGACTTCCGCTTCCTATCGTGTTCTTGCTACAAAATGGCGACCTTGCCACAATTGGATTCATCTGTCTGCACAATAAACGGCAAATTGAAATCTGAAATACCTAACACTGGAGCGTTACTCAGTGCATGTTTCAGTGCGTTAAAGGCTGCCTGCTGAGAATCTCCCCACTGGAGTTTCTCAATTTTCCAATGCAGTTGATTAAGTGGCGCCACAAGTTGTGCGAATCTGGGGACAGACTTTGTAAAATAATTCATATGCCTACATATCAGGAAATGATCTTCTGGTCCCTGGGTAATCGGAATCTGTAAATAACCTGGGTATGTGTTTGAACTATCCCAGTCTACCTGGACGATGCGATATGCCTCAAAACCAAGATTTACTGTGGTGAAAATTGATTTTAGACGGTTTAACGGTCAAACTCACCTCCCTCATAGGTCTCAACACTTGCCTAACAAGCCATAAATGATCAGCGAAGGTTGCACTATAAATGAGCACGCCGCCTAAGTAAGTTGTAGATGCACTTCAACCATAGGTCCCCCAAACTAAGATCTAACAGGTGAGACAATTGTGCAGCACCAACACAGAGGCCAAAAGGAGCTTAGTTCAACTAAAATTGAATGTAATAAGGACAGAACGCTGTTAGAATTTCAGTGAGGGGTACTGCAAATAACGCAATGTAAAAACGCGCGCTCTTTTAAAACATGTGAAGCAATTATGTAGGTCAGAAACAGAAAAGATTCCAATACCACATTCTGATATACTGCACGGTAACTGATGACAAGTCTGTACCGAAAGTTATTGGGATTCCTCATCAAAAATATAGGAACAGCGTAAGGCGAAACACAAGGATTGATAACGCCATCATCTCACAGTTATTTGTAGTTTTTCGCAACTCCAGAATTTTCATGGCGAAAGCTGATAAAGAGTCAGCGGGTCCGGACTCTGATCACTTAGCTGAATATGATATTGGCTGTTGATGACACATAATGTTATTGTCAAGACCTCAGGAAACACACATATTAACTATAGTAACTGCTGGTATTGAGAGAGGTAGCGCAGTACTTAGCACACTGGACTCGTATTCGGGAGGACGGCGGTTAAAAAGCGCTTCGGGCCATCCAGCTTTAAGTTTCCCGCGATTTCCCTAAATCGCTAAAGGCAAATGCCGAGATGCTTTCTTCGAAAGGGACGTTCACTTCACTTATTCGTCCTTTCCTAACCCGAGCTTCTGCTCTGTCTCTAATGACCTCGTTGTCGACCGAACATTAAACTCTAAGCTCCTCCTCCTGCTATGTAATATCTTCATGGCCTCCGGTTCATCTAAATGACATACACTGAATACAGTATCAGCAGGCAGAACGCTAAATACATCAGCAACCTCGCCATGACTATAGGAGCTGTGTCTCTTTCTTGCCTGGAATTTAAAGTAAGAAACCTTCTCCACATAATCCAAAATACAGTGATTATCACACAAACAATCCATCCCAACAGTGCCCTGGTACTAAGCCATTCGGTGACAATAAATTTTAAGGGTCACGTGAAGTCTCCAGTTCTTACTTTAAAGCGAGCTTGCCTTGCAACATTTAACAAATCAACTAAAGCAGAATGGCAGCCCAGAGAATAGCATGCAAACTAGTAATTTTCCCTAGCAAGCGAAGCGATACCTGCAATACCTGCGATAATCAATTAAAGAAACACTGCTGCCCGAATCAGCCAAAGCTCCGAACCTATGACGGTGCACAACAAAGTAAGATGCAAATTATCAATTGTATGCACCTTACAACAGGCACTCTGCGGTGAAATGCCACTAACGCCCCTCGACATCGCTCAGCGACGTCTACTCCTCGGGCGCACACTGTCATATGAATGTGTGGTGTCTGTTCCTTCCGACGTGTCCCAAATAACAGGCACCACACATTCATATCATTTGATAGGCCGAGCTGGCCAATGAATCCACCTTCTTCAGTGCAGATGCACAGTACGTCCGGCATCCTGCGAGAACCTCGGAAGAACGAATATGTAGGTAATGGACAGTGGCTGCTGACAGGTGGCGCTCGATGAGGGTGTGGATCGGCCGTGAGGAGAACTAAGACAGTCCGTGCAGTTGCGATAACATTGTGTGCCATTAGTTCTGCTTCGAGCGGGAAGGTTCTTGTTTTTATAACCTGCCGCACCGTCGCTTATGTGTAGTTCTCCTCGTCAATGTTGTTTTGTCTGCGCCTCCGCTCCGCCGTACTGTCTGTTTGTGTTCGTCTACTTGCAGCGGTGTCTGTCGCTCCTCTATGGCTACCATATTTTCCAAGTGTATTCCACGAAAAGGTACTGCGAGCTCTACTTTCGACAAAACAACGCGACACGTGCAGCCCGTGTCTCTAGAAAGCCGCGATTGGCTTGTCGATACAATTCATGCGAACTCTGATCAGGTCCACACCGCTTATTTTCAACCGATCGAGGTGGAGCAGTGGTTAGCATACTCGCATTCTGGAGGACGACGGTTCAATCCCGCCTCCGGCCATCCTGATTTACGTTTTCCGTGATTTACCGAAACCACTCCAGGTAAATGCCGGGATGGTTCCTATGAAAGGGCAACGCCGACTTGCTTACTCGTCCTTCCCTAATCCGATGAGACCGATAACTTCGCTGTTTAGTGCTTTCCCCAAACAATCCAATCCAGTACATGCTTATTTTGATGCAGACGAGTAAATGTTTTACGTGAAATTTATGGATCCCCTTCATGATGAAAGATTACTGTCGCGACATGGTTCTCAAGTCTCGTTCAAGCATCGCGATAATTCCGTTAGTATGATATCACTCGCAGATGCTGAAATCGAATATACTAATGTTCGATTGTTCAACCTCCCGCCGGAAGTTGATGACAACTTTCTAAAGTACATACTCGTATTACCTCCTTACGGCAACGTGAAGAACGTCCGACGTGAACGCTGGGCTACTCAACACAGTGTTATAGTGGAATTCGTTTCGTGGAAATGCATGTCAAACGCAATGTTCCATCACATTTACGCCGGCCGCGGTGGTCTCGCGGTTCTAGGCGCTCAGTCCGGAGCTGCGCGACTGCTACGGTCGCAGGTTCGAATCCTGCCTCGGGCATGGATGTGTGTGATGTCCTTAGGTTAGTTAGGTTTAAGTAGTTCTAAGTTCTAGGGGACTGATGACCTCAGATGTTAAGTCCCATAGTGCTCAGAGCCATTTGACCCCCATTTGACCCCATCACATTTACGAGTGTGTGGTGACCGCGTTCGAGTCAGGTATATTGGTCATGAGGGAACCTGCTTCCTATGTAACGAAAGTGGACATGTTCGGTATAATTGCCCACGGAGGGTTTTTGTATTACAGCCGTCATTAATGAAGCGCAGCAAATCAACGGTTTCTGATCTTGTTAGTTCCTTCCCCTCCCGCCGTCGGATCTACTTCTGCTTCGGATCATAATGAACATTCAGTTAGTTCTGATAATCGTTTCAATGACTTTCCGACTTTACTTCCGCGACAGGTTCACAATCCTATTGTCCTCAGGATAGAACCTGTAACAGTGACAAACAAGAGACGTCGCAATCAGCATCATGAAGGAGAGGATCTGGCTGTGCTTTCTGCGTCAACCTCCTCCGCATCGATTTTGTCCCCTGCTCCTCTCGATGCTACGATACCTCCCATCCGTGGTACAGTGAATGGCGAAAAACGTATCTCCACCATCCCTCCTGTTCGCGAAGTAGCTCCTTCTGAGCTGCCTGTATGTGGAGCGGGAGCCCTTCGCCCCCTCCACCCTTCGTCTTCGTGTCCTCCGTTGCAGTCTCAGCCGATGCAATGTCCTCCCGCTCCTCCGTCTTCAGCCGCCGACGGTTTCCTCTGAATTTCTCGACTACAGTAACTCTCGAGGAGAATAAAATTAGCGACCATTATCACCTGTTGCATTGGCAGTTCCACAGAATGCTTGGGCCCTAGTGACTGGAACTGCATTACGTGACCCTAGTTCTGAGACGCAGGAAGTTGTGCCTATGACCCCTTCCACTCCTCCGTCTGCAGAGGATCCATGCCACGTAGCCGACAGAAGCATCGTATACAACCTTATCATACGGTGGCGCGCAGGAAATCTAAGAGAAAAGGTTGCGATGACGGAGGTACTGGTCCCCCAATGTCTGATTCCTCTGTGGATTCCGCAATGGACCTTGACTCTCAGCTGTCTACCTAATTCTGCTCGGACATTTCGTACATCCCTGTACAGCTGTGATCAATGACCCAAGCCTACACGCTTGGAAGACGTCTCGATATGTAAATTTACTCACTTCAGTGTGACTTATCCACCCCCGGTGGCTGAGTGGTCAGCCCGGGTTCGATTCCCGGCTGGGTCGGAGATTATCTCCGCTCAAGGACTGGGTGTTGTGTTGTCCTAATCATCATCATTTCATACCCATCAACGCGTAAGTCGCCGAAGTGGCGTCAAATAGAAAGACTGGCACCCGGCGATCCCGACGGGAGGCCCTGGTCACAAGACATTTATATTTTACTGCGACTTCTAAAAGCCAGTCAGATAGGTTTTACTTACCAGACTGCCTGTGCGGGTGCATTCTTAATGTTGAAGTCATTCCAGCTTCGTTTACGGATCACTGTGCTGTGACTACGACCCTCAATCTAGAACGGTAACCAGTTAAACTCTTTCGCACTCCGTGCATGTTAAACGTCGCTCACCTAGCTGACCCCTCTCTCCATGACATGATGCAAGCCGCGTGGGAGCGTACCCTATACGGTCCACAGGGAAGTGTTCTTCTACCCTTGACTGGTGGACACAGCTGACAAAACCGAAGGTCAGGCAAAGTTTGATGCTTTTTCCTGCTGCCAAAGCGCGACTCTTTCGGAGAACTTAACGAATGTTACTATTCCATCCTGCATAAACTTTATAATGCTGCGGAACACTCCCCTCTGAGAATAACGGATGTTAGGCGGGTAAAAGCATAATTGTTGACCTTGAAAAGAACACTATTGGAAGGGATGAAAATGCGATCCAAACCACAATCATTGGTGACGGAAGAACTGAACTCCTTATATCATGTGATTCGGCATCACACCCGTCGCCGACGAGCTTGTATACATCCTCTCACGACAAATAATGGACGTATCGTATCCGAGCAAGCTGATACAGTGCTTGTCTTACATAAACACTATTTAGACATCCACGACGTCAATGAGTTCAGTACAAACCCTTGCGAATCACTAGCCAGTACTTTGGATGCGACAATTACACCTGAGCATAATGAAACGTTGTTAGCTGCATTCAAGACTGAGGAAGTTTACAAATTTATTGTGTGATCGCCTTCTCAAAAGTCTCCGGGTCTGGATGGACTTCCCAAGGAATTTTACGTGCGCTGTTGGCCGCTGTTGGGTGCTACCTTTACGACTCTTTTGAAGTGTTACGGGGTAGAGTGGTGCCAACTTCGTTCAAAGTAGGAAAAATTGTTTTAATCCCGAAACGCCCTGGACCAGCTTCTCCTGGTAGCTTTCGCCCAATTACTGTGTTAAACTTTAATTGTAATACTGTGGCGAGGGCAGTTAATAGTAGGATGTCGGGTCTTATGGAGATGATTCTTGCGAAACCTCAAAGCTGAGTACCTCGTCGTACCATTCTTTCTCCTGTAGTAGAGTATCGTGGCGTGGTTTCGGTTGCTGCTCTGACGTCCGTCCCTTGTGCCCTTGCTTTCCCAGACTTTGATAAGGCATTTGATCGTGTTAACCACGACTTTTTGCTTCGGATTCTAGAGGCAGTAGGTTTTTCTGTTGACACACGGCGAGTGCTCTCAAATCTGTTTACGGGTATTTCAGCTTCCATGATTGTTAATGGCCAACTGACGCCCCCGAAAAATATCCATTGCTAAGTGCTTCAGGGAAGCCCGTTGTCAATGAATTTGTTTGTGTTGTCTCTGAAGCCCTTACTTCGGATGCTAGCATCCCAGCTGAACGGTTGGACTCTTTCCGGAGAGCCTATAGCTGTTAGTGCATACGCGGATGACGTGATGGTTCTGCCTCGCAATTCTGTGGAGGTACCTCAACTGAAGGCTGTAATCGACGATTATTGTCGGAGTTCAGGTGCTCTACTTAATGAAGGTAACTGCAGGTTTCTTACTTTGCGAGGTTTTCATGACGCCGTTGTTCTATGGGCTAGTGTTGTGGATCGACACACGTCTCTAGGTATCATTATTGATCGTTGTCCATTCAAAATGGCGACTCTCAAATGGAAGTCTGTTACGGAAAAAATACACGGAGCGATACTAGAACATAAAATGTGTTCTCATACTCTGCTCCAGAAAGTCCGAATATTGGATACATATGTCTTATTCAAAGCTTATTACGTGGCCCAAGTTTATCCTCTTCGCTCGATAATCTCGAAGAAACTACAGCAACTGTCTGGTCGTTTCTTATGGAAAAGCCATATCTTTCGCCTGCGGTATGAAGTGGTCACCAAGCCGCATTCCTTTGCGGGGGGGGGGGGGGGGGGGGGTTGTTGGACCTGACTGACTGACATTGACATACGGAGGAAGACGCAGATGCTGTATGTGCGACGTACTGTTTTGATAACTAAAGAAAGTCATACATTCACGTCTCGTCTATTTCTCTGTGTCCGTCCTGCTAGCCTTGAACCCCTATTGATGTTGGTCGCATAAATTTTAAGTTAAAACACATTCGTGACTTCTATCTTGCGGTGTCCGCCCCTGGTAGCTGATTAGTCAGCGCGACGGAATGTCGTACCTAACGGCCCTGGTTCGATTCCCGGCTGGGTTGGAGATTTTCTCCACTCAGGGACTGGGTGTTGTGTTGTCCTTACCATCATCCTTTCATCCCCATCGACACGCAAGTCGCCTAAGTGGCATCAACTCGAAAGACTGGCACCAGACGAACGGTCTATCCGACGGGAGGCCCTAGTCACAGGGCATTTCCATTTCCATCTTGTGGTGAACTATTAAAGGGCTGACATTTTATGGAGACCCGTCCTCACCATGAACTTCCTACAGACTCGTTGGAAAGCAGTGCCTTGTCCGAACCTCGTTGAAAGAGGATCGCCGCAAACAAACCGGGCGACATTTTGGTGCAATGTCAGTCTTCCGATTTTGCCGATGCGTGTTCCCTCCTCTTGGTATAAGGTAGTCAGTAGCTTGGTTTCAGTGAACGAGCGACTTTTCCGTATTGGTCTTAGCGATATGGATTTATGTAGTCGTACGTCTAGAGATAGGTTCGACATCGCGTTACTTGTGGAGGCCATATGGCAAATTGGTCTTTGTTTAGGACGCAATTGGCCTTCGTCTCTCGATCGTCTGAGACTTTATACACTACGGACATCATATTGCGACCATATTCTTCCTTCTTTCCACGGTCGTAAGCCCATACCGTTATGTGGTTGCTGGGACACTTCGTTAATTATGTTGTAGAAGGGGAGGGGGACGATCACATGAACTTCACGCAGTACAAGATCTCGGCCTACTGGACATGCTTAAGAATGCCTCGATATCCATACTTCTTCGCCAACATGTTGAATCTTGTTTTCCGTCGGCAAGGTGTTGGTTAACTTCATTTTTATGATGATAGGTATTTTCCTTGTTATGTATGTTTCCCATCTGATTTGCTTCGGCCTGTTCTCTCCTAGTTTACCTCCTCGTTTTGTTTAGTGTTTTGACTCAGTGTCGCTCCAGTTCTATTGTAAAATGTGAATAGATGAAGGTTATACACACATGAGCGTATTCACTCCTTCAAATAATATTGGAAATTGTTTTAGTTTGCTATTTAGAATATAATCTGATTCGTTTGTCTTTCTGCTTTTAGATTCTATATAAAAACTAATATATATAATGTATTAAAAATTCAACAAAAGAACTAAAAATATAAAAAACTAAAATAAATTGTTTATATATATCATGAGAGCTTGGTGGTGGTTTTTCGGCTATGTTCTAGGGCGTTTTCCTTTCTCCTTCTCTTATCATTTTGTTATCATACTTAATTTTTTTCTCCCATTTGGAGCTTATATTACATGATGATTTGACCATGGTCTACTGAAGTTTCATGATAGTACCAGGTCTCTCTTATAATAAAAAAAATTATGGTGCAGTGGTTACCTCACCTGCCTACTGTACAGAAGATCCCGGGTTCGAATCCCGGTACGGTACACATTTTCACTCTGTAAGTAGGCTGTTTAGGTTTTTATGTTGGTAACGCCACGTAGCGCTCTACATGAAAATAACTGACTGTGCGGTGTGAAGGTTTGCATTGTTGGAGTATGTGCTATTGTAGTGTTGGGCAGTTGGCTGTTAACAGCGCGTAACGTTGCACAGTTGGAGGTGCGCCGCCAGCAGTGGTGGATGTGGGGAGAGAGATGGCGGAGTTTTGAGAGCGGATGATCTGGACGTGTGTCCATCAGAGACAGTAAATTTGTAAGACTGGATGTCATGAACTGATATATACATTATGACTTTTGAACATTATGAAGGTAAAAACATTGTTTGTTCTTTATCAAAATCTTTCATTTGCTAACTATGCCTATCAGTAGTTAGTGACTTCAGTAGTTAGAATCTTTTATTTAGCTGGCAGTATTGGCGCTCGCTGTATTGCAGTAGTTTGAGTAACGAAGATTTTTGTGAGGTAAGTGATTCATGAAAGGTATAGGTTATTGTTAGTCAGGGCCATTCTTTTGTAGGGATTATTAAAAGTCAGATTGCGTTGCGCTAAAAATATTTGTCTGTCAGTTTAGTGTTGATCAGAATAGGTAAAGAGTGAAATGTCTGAGTACGTTCAGTTCTGCTCAGCTGTTTGAAAATCTAATAATGTAAGAGGTTTATCAGCACAGTCATTCATAAATTTTTCTAAGGGGACGTTTCATAACTCTTCGCACCTTATTATCCGTAATATCCAAATGCAGCAGACAGCAGTAATCCCTCCCCTTTCCTTTCCTTTCTTCCCCTCTCCATCCTCAATTTACTCCCTGTGTATAAGAAAATGATCCCGTTCTCCACAGTGAAAACAAGCACCCCGGGCAAGCCACGCATTCCGTCGGGGCCAATGGATCGGCAGCAATGCCTTGCCCTACTGTGTCGTGCGGGCACGTTTGATGTCAATATTTCCCGTTCTTCATTAGCCTCTCTGGTCACAATAGCTTCTCGAGCTGTTTGTCGTCTGCAGAGGGCAGGTCTGTGGGGCAGCATTTAAGCGCTGTTGCGGCCAGAAGGCTCTCTCGAAGTGACGGGCGTTTCAGCGGTGTGTTTGACAGCGGCTGGGGTAAACGCCGTGACGTTCTGGCCGACTGCATCCTTGGACCGCTGCTAGAAGTGCAGGTTTTGCTCACGTCGGGGCGTTGGGATTGGGTGTCGGCTGGGGTTGTGAAGCTAACTCTTAGAAAAGATATCTCTGCGCGATGCACGGAACCCGCCTAGTTCTCAGCTCCGAATTTGCAAGAAGCCTGAATGCGGATTCGTGTCTACCTGTTTCAAGAACATTGTGCAGGGCGAGCTGGTGAATAGCATCCGTTGCTTCCTGATGCTTAGGAAACTCATCATAACACCTGCTTGGTGGCAGCTCTTGGTCGAGCGGTTCTCAGCTTACGCTTCGATCTGGAAGAAATTATGGTGAGCATCTGATTACAGTGTGCATAATCATGTTGTATAGCGTAGTGACTATTCTAACTCGCCATCCTGATTATCCATCGTGACATGTAAACATCTTAATTCACGAATACTCTTAATTCTCTCACTCAAGTCAAGTTTCTGTGAATGTGTGTGACTAAATAAGTAGTGCTCGAGTTTTCTAAGTCTGGCTGCACCTGCCACTAGAATTTATTGTTTATTTTGGAATCGGGTGCTCCAAGCGCAACATTCGCCTTTTACAGGGTCTATTTGTGCTGAAAAAACTAATGGTTAATCAGTGGATCGTGTGTTAGAGTATAACTCGATGTATCTGTTGGCTGTATTGTGGGTCCAGCTATAGAGCCTGGATACGATAAATGATTTTACTGTCTGTGTCTGTGATGGCGATCGCCATCCACAGTTGAGTAAAGAAAGAGACGTTGCTCTGTTCTGCACCTCGCACTTGTATCATACATTCAATTTAATTTTGTCAGGTTATTCCGCTTGCTTCGGATCAGTGGTCTTCCTTCTAATTATCTGCGAACTGTCACTTGAGAGTGGCTAGCTGATTTTGTGAACTGTCAGCTATTTTCATTATGATTTTGAAACTTGCAATGTGGAATATGCACGTTAATTTCATAGACTTATGACCTGATCTATTATCTGTGTTAAGCATCTGTCAATTTCTTTTCTAACTTAATGTTATTTTAAAAAAATATTTATTTAATTCGATTTAGTCATATCTGAAAGTTATGTAATTCCTACCAGCAGTTGTGTTTTTGTAAATTAATTCCGGTCGTCGCAGTTCCGACTGCCTTGCATAATTTTCTGTGTTTAAACAATTGTTTAGTTTTTCTAATAAATAAGGTAATAAACTTGTGGCCCAGTATCCTTCTACGTAACATCAACCCAATACCACATTGTACTTACCTTGTGGCTGTGACTTCCACTACCTCACTTTGCATCGTTAAATCGGATATTCTTAATGCTGGGAACCACTCTATGTAAATCAGGAAATGTGTGCGGCCTAGCAGTAAACAACATATTCTGCCTATCTTCTGGTCGCATTTCTTCTAAGATATTAAGGGTAGCTTCGTCTTCCGAAATGTTCATGCTGAGAGCTATCGTTTCCTAATGTACATAGTCAGTATAGTCCCGTAATGACTCATTCAAGGCATGCATCCCGTAAAAATGTTGCTGCATGAGTTCCTTTCTTCTAGCATTGCCTAGATTATTTTCCGGAGTCCGTGAAGCAACCCATCTCTGTGCAAGACTTAGGTACTTTGCCTACTTAACCGACCCACCAATAAGAAATAAATTATTTGAAACAAAATGCCATGCGAAATCTGAAGCAATTCCACGTGTTTTGCAACTTAAAAAAAATTGTTCAAATGGCTCTGAGCACTATGGGACATAACATCTATGGTCACCAGTCCCCTAGAACTTAGAACTACTTAAACCTAACTAACCTAAGGACAGCACACAACACCCAGTCATCACGAGGCAGAGAAAATTCCTGACCCCGCCGGGAATCGAACCCGGGAACCCGGGAGCGGGAAGCGAGAACGCTACCGCACGACCACGAACTGCGGACTGCAACTTAACAGCTAACCACAATAACTCTAACGCAGGATTAGTATTTTTAATAGATAACGTCTGAATATTGTGAAGAACCGTAATTAGTGATTTCAATAGGTCACTAAATTCCTTTAACATACTCGGACCGTCAACAGCATGTAAATTTTGTTCACGGTCAGAGCTGACTGCTTCGTCCTCTGGCAGAAAATTAAGAAAAGAAATTCGTTATTCCTATTACAGAACTATTGCAAAGCCTGAATATGTGACAGGAACTTGGAATCCAGAATTAACCAGACGCACATTACAAAACCTGCAAGTGACGTGATCTATGAGTTCTGGTTACGAAAAATCTAGTTCGCCAATCTGAGAGGCAATAATAGACAGCCGGACATATCCCTAAAAATCAGAATGAAACGTCGTACTAGCGGAGCAGGCAGCATTTTCTTCCCCAACAATATCGTTGGATGACTTACAGCAGCCTTAAAGCACTGACACAACTCTGTGACACTTCCATCTTTTGATTTTCTTTCTGTCGCCAGTATTTTGACTATCTGGTGCAGCCCGTCACGCATTCCTCTCCTATTCCAACATTTTTTATCCCATAATAGTATTTGCAACCTACGTCCTTCATTATTTTCTGGATATATCTCAATCTCTGTCCTCTTCTTCTACAGTTTTTGCTGTTTAAAGTTACCTCTGGTGCCATGAAAGTTATTTCCTGAAATCTTTGCACACTCCCTATCGTCCTGCCCCTTTTCCTTGTCAGCGTTTTCTATATAGTCCTTTCCTCGACGATTACTTAACTTTTCACTCCATCTAATGTCCAACGTTCTTCTGTAGCACCACATCTGTAATGCTTCGATTCTCTTCTGTTGTGATTTTACGATAGTCCATGTCTCACTGCCAAACAATGCTGTGATCCAAACGTACGTCCTCAGAAATTTCTTCTTCAAAGAAAGACCTGTGTTTGATAGTAGTAGACTTCTTCTCTTCAGGGAATATCCTCTTTGCCCCTTTTTATGTCCTCCTGCCCCATCCTTCATGGGTTATTTCGCTGCCTAGATTGCACAGTTCCTTACCTTCATCTACTTCGTGATCACCAATAATGATATTAAATTCCTTGCCTTCCTCATCTCTGCTACTTCTCATTATTTTCGTCTTTCTTCGAGTTACTCTCAATCCATTTTCTGTATTCATCACACTCTTCATTCCATTCAACACATCCTGCAGTTCCTTTTCACTTTCATGATCCAAAAATTATCAGCATTTCGTATCAAATATATCGTTTGCCGGCCGGGGTGGCCGAGCGGTTCTAGGCGCTATAGTCTGGAACCGCGTTACCGCTACTGTGGCAGGTTAGAATCCTGCCTCGGGCATGGATGTAGGTGATGTTCTTAGGTTAGTTAGGTTTAAGTAGTTCTAAATTCTAGGGGACTGATGACCTTAGAAGTTAAGTCCCATAGTGCTCAGAGCCATTTGAACCAATTATATCGTTTCCCCTTGTGTTTTAGTTCCACTCCTGAAGGTTTTTTTTATCCATCATTGCTTCTTCGATGTGCAGACTGAACAGTAGGGATAAAAGATTACAGGTCTGTCTGACGTTCTTTCAACTGCGAGCTATTCATTCTTAGTCTTTTCACTTTTATTATTCCCTCCTGGCTCTTATACATGTTGTATATTACCCGTCTCTCCCTGTAGCTCACTCGTTTTCTTCAGAATTTCGAATGTCTTGCATCAGTTGAGATTGTCAGAGATATGTAGCATACCACTTATATCAACGAGCCATGTTGAGACTTGCAACAGATGAGGCCCATGTTATGCGGTTTCGAGTATGGGTGTATACCTATCACCAAACGTACATGGTTGCAATGTGATCCACCAGAACCAGTACGATCTGAGACACATTTCTGAGACTACAAACTTCACACATAACCCTACCCTAATTTTAGAGCTGGTCAACTGTGCAGTGGACTGCAACGTCCCTGTGAATATCTACAACGATTGGGGAGCTCTTAGGCGTCTGAAACACCACTGTAGAAAATCTGTGTCCAGTGCCCGACATACTTGCATCTAACAATGTTACTGTGTTTGTGTAAACAGCTGCACACATTTCGTTCACAAACCTTAAGGAGGTGAAAGTCCGTTGTAGCAGCTGAAAGGAGCCACTAGGGTTCACATGATTCATGTGGCAGAGTTCCATAACAATATGTCAGCCGGATGAGGCATGTCATTCATCCAAGAGAACGTCACAAGGTGGAGATGGTACATGCAATCTGTCCAGGCATATGCATACCAAACTGCAAGAATTTATGGGGATGCCATCATCATTTAAGTGTGTATAATAGCTATGGCTGTTATAAAATTTAAAAAGGGTTCCAGTGATGTAATGGTTTGTTAACGTGCTTGCAATGTAAGTTCTCTAGGAAGACTCTACAACCACTAACATGTAAATGTAACATGATGCTAGTGCCTCAACAGACTGAATCAACAAATACGGAGAGTTTACACCCCTTTTAGTGAAAAGTTTCGTTATATTAGTGGGTACAAAATACATTTATCTTACAGAGAATTAATGTGGACAAGATTTGAAAAGAAGGAAACCCATTGCCATAATTTCTATACCACTTATCAATTGCCATCCGGAGTGGCCGTGCGGTTCTAGGCGCTACAGTCTGGAGCCGAGCGACCGCAACGGTCGCAGGTTCGAATCCTGCCTCGGGCGTGGATGTGTGTGATGTCCTTAGATTAGTTAGGTTTAATTAGTTCTAAGTTCTGGGCGACTGATGACCTCAGAAGTTAAGTCGCATAGTGCTCAGAGCCATTTGAACCATTTTATCAATTGATCTGTTGTTTGTGTTAGGTAAGCAATTATACATGACACAATTTCTTGGTATATGACACCAAGTGTTATGAAATTCTTCAGGTTCCACTTTAGTAGTTGCGATTTTTCAATCATTCTGACAGAATAAACGTTGACCTCATAGAATTATGTAGGTATGAAATGTAGGCCCTCAAGAACAAAACAAATAGTAAAACAGACGGAAAGATAAAGGCGATTAGGATATCCTCTCTTCTACAGATATTTTGTACAGTTCTTCTGCATATAATATGATTTGAGCAACCAATATCGTATGTGTATAAGCAACATTAACCATCTGCAGCAGGAGCCGCTGTCATCTCTGATTGTGGAGTATGCAAAAAGCTTTAAACCGTGAATACATACTTACAAGTATCTTCATTTAATAAGAAGAAAGTGTAGTTTGCAGTAAAAATGTGAGTCAGTTCAAAAACTGCACATGCTCGACTGTCGTTTGAAATATGTTGGTCCATGGGAATATGCAGCACATGATCTTGGACGTTCCCGCAGATGTATCGAAGACTTGTCCAAAATCGTATCATTTTCTTTTTGTAGACCAGGACGAAATTTCATCAAAAAACTAATAAAAAGATGCCAAGTTGGGTGCGGACTATCGATGGTCTGTGCTGATTATGTATAAAATTTTACATGTTGAAGAGTTTTCGTACGATTCTGGTAGACTCTAAAGAACTGAAATAAGTCTACATTGATCTCGTGAGTTAATGGTGTTGTCCAGTTCACTGCATGATGTGCATGACACCAGCACTTCTATTGGGCTAGAGCTTCCGAAAACAGAACGTATCAGGCGAGGATAGCACCCATCAAAAGCTGTTTGTTAGGTATTAAGCATCGCTCAGGCAAACTAATTCTGTTTTAAATATAGTAAGAGCATTTTTGTCATGAAAGATTCAGTAATCAATTAATAGTACTCATTTACAATTTGTTTGATTGTAATGTTTTCATTTTTAACTGTATTATTTTCATTCATCATTTTGTCTCTTCTAACAATGATTTAATAAGTCCAAAAGCAACTGAAAAGTGCATGATCTACTAAGTCCAAAAATAAGTGAAAATGCATGAACTACCATACCTCTTTTACATAGCAACAATAATTAAAAACTGTTTAAACTGTTGTCTCCCTCTCTCATTCTATCTCTCCTCCTCTGTTAAGTTTCATTTCATATAAAAATGTGTTACGTATCTTCGACGTTGCAGCAACTGAACTGTAAAATCTCTCTTCAACAGTTGAACTACACTCCTGGAAATTGAAATAAGAACACCGTGAATTCATTGTCCCAGGAAGGGGAAACTTTATTGACACATTCCTGGGGTCAGATACATCACATGATCACACTGACAGAACCACAGGCACATACACACAGGCAACAGAGCATGCACAATGTCGGCACTAGTACAGTGTATATCCACCTTTCGCAGCAATGCAGGCTGCTATTCTCCCATGGAGACGATCGTAGAGATGCTGGATGTAGTCCTGTGGAACGGCTTGCCATGCCATTTCCACCTGGCGCCTCAGTTGGACCACCGTTCGTGCTGGACGTGCAGACCGCGTGAGACGACGCTTCATCCAGTCCCAAACATGCTCAATGGGGGACAGATCCGGAGATCTTGCTGACTTACACCTTCTAGAGCACGTTGGGTGGCACGGGATACATGCGGACGTGCATTGTCCTGTTGGAACAGCAAGTTCCCTTGCCGGTCTAGGAATGGTAGAACGATGGGTTCGATGACGGTTAGGATGTACCGTGCACTATTCAGTGCCCCTCGACGATCACCAGTGGTGCACGGCCAGTGTAGGAGATCGCTCCCCACACCATGATGCCGGGTGTTGGCCCTGTGTGCCTCGGTCGTATGCAGTCCTGATTGTGGCGCTTACCTGCACGGCGCCAAACACGCATACGACCATCATTGGCACCAAGGCAGAAGCGACTCTCATCGCTGAAGACGACACGTCTCCATTCGTCCCTCCATTCACGCCTGTCGCGACACCACTGGAGGCGGGCTGCACGATGTTGGGGCGTGAGCGGAAGACGGCCTAACGGTGTGCGGGACCGTAGCCCAGCTTCATGGAGACGGTTGCGAATGGTCCTCGCCGATACCCCAGGAGCAACAGTGTCCCTAATTTGCTGGGAAGTGGCGGTGCGGTCCCCTACGGCACTGCGTAGGATCCTACGGTCTTGGCGTGCATCCGTGCGTCGCTGCGGTCCGGTCCCAGGTCGACGGGCACGTGCACCTTCCGCCGACCACTGGCGACAACATCGATGTACTGTGGAGACCTCACGCCCCACGTGTTGAGCAATTCGGCGGTACGTCCACCCGGCCTCCCGCATGCCCACTATACGCCCTCGCTCAAAGTCCGTCAACTGCACATACGGTTCACGTCCACGCTGTCGCGGCATGCTACCAGTGTTAAAGACTGCGATGGAGCTCCGTATGCCACGGCAAACTGGCTGACACTGACGGCGGCGGTGCACAAATGCTGCGCAGCTAGCGCCATTCGACGGCCAACACCGCGGTTCCTGGTGTGTCCGCTGTGCCGTGCGAGTGATCATTGCTTGTACAGCCCTCTCGCAGTGTCCGGAGCAAGTATGGTGGGTCTGACACACCGGTGTCAATGTGTTCTTTTTTCCATTTCCAGGAGTGTATTAAGTCCTGTGAAAAATACGTGTGATGGAATAAAACGTATTTCAACCTCTAAAATTATTTATCATTATGTATATTATGATTCAAAATTTATACATTATTAATATACTTCTCTGTACTTTTCTAACTGTACTAAAGAAATCATTATCATTCAGACAGTGCCAATCTTCCGTTTCTACATCAGTCCCACTCATAACTCTGCAACATTTTTCCAAATAAGTAATTTTATGTGCTTCAAGTCCAGCTTCTATAACATTCAGTCCAACTGGATTACTAATAGTCTTAGGTATGCCATGTGTAAGTTCCACTTCTATGGACTTTCTGTTTATAGCACATTTAGGTACAGTACATTTACATGCAGTTATACAATTCTCTATGTTATCGTCCTCCTCGTAAACTTTATGTTCCATAACATCATTGAAGAGCACTTTAACATGTACTCAGCATAAATGTATTCTTTCCATGGGAATCGATGTTGCAATATAAGACCTGTGAAGGTTTATAATACTTGGATGCTTTAAATATATGAACAATTCAGGGTCTTGAGATGTTATGTAATGTATCACTCCCAAACACTTCAACGATGGATTCACTGATGCTACCGTAAAAGATATCAGTGCTCCCCAAAGAAATGCCGGCCGCGGTGGTCTCGCAATTCTAGGCGCGCAGTCCGGAACCGTGCGACTGCTACGGTCGCAGGTTCGAATCCTGCCTCGGGCATGGATGTGTGTGATGTCCTTAGGTTAGTTAGGTTTAAGTAGTTCTAAGTTCTAGGGGACTAATGACCACAGCAGTTGAGTCCCATAGTGCTCAGAGCCATTTTGAACCCAAAGAAATGGGTTGTAACAGACGTCATTGCAGTACTCTGTGTATTTTACCTTGGTGCCCAATTGATCCCACTCTATAGCAGTAAACTACATCATCGTATATTTCTTGATATTCTCTACTTTCAATATAACTCCGATGGCAGTGTCAGGTGCTAAACCGACCTGAACACATTTTGATCCGTTTTGGTTTATGACTGGTGTTAAGCAACAGCATACTTGTAGGACTAAAACACTAGAGGACTGGAAGCAGTTTTGTGTACTGACTCAATTTCCACACCAATGTGTCGGGAGCTGCATCAAGGAGCATGACTACATGCTAATTCGATTCCTCTTACTGCTCAGGTGTACCAGGGACTGCATCGTCTATGCCAGGGAGCTGTTTTATTGACGTAGAATTAAATAAAAAAAGGGGTGGGAAAAGACATGAAATGTGACAAACATTGGGTCATGTAGAGTGTTTTGGGACTGGAGGGATTGGTTTTACCGAATGGCAGACAGTTCGGCTGAATCTCCCTTTTGTTTTAAACTTTAATAGCAAGTAAGTCCACCTGCGTCTACGGGACGTCTGCCCATTGTTCCGAAAGCGCTCACTGATGGCCAACGACGGCGCCACCGCATGGGTCGAAAGTAACCCGACACGGGCATCGGTTTATTCCGAAACGAAGAGCTGTATAAATAACCTGGACTCTCTAGCTGGCACACCCCTTAGGACAACGATGCAAATTTGGCAAATGACAATGTTTAAATATTAAGTAGCCCCATATAAGAGAGCAGTTTTGCAATATCTTTTTTAAAAAAACAGCAAGCTCTCTAAAATATTAAAAACAACTGCCTGCAATAACTTAATTCAAATTTTGATTCACAGTGTACTTAAATTGTAATCTCTTTCATGGGATTTCCCGGTCGGCAGGCACCACTGGACACAGAAACAAACCCAACACAAGGAAACACAAACAATAAATCATCACAAATCAACAATGGAAATGAGCAAATGACTACTGGGCAACATTAACAACAGTTTTGGTTAGTTCACACTCAACAGTTTCACAATGCGTCTAGTAGCTAAAATTCTGATAGAATCACCCCAGCACCAACACCGTTCTTTTACGCCTTGACGAATGTAGAGCTTATTCTGTATCGTGCTTAAGAAAATTCTTAGCTGAATACAGTCGCTAAGCAGACGGCAATATCCACTGATAATGAGTTTCAATTAGACTATCGGTTACTAATCTAAGGCGTCACTAACCTGCGATATAAATGCCACTTCCGTTAACTGCGGGGACTAGACCCTCTATAGCCACACACGTATTAGTGTGGGTCAACTAATTCTTAAAGTAGAACCACAGTTGAAACTAAACAGTGGTCAGCGTGCTACCGCAATTCACCTCTGGTTTGCGCTATAGCTCCCATTTCTCAACCGGCGTGGTTGGGAATTATAATGCTAAATGCGTTGCGGAGTCTTGGGGGTCTCCAAAACAACAATACTGTATTGTGTCTGGTAATGATTTTTGTTGTTGTTGTTATTGTTTCGAGACGTATACGTATATAAAGACTTATAAGGGCACCAAATTTTTTATTTACAACAAATTTAGAAACAAACTAAAACGACAACGATGTGAAACTAAAGATGGTCTTTCTGTTATACTCATCTACCAAGAATAAAATGACCAATAAGCAGTTTTTTATGGAATGCACATTTGGTAAGGTCTAAACTGTAAGAAAAGAGTTGACATTTACTTTTATTGGAAAACTGTAAAATATTGACAAAAGCCTAAACACACAAACAAAAAGGCAAAACTTTTAGTAATTTCGTAGATTTACAATTCACTGAACCCACAATTTTCATCTTCACTTTCAGTAACCTGCGTCTCACTTTTGTTACAGATTCATGGCCAGGAGGTTCACCTGCTGTTTTATTTTCACTAGATATATCATTTTCGATGATAATGTTGTTCTCGGGATCGCATCTTGATCTGAACAATCAGCAGCGCATTCCTCAGTCCATCTTAGTAAACATTCCTCAAAGTTAGGATAGGTAACGCTACCTCATTTTGAATTCATGGACACATTCATCTAACTGAAAATGTTACACTAATTGCGTCGCGGAGACCCGGGAAATCTTAGGTTCCTTGTCTGCAATGCTTGTCGTGTTAACAGACTGCACTCGCCTGAGCGAGTAACACATCTTCCCACCATAGGAAGATACTGAACAGATCGTGGTCCCTGATCAACAGATATTGTAGTTACTGCAACATCATTCTCCTCTGGAGACCCAGCGACTCCGCAACGCCGGTTCAGGGTTAAGTTCCAGTAAGAATTAAATATGGCAATATATCGCACTAACAAATAAATGCCGTGCTTAACGAACAACCCATATCCTTTGACAAAATTACCACAAAGGAGTGAATGACTGAAATTAACTAAGCAGTCGCATCGGGACCATGACATAAAATTTTTCCGCTCACAGGTATGCAGCTGTTCTTTTAAAATTTCTCACCCCTAATGAAATTAGGTAAAACAAATCGAGGCAACATCCCAAGATAAATAAAATAGCATCCAAACAAATTCACGACGCTCGACCGTAACATCCGCCATGGGTCTCGCCCAGACAATAGACGGGGACACCCTTGCCCTGAACAGCTGTATAGCCAACGATGATGTGAAAAAATTCGCTACGCTGCTAGTTTCACGAATAACGAACAGCCAGCATATCACGACGTTCCCCTTGTATAACGTGTAGGACGCCTCTCCACCTATCGACAGCCTGCACAAAACTCACGAAGATCGCAGTAAAAGAATACAGTCGCGTCCGGATGCCGATGTCGATGATAGTGTCATCACTCAAAAACAGAATGTGCCCACTAACCGACATATGCAGTCAACGGAGAAATGGAGCAAACAACTGAGCTTCCAGCCGGGTTCTAAGAGGCACTAAAAGTATAGCAACGAATCACAATTCAAGTGGCAGTGGAAATAATGCAAACAACTGGATTCCTTATGATGTGATATCACTGTACTCCGAAATACGTGCTCAGGCCCACATGGACCGGCAAGCGCCAATAAAGTACATACCAGAATAAGCAAGTCACCTAACAGTGAATACCCTATGTTGTGGACTGTTAAGGCAGCCAGTCCACAGTGAAGTAGCCGAAAGGGCACGCGTCAACTCACGCCGTCTGGCGTTAAGTCTGGAACAGGATTCGTAATGAATGTGATAAAGAAAAGAACGTAGCTACTAGAACACTTAACTTTTATATTGTCCTTTGGTATACAGCATTCTGGATGATACAAGTGAGACTCTATCTTGAGGTACATGCAACGTTACAAATGGTTAATGGCGCCTTGCTAGGTCGTAGTCATTAACTTAGCTGAAGGCTATTCTAACTGTCTCTCGGCAAATGAGAGAAAGGCTTCATCGGTGTAGTCGCTAGCAACGTCGTCGTACAACTGGGGCGAGTGCTAGTCAGTCTCTCGAGACCTGCCGTGTGGTGGCGCTCGGTCTGCGATCCTGACAGTGGCGACACGCGGGTCCGACATGTACTAATGGACCGCGGCCGATTTAAGCTACCACCTAGCAAGTGTGGTGTCTGGCGGTGACACCACACCCTACAAACAAACAAACCCTACATCAAAAGACGTATGAGTTATGTCCACCATCTTAGAGTTTTAAATATCCCATCTTGTACACAATACATTTGGGTTATTAGTATTTTCCACGCCATTTTATACGTGTTAGGGTAAATGACCCATGACATCAGAGGTGTGGAGGACGAGGAAGAGAAATCATCAATGGTGTCTTATGGTGTCAGGAAGGGAGGAATCTGACAACAATGCAGACTACACTGCAAATTCCACAGCCGGGTGCTTAAGCTTTTCTTACGCCTTACGAACCTTAACACACTCTCCTGGGAGATTTCAGTATACACTGAAAATTTATTAATTACAGCAGAACCCATTTTCTCCACTTTTGCGGAGGCTTTGTCCTACCTTCGAATGATTATGGTTGCATGTTTCATGGTATTTTGGTCAAACGTATTTTGTATTAACAAAAGTTTTCTACCATCAATAAATTGTACTTACCACTTCATGCTGCGGTGGGTCATCGTGCAGCAATTATCTAAGAATAATTGTAAACCCAATTCAATATTATTCTGTAACATCATATTTCAAATGCTCCGATTCTCTTATTTTTCGATTTTCCCACAGCCTAAGTTTCACTTCCATACAATGTTGTGCTCCTAGCGTACGTTCTTAGGAACTTTCTCCTCAAATTAAAGTCTATGTATGATACAAGTAGACTTCTCTACGCTAGGAATGACCTTTTATGCCAGTGCTAGTCCACTTTTGATGTTCTCCTGCTACATACGCCATGTATTATTATTCTGCCTGTGTAGATCACCAACCCTGAACTTCAGTTCCTCACTGGTCTCCTTTCCGCTACGTTTCAGTACTTTCACCTTTCTTCGATTTACTCTCAGTCCGTATTCTGTACTCATCAGACCCTTCATTCCATTCAGCATATCGTTTAATTCTTCTTCACTTCCACTGAGGATGGCAATGTTGTTAGCGATTCTTATCACTGGTAATATTTCACCTAGAATTTTAATTCCACTCTTGAACCCTTCTTTTCTTTCCGTCATTGCTTCATCGATGTGTACACTGAACAGCAGGGGCGAAAGACTAAATCCCTGTCTTACACTCATTTTTATCGGTGCATTTCGTTGTTGTCTTCCCCTCTTGGTTCTTGTACATATTGAATATTATTCGTTTTTCCCTATAGTTTACCGCTATTTTTCAGCAGGATCTCGAACATCTTGCAGAATTTTACATTGTCGAACGCTTTTTCCAGGTCGACAAAAGTATGAACATATGTTGATGTTCCTTTAGCCTTGCTTCCATTATCCAACGCAATGTCAGAACTGCCTATCTCGTGTCATTACCTTTTCTAAATTCAAACTGATCGTCATCTAACACATCCTCAATTTTATTTTCCATTCGTCTTTATTAATTCCCATCAGCAACGAGGATGGATGACGTGTTTAGCTGATTGTGCTGTTTCAGTCTTCAGTATTGTTTGGATGATGTTTTAACGAAAGTCACGTGGTATATAGCTAGACTCATACATTCTTCTCATCAACATGAATAATTGTTTGCTGCCATTTCCCTAATTGTTTTGAGAAATTCTGGTAGAATGTTATCGACCTCTTCTACCTTGTCCGATTTTAAGTCTCCCAAAGCTCTTTTCAATTTTGATTCTAATACTGTATCCCTTATGTGTTCTATACTGACTCCTATTACTTCTTTTATCAGGTCATCGGACAAATCCTTGCAGATTTCACTGTCGGTTGGCGATCTGTAGCAGTTTACGACTTCGAAAGATGAGGGCGTCAGTGGATAGCCAATAAGGTTTACACAGTTTCCTTTAAATCTTGCCACTGCAGCAGAACACCATGCAAGAGCAAAATCTGTTGGCGAGAACTGTACACAGTTACTCATTTTCTCTTTATTTTTATATGAGAAGTATTACATTACAGGAAACAATGATATCATGTTGTTGACAGGGTCTCAGCTAAAATCAAGTGGAGTAATAATTCTGAAGATCCAAACGCCAAGAGCGATAATGGCAGTACATGATGTCAATGTCTCTGTACCTGCAAATCATTGAGAGATTTTTCCATGCTGCTTTTAAAAGGTTTTAGACGGTGCGTACTTTCGTTTATGTCTAAATAGTTTTTATAAGTCAATCAGAAATGTATGAGTATCAAAATTAATGCCAAAGGGTGTGAGTACAGTCACTCTACCCAAATATCAGTAATGAGGAATTCGTAAGTTGGCTTTTTAAGTGTTTTTACTCGGTATTGTATATTTTTATACCTAAATCGTATTTTAAATATCGTCTTTGAAAAAAACGTTTGGAATTTATAAGAGTTAATGTCAAACAACGTAGTAATGTAACACAGTTCTTGTGGTTTCGATGGAATTATTTCAGTGTCATGTTAATACAATGGTTGAAATATTGTAGTGTAGTATGGTTCATGATACATCATGTTCTTTGGGACATGATTCCTGAAACACTAGCCAGAAGACATGAACATAAACGATCTCATAATTTTACTGTTTAATTCTACAGGTATTTACATGAACATAAACGATCTCATAATTTTACTGTTTAATTCTACAGGTATTTACGTTTAAGGTTCTTGATGTGCGCATGGATTAGATACTGTATTTCGTTTTGTTTTATGTTTTCATTAATAAAATATTTTGTGGTAATCATCATTAATATGGTGTTGGCAATGAGCACAGCTGCATAGGTCCCTGTAAGCAGCTAGGCCAGCTGCATTTGTACCTCCGGTATGACAAGCACTCTTCATCGATAAGTGCAGATATTGCAATTGTACTGCTAGTATTTACGAGTCCACGGGACTTTAATTCTTGGTATGTTGATGAAAACGATCTATTCTTCACATTTTTCGTTGTCTAGTAGGGCAGATGAAGTAGTTTATACTGCAGGCCGATTATTGTAGTATCGTTTTATCTACAGCACTGATGACGTTCACGCAGCGATTAAAATATATTTGCAACAGAAATAAAAATTTCTACTTTAATGACCAATGCTGAGCCTCCTTCTGTTACTAATACTGGTGTTATGATCGTGGTGCACAGAACTCCTGATGGAGACCTCATTGAAAAAGAAGTGTCATATTCCTTAAGTTATCTTAGTGCTCTTCTACCTGTATACATGATTTTATTCAGCAGCGAGAATGACTGTAAATATAGACACCTGTAGTCACAGTCCCGTGTCTGCATTTGTATTCGTAGCCATAGTGACGAGTAATTTGAAATCATCCCAAACTGTTCGGTACCCTGAAGCACCGACGACAGGTTTATGTCTTGCCTGAATTTTCATCTGCTGGATTCGAACCTTTTAATTTTATTTTTAATTTTAATTTTTACATGTCTTAGGCTAACTATTTAGGTGCTAGCGCCCTATTCTCTACCGTTCCGCAAGTTAGTCCTTTCTGTCGCAATTAATGAAACTGGTTTTTTGAAATTTTCTACAGAATATTTTCGCAACGTACCATGGACCTTGCCGTTGGTGGGGAGGCTTGTGTGCCTCAGCGATACAGATAGCCGTACCGTAGGTACAACCACAACGGAGGGGTATCTGTTGAGAGGACAGACAAACGTGTGGTTCCTGAAGAGGGGCAGCAGCCTTTTCAGTAGTTGCAAGGGCAACAGTCTGGATGATTGACTGATCTGGCCTTGTAACAATAACCTAAACGGCCTTGCTGTGCTGGTACTGCGAACGGCTGAAAGCAAGGGGAAACTACGGCCGTAATTTTTCCCGAGAACATGCAGCTTTACTGTATGATTAAATGATGATGGCGTCCTCTTGGGTAAAATATTCCGGAGGTAAAATAGTCCCCCATTCGGATCTCCGGGCGGGGACTACTCAAGAGGCTGTCGTTATCAGGAGAAAGAAAACTGGCGTTCTACGGATCGGAGCGTGGAATGTCAGGTCCCTTAATCAGGCAGGTAGGTTAGAAAATTTGAAAAGGGAAATGGATAGGTTAAAGTTAGATATAGTGGGAATTAGTGAAGTTCGGTGGCAGGAGGAACAAGACTTCGGGTCAGGTGACTACAGGGTTATAAACACAAAGTCAAATAGGGGTAATGCAGGAGTAGGTTTAATAATGAATAAGAAAATACGAACGCGGGTAAGCTACTACAAACAGCTTAGTGAACGCATTATTGTGGCCAAGATAGATACGAAGCCCACACCTACTACAGTAGTACAAGTTTATATGCCAACTAGCTCTGCAGATGACGAAGAAATTAAAGAAATGTATGATGAAATAAAAGAAATTATTCAGATAGTGAAGGGAGACGAAAATTTAATAGTCATGGGTGACTGGAATTCGAGTGTAGGAAAAGGGAGAGAAGGAAGCGTAGTAGGTGAATATGGATTGGGGCTAAGAAATGAAAGAGGAAGCCGCCTGGTAGAATTTTGCACAGAACACAACTTAATCATAGCTAACACTTGGTTTGATAATCATGATAGAAGGTTGTATACATGGAAGAACCCTGGAGATACTAAAAGGTATCAGATAGATTATATAATGGTAAGACAGAGATTTAGGAACCAGTTTTTAAATTGTAAGACATTTCCAGGGGCAGATGTGGACTCTCACCACAATCTATTGGTTATGACCTGTAGATTAAAACTGAAGAAACTGCAAAAAGGTGGGAATTTAAGGAGATGGGACCTGGATAAACTGAAAGAACCAGAGGTTGTACAGAGTTTCAGGGAGAGCATAAGGGAACAATTGACAGGAATGGGGGAAAGAAATACAGCAGAAGAAGAATGGGTAGCTTTAAGGGATGAAGTAGTGAAGGCAGCAGACGATCAAGTAGGTAAAAAGACGACGGCTAGTAGAAATCCTTGGGTAACAGAAGAAATATTGAATTTAATTGATGAAAGGAGAAAATATAAAAATGCAGTTAATGAAGCAGGCAAAAAGGAATACAAACGTCTCAAAAATGAGATCGACAGGAAGTGTAAAATGGCTAAGCAGGGATGGCTAGAGGACAAATGTAAGGATGTAGAGGCTTGTCTCACTAGGGGTAAGATAGATACTGCCTACAGGAAAATTAAAGAGACCTTTCGAGATAAGAGAACCACTTGTATGAACATCAAGAGCTCAGATGGAAACCCAGTTCTAAGCAAAGAAGGGAAAGCAGAAAGGTGGAAGGAGTATATAGAGGGTCTATACAAGGGCGATGTACTTGAGGACAATATTATGGAAATGGAAGTGGATGTAGATGAAGATGAAATGGGAGATACGATACTGCGTGAAGAGTTTGACAGAGCACTGAAAGACCTGAGTGGAAACAAGGCCCCGGGAGTAGACAACATTCCATTGAAACTACTGACGGCCTTGGGAGAGCCAGTCCTGACAAAACTCTACCATCTGGTGAGCAAGATGTATGAAACAGGCGAAATACCCTCAGACTTCAAGAAGAATATAATAATTCCAATCCCAAAGAAAGCAGGTGTTGACAGATGTGAGAATTACCGAACAATCAGTTTAATAAGCCACAGCTGCAAAATACTGACACGAATTCTTTACAGACGAATGGAAAAACTAGTAGAAGCCGACCTCGGGGACGATCAGTTTGGATTCCGTAGCAATACTGGAACACGTGAGGCAATACTGACCTTACGACTTATCTTAGAAGAAAGATTAAGGAAAGGCAAACCTACATTTCTAGCATTTGTAGACTTAGAGAAAGCTTTTGACAATGTTGACTGGAATACTCTCTTTCAAATTCTAAAGGTGGCAGGGGTAAAATACAGGGAGCGAAAGGCTATTTACAATTTGTACAGAAACCAGATGGCAGTTATAAGAGTCGAGGGACATGAAAGGGAAGCAGTGGTTGGGAAGGGAGTAAGACAGGGTTGTAGCCTCTCCCCGATCCTATTCAATCTGTATATTGAGCAAGCAGTAAAGGAAACAAAAGAAAAATTCGGAGTAGGTATTAAAACCCAAGGAGAAGAAATAAAAACTTTGAGGTTCGCCGATGACATTGTAATTCTGTCAGAGACAGCAAAGGACTTGGAAGAGAAGTTGATCGGAATGGATGGTGTCTTGAAGGGAGGATATAAGATGAACATCAACAAAGCAAAACGAGGATAATGGAATGTAGTCGAATTAAGTCGGGTGATGTTGAGGGTATTAGATTAGGAAATGAGACACTTAAAGTAGTAAAGGAGTTTTGCTATTTGGGGAGCAAAATAACTGATGATGGTCGAAGTAGAGAGGATATAAAATGTAGACTGGCAATGGCAAGGAAATCGTTTCTGAAGAAGAGAAATTTGTTAACATCGAGTATAGATTTAAGTGTCAGGAAGTCTTTTCTGAAAGTATTTGTATGGAGTGTAGCCATGTATGGAAGTGAAACATGGACGATAAATAGTTTGGACAAGAAGAGAATAGAAGCTTTTGAAATGTGGTGCTGCAGAAGAATGCTGAAGATTAGATGGGTAGATCACATAACTAATGAGGAGGTACTGAATAGGATTGGGGAGAAGAGGAGTTTGTGGCACAACTTGATCAGAAGAAGGGGTCGGTTGGTAGGACATGTTCTCAGGCATCAAGGGATCACCAATTTAGTATTGGAGGGCAGCGTGGAGGGTAAAAATCGTAGGGGGAGACCAAGAGATGCATACACTAAGCAGATTCAGAAGGATGTAGGTTGCAGTAGGTACTGGGAGATGAAGAAGCTTGCACAGGATAGAGTAGCATGGAGAGCTGCATCAAACCAGTCTCAGGACTGAAGACCACAACAACAACAACATTGCGTTACAGTTTGTCATCACATCTTGTCTACGTTAATGTTACTCTTACAGTTAGTTTATCAAGTTCATGTAAACCCGTTTTCCATACCGCGCATTATAATGGGGGGAGGGGGGGGGGAGGTATTTTACGTCAACCCGAAAAAAAGATGAAAAAAATTCGTTAATAGGTGCAGAGTTATATTAACAACACTTTTTTTAAGGAGGAACTGATGTGTAAGTTGGAGTCAGAAACCGAAAATACCTTCTAGCATACTCTTACAATAACAATGTACTGTTAATGACGTCTTCTGCTGTTTCATGACAACAGCAAAACAAATTTAAAAGTGGATACTTGGTTCACTTTTGTTGATTTTTACTCTTAAAGAGCTATTCATGTGGAAGTAAGGCCCTGAACCTCGATATAGTGAATAAGAAATTCATTGGCGAAAGTGACATCTGCTATGGAGACTTAAAAATTTAAAACGTATTTGGATTCTGGTACAATAATTCATTAAAATCAATAAATATTCTTTTTAAAAATTTCACAGTAAAATATAACTGACTTGATTGCAGTTTTTTTTCAAAACGTGGGCATAACCTGATGTTCCCCTACCCCCATTTCCCCTCTCCCCGTCCCTATAGTATTGCAAGGGTTAATGCACCACAATGTTAAATCACTTAACGAGTTAAATTGCTCAGTGTAGTGCAGTGAGACTTGAGGGCAGAAGCAACAGCAGGTAAAATCATACCCAATATTTATGAAACGGTTATATTGCGGCTAGCGCATTCCCCTCTGAACAAACCATCACCCAGCCTCGTTTACCTATGTGTATAATTTTAAGGAACAACAGATTTTGTGAGTCAGAACGTTTACATTATTGTTCTACAAAACGTCCACCTCTGCCATCAACGCTGCAAGAAAATTGTATCATCTACTGTGCTGAAAAATTTTTTAATTCTCTTGACATGAATAAGAGTAATGGAATCATTCACAACAGCCAGCTGCTGAGGTCGCATCATGTCTCTCGTGGAGAGTCTCCTAAGAAACTCCTAGAAGTTACATGGCAAGATTACGAACAGCAAATTTGTTTCACGATCCGTATTCAGCACAGACGTAACCAAGTCCTCAATCGTAAGGTACTCGGCCATGTACTTGGTGCACTGTAGGACACACAAAATGATTACAAATTCTGTTTTATCTGGTTTTATTGTTTTTGAGCCAGATAAGCGCATACGATAAAACGATACACGAACAGGAAAAGACAATAGCGAGGAGGCGGGGGGGGGGGGGGGGCATGCTGATATCAACAAACATTGGACCGCTCTCGCAGCACGACCAATCGAGGAAAGCGCATTGGGAGCCGGCCGCGTGCAAAATTGCCAATCAGCGGGCCGTGTCTCGTTTTCGAGAAAATAGGATTCGGGAAACGCAAAGTGAGGGACGCGCCAAGCGTACACAACTTAGTTTCATTCGGACGGTCGAAGGGCAACGATAAAAATCGCTGGGTGGGAGAGTTCAATTCCAGAAAGATTGTCTGTCGAATTTGTGCCAGAAATATCGAGTTGACTGGCATTGCAGATGAGTGTTGCGATGGCTGTTACATGAGGCCTCAGAAGGAGATATCCAATACGTATGATCGTCCGTCGTAACAAATGCCACTACACGCTGTCAAAAATTTGCGTCTCTTACACAGAGAAACAACGAAGGAGCAGATCGTTCCCATGGGGTACGTACATCTGTCTAGCATCAATGCGAATGAAACAATATTATACGGTGTATTCCGTATAATGTTTGATCTAGAGAGGCTAACATTAATTTTCCTTACCATGTGATACTCCAACGTTTGATCTAGAGCTGCAAATCTTAATTTTCAATAGATTGTGATACGTTACAGTTGCAGTCAATACAAGCCCCAAATTTCCGAAATACATTAAAAGTATCACTGAGGAAAAGAACGGAAAAGCCACTCCTGAACTAGTTACCGAATGAAAACAAGTAGAATAAAGAACAATTGATGAAAATAACTAATAAAGCTGCTGTAGTTGATAGGCAATACATAACTGTCAAAGCAGAACACTGAATATTTATAATCACATGAGAAAAGATACAGCAATCACCATAGCTAAAAATGTTGCAGGATGAGGTTAAACCGTCACGAAGATGCAGAACAGGCATCCTTTTACGACGACATTTGTATCAAATGTCAAAGAAATTTCCAGAGAAACTCTGCTCGAGAAAGTTACCATAATAACGGTCGGTTGTATATGACACTTGCATAACCGTAGACAATGCGTCTTAACTACGATGGCGGTTTTCTAAGAAAGTGATGGGCTAAGCTTTTTTTTGAACCTTTCATTACTCTTTTAAATGCAACACAGAGCACGAATGTATCCCCATTCTGTTGTACAATTGTGAAAAGTGGCCACGTAGATCAATACTACGTGTGCAGAGAAATGAAATGAAACTGCCGTAGCAAACGACAACAAGATTACAAAGAAAACTAGGTACATTACATAATAACATAATTATAGAGAAATTAATTGGGTAATACACCGTCAAAAAGAGTATACAAAAGTTTCTGAATGGAGTCTGCTGGCGGTAGTAACGCGTACGCAATGTACAAAAGGGCAATGCAATTGCGGAGCTGTCGTATTTACGTAGGTCATGGAAATGAGCGTTTGGCGTCATTGGCCGTTTGGCCCCTTACGGGGCAGGTCCGGCCGACTTGGTGCAGGTCTTATTACATTCGACGCCACATTGGGCCACCTGCGAGCCGGATGGTGATGAAATGATGATGGAAACAACGCAACACCCACTCCCTGAGCGGAGAAAATCCCCGTTCCAGCCGGGAATCGAACCCGGGCCCCTTAGGATGGCAGTCAGTCACGCTGACCATTCAGCTACCGGGCCGGATATTTATACAGGTTATCCATGTGAAAACATTTCCGACGTGGTCATGGCCGTACGGCGGACTTTGAACGCGGAATGGTAGTAGGATCTAGGTGCAAGGGAAATGCCATTTCGGATATCGTTATGGATTTCAGTATTCCGGGACCCGCAGTGTCGAGAGAGTGACAATTTCAGCCATACCCTCTCACCACGGATAACGCAGTGGCCGACGGCCCTCACTTAACGAACGAGAGGAGCGGCTTTTGCGTAGAGTTGTCACTAACAGACAAGCAACACTGCGGCAAATAATCGAAAAATCAAGGTGGAACGTACGACGAATATATCCGTTAAAACAGTGCAGCGAAATTTGCCGTCAATAGGCTATGACAGCAGACGACCGACGCAAATGCCTTTGCTAACAGCACGACATCGCCTGCACCTCTCGTGAGCATATTGATTGGACGGTAGATGACTGTAAAACCGTGGCGTCCTCATATGAGTACCGTTTTTAGTTGGTAAGAGCTGATGGTTGTGTTCGGGTGTGGCACAGACCCTACGGAGTCATGGATCCACATTGTCAACTAGGCTCTGTGTACGTTGGTGATGGCTCTTTAATGGTGTGTGATGTGTTTACATGGAATGCAGTGGGTCCTCTGGTCCAAATGGAGTAGCGCATTTGCAGCTATTCACGGTCTTCACGTTCTCAAACAATGATGGAATTTTTGTGGATGACAATGGGAAATGTCACCAGGCCTTAATTGTTCGTGATTGGTTTGAAGAACGTTCTGGACGATCTGACCGAATGATTTGGCCACTCTGATCTCTCAGCATGAATCCCATCTTACATTTATGGGACGTAATCTGGAGGTCATTTCGTGCTCAAAATCCTGCATCGACAACATTTTCGCGGTTACGGACAGCTATAGAGACAGCGTGGCGTAATATTTCTGCAGGGAATTCCAACAACTTGAGTCCATATACCTATATGGATATGATCTCTGTTCTTTCGGACATGTCCGAAAGAACAGACACCATATTCTTATAAGTATATAGTTCTGGCAGTAACGGCCATGACCTTCTTCTTCTGTGCGGATGCACATATATTCTCCGAACTCTTACGGGAGTTGGTAAGAATTTCTTCCACGAGTAATGACTGTGTTGGGGTGGGACGCTAAGAATATAGTGTGTGGACATACAAGAGGTCTCGCAGGAGGCGTGCCTGAGATAGTCCCTGCAGTCGCACTATCCTCTGTGCCCACTATGGCTCAGCTGGACAGAGCGTCTGCAATGTAAGCAGGCGATCACGGGTTCGAGTTCTGATCGGGGCACACATTTTCACCTGTTCCCGTTGATATATATCAACGCCTGTTAGCAGCTGAAGGTATTAATATAACTTTAATTTCGTACTTGAGTCCACGACACGTCGAGGTGCTGCACTTCGTCGGGCAAAAGAAGCCTCAAACCGGTATTAGGAAGTGTCCCACGACATTTGCCATTTCAGTGTAGAAGACACAGAATTTTCCACTTACAGAGTTTTGCGTATCATGGGTGTGCACACATTGGTGCACGCCGTCATGCGGCCGTAGGTCACGTGTCACACAGTGCACGGCATGTCATTCCTGACTCTGGTGCAGCACCGTCCAGCAGAACAGCGCAAACGAGGCCCATGCAGATAGAACAGCTGCATCCGCGACAAAGTAGCAACGCCCAGCCGACGTACCCACGACAAACAGCTGCACGACCGTACCGCACCAATCACGCGGTGCCACGCCATCGGAGACTTACCGGCGGCGAGCATATTCTTAGGCCGGCAGGGCGTCTAAGCGGAGGCGGCGCATCAACCCAACAGTCAAAGCTTGTACGGCACTGCTGCAGATACCTTGACGCTACACCAATAGGTCCACTTTCAACTGGACTTTCGACTACGCTTGGAACTGGATTATCCAGGGAATTCTGGTATTCGGCCCTCCAGACACCGGTTTCATCTACGGACTCTGCTGATCGTTGCATCACTGGCGGCGCTAGCAACTTCATTGAAATGTTGTGATTTTCCGTTTCTGTCTACACTTGTACAGGAATGAACATGGGTCACTGCTCATGCCTATTGCCATTTGTTGCTCCACGCTTCATGGATACAACAAATTATTGGCGACACAGGTTGGTTTTTGTGTTGGTTCCCGTTTCCTCACGTGATGGCATGACCTTGCTCTCCAGTTATGTGTCTAATCACTTACGATGGGGGATCACTCTCCAACTTCTTTTTTTTTCCTTTTTAATTTAATTCTTTTCTATTTCCTGAGTGGACGGGGTTGAGACTTAAATTTTGATTGAGCTCCTCTTTGGTTCTTTTTCTTTCGTACACCTTGTTTTACTTGTCGCTTATTCTGGTAGCTTCCCAGCTAGACAACCAAGTGTCATTGGGCGAATTTCTAAAGTTTCAACCGACACAGGTTGCTCAACTTACGGACAAGATGATATTGGTGTTGGAAGATCGACAGCTCCTGCAGCATGCCCTGCCCCAACTGAAGACAATGGCAGTAGACACCAATCGGCTCCGACATTCCGCAAGTTCGACGCTTTTTCCTCTTACTCAGCCTGAATCCATTCCCTTCCCGGAAGTCATTGTAGTCTTCGACAAGTTTCTCGATACGCAGGTCTTGGTCGCCGCTGTAGGGTATGAGCTCTTTTGAACGAAGTGCCAACCCACCCAGTCCTATTGGCAGGGGTTCACGCACTTATGAGGCATGACCCACACCTGCAAATTTGTAAGTCCCTGTGGTAAGACGAACATGGACGCCATATAGCGGGATGCCATTGTTCAAAACTTTACTAATTTCCGAATTCGGACAGAACTTGTCAAATAACAGGACACTTTGCTTGATGATGTCATTAGTATACTCGAGGTACAGGAATTGTTTGACACTACAGACCTCAAATTGTTGCTTGTTTTGGCCGTCCTTGGCACTTATCACTCTTATTCACACATGGTCTCTGTCTCTTCCGGGCACCGTAGACAATCTATGGCATGCTCATGGGAGCTGTGTAATGGCCGTGTAATGTCAGCCCCAGAGTCGCTCTGTACTTGTGCATGAGCTCTTTATTCTGAATCAAGAAGTATTTTTCCTACAGGGTAATGGCGTTCTACCAAGAAGCGCCAAAATCTGATATAAGCACGCTTCTTCAAAAGCAGAGATATGTAAAGAGGCAGAATGCGGCACTGCGGTCAGCAGCGCCTATATAAGACAACAAGTGTTTGTCACAGTTGTCGGATCGGTTACTGGTGCTACAGTGGAAGATTATCAAGATTTAAGTGAGTCTGAACATGTTGCTATAATCGGGGCACGAGCAATGGGACTCAGCATCTCCGAGGTAGCGATGAAGTGAGGATTTTCCCGTACGAGCATTACAGAACTGTACCGTGGATAACAGGGATCCGGTAATCCTCAAATCTCCGACATCGCTGCCAACGGCAAAATATCCTGCAAGAGCGGGACCAACTACGACTGAAGAGAATCGTTCAGGATGACAGTACTTCAAATGGTTCAAATGGTTCTGAACACTATGGAACTGCTGAGGTCATCGGTCCCCTAGAAGTTAGAACTACTTAAACCTATTTAACCTAAGGACATCCATGCCCGAGGCAGGATTCGAACCTGCGACCGTAGCGGTCGCGCGGTTCCAGACTGTAGCGCCTAGAACCGCTCGGCCACACCGGCCGGCGTGACAGTAGTGTAACGCTTCCGCAAACTGCTGCAGATTTCAATTCTGGGCCATCAACAAGTGTCAGCATGCGAACCATTTAACGAAGCATAATCGATATGGGCTTTCGGAGCCGAAGGCCCAATCGTGTAACCTCGATGACTGCACGACACGAAGCCTGACGCCTCGCCTGTGCCCGTCAACACCGACAGTGGACTGTTGGTGACTCGAAACTTGTTGCCTGGTTGGACGAGTCTCGTTCCAAATTGTGCCCCCTGTCAACGAATTCACGCCACTTACGCAGACCCGTTTCTGTTCGGGATGGTTGTTTTTTTCAAACTTACCTTCCATTCTCTCTGATTTCCTCAACGTCGACTAACACTTTTCGGATTTTAGCAACTATGTTCTATGAAAAAGCATTACCAAGTACCATTGTATCAGATAAGGGCCCACAATTCAGTTCAACAAATTTCGTGTCTTTCTTTTAGGCAAACAGCATCAAATTATATCAGCACCTTTCTCAGCACCATCTAAATTCGAACCGAAACACATAGCTGCCCCCCAAAGTAACATAGCAACGCGTGGCCGGCATACTCATGTCAAATACATGCACGAAGGTACCATACTGACTTCGTGGTGCCACGCTATCATAGTCACTGTTGGCGGGCATATTCATACGCGACCAGGACTTTATTAGTGCAGTCCACAGCTGACTCCAGCAGTCTCGTCTTGGTCTTCATTACTTTTGATATCTTGGTCTTCACTACTTTTGATACCAGTATGCCACACCAGTCGGTTAACCTTCATCTGGACTTCCGACTACTCTTGGAACTGGGCTATTAAAGAATTTCTGCTACTTCTGTCCGCTAATGAAATGCAGTATTATTCTATTACTGTCTTCACTTTTTGAGAAATAAAACTCGTTAATTAGTAACGCCTTCTGTTATTTGTTGTTGCACCATTCGCGGAAACAGCAGATTTGTTGTTTCATTTATTTTGCCCCATAGGTTTACGTTACGACTAGCAGCTCTGGTGGAAATGCTCATATGAGTTCAGTGTACAGTCAATGAGCATATCACTGATTATTCGAGACAGCGACGTACTAAAGACGACAGTGTATCCCAGTTATTCGAAATGCGTCTTCCCTTACTTAGTACACACGAAATAATAGGAAAGAAATAAAATATTATGAGATGTATACAACGTAGCTTTTACTTACGCCATTGTATGAAATGATGAGTGACCGCTTGCAGTTCCCCACGAGACATATAAAAGTTTGTTAGAATTTGTGATTCTCTTTTCGATTCAATGTTTGAGAAATTCGCGTAAAACTAGTGTCCGTGCCATTGCTGCATTACTCACATTGTTAATCATATGCTTGTCTTTTGATCTTTTGTTACCTACGTTCTTCTAGTATTCTGTCGTTAACTTCACCTTGTCACTGGTTTCCAGTATTTTCCCAACCGTATAACGCATCACATCAAACGAATAAAACAATTTGCATTCTTTTCTGAGCACTAGTCACACGACTTCAAGACTCTTTCATTTAAATTGCAACTTAAAACCATTACTCTCGAAGTACTTCTTCGTTAGTCTTCTCTACGGTCACAGCTCCATACTTCCTAAATCTTATTTGCCAGCAGTCTAAGTTGTATTGCAGTTTGTTCGCTAAATCAAAGTTTTGTCGAAAATATTACACAAGCCAACGATGGAAATACTTTTTTGCTGAAAATACCCTATTCTTATGTTTTTAGGATGGGAAATTCAAATATGATACTTAAAAAACTGTATCATCCACCATTTCTTCACATTTTACAGTTCAATTTATTAAATTAAGCGATGTTTGAAAGAATTTAACAGCTTTGATGTAATTAAAATAATTTTAAAAAGAGGTGACGTTGGTAGCACTGCTGAAAAACATTTGCTGGCAAAAAAGGTCGATTCTATTTTTGTGTTAAGAGGTGGTGTTTTCTTTACTGTCTACCTAATCTCACTTTCCCGTTTCCTGTATATGTGCTCAGTACAATGTCTAGTCGTGGTTATAAAAATTAGGCTGACAGTTTTTGCTATATTTGTGGTGGCTTTTTGATTAAAAAACACCAAAGAAACGTTACACACTTTGTGAAAAAGGTTTATCTATCATACTTTCTATCTAAACTTGGTGATAAATATAAATCTTGGGCGCCGCATTAGGTATGTTATGTGTGTGTTGACGATCTGAGAAATAGGTCCAGAAAGGAGAAAAAAGCCTTTAGATTTGCTGTTCCTGTGATATGGAGGGAGCCAAGAAATCATTCCAATGGTTGCTACTTTTGCAGTGTTGATATTACTGGTCATAATTCGAAAAAGAAGCAGGTAATAAGCTACCCTAACCTTCCGTACGCCATCCAACCAGTACGGCAAGGTGTAGAACTGCTGGTTCCTGACCCACTGCATGATTTAAATTCTATTCCAACAGAAGTATTTTCTGATGTGCAATGTGATTTAGATGAACCAGATGATAATGAATCCATTGTATTATGGAAAGTCTGGAGCTCAAATTGATTTCTCAGACAGAGCTTAACGATTTGGTTAGGGATCTTGGCTTAACGAAAGAAAAAGCTGAATTGCTTTGCTCTAGATTAAAAGAAAAGACCCTATTGGCAATTGGAACCAGCATATACATGTATAGAAAGAGGGAGTAGCAATTTTCCAAGTTTTTTCAAGAATAAAGTGGTTTAGTGTACTGCTCAGGCATTCCCAGTCTGATGAATGAGTTTGGTAGTGAATACATAGGAAGACTGGAGGCTGTTTATTGATTCATCCGAAACTAGTTTAAAGGCTATTTTATTACACAAGGGTAACATGTATGCACCTACACCTGTTGGACATTCTGTACATATGAAAGATATTAAAACCTAGAAATAGTGCTAAACAAAATAGGCTATTCTGCTCGTGGTTGGATGATATGTGGCGATCTGAAACTAACAGGCATGCTCCTTGGTCAGCAAGGTGGCTTTACCAAATTTCCATGTTTTTTGTGTGAATGGGACAGTAGGGTTAGGCATCAACATTGGTCTAGAAAGAACTGGCTTGTGAGGGAGCATTTAAAACCTGGTGAGAAGAACATTCTACGCTAAAACCTTGTAATCCAAAAAACCTACTCCTACCATCTCTACTTATAAAGTAAGGCCTAATCAAACAGTTTGTAAAGGCTTTGCCAAAAGATAGACAACGTTTTAAGTATCTCTGCTTAAAGTTTCCGCACCTTACAGAAGCTAAACTAAAAGAGGGCGTCTTTGTCGGACCTGTCATTTGAAAATTGATATTTGATATTACCTTTCAATCCGCAATGGCCTTAAATGAGAAAGAAGCATGGGTATCATTCAAGCAACTCGTTACAAAGTTGTTAGGACATGATGATGATGATGAGGTCCCATACTCCAAAGAGCTTAGGGAACGATGCAGTGGACATGTACTGCTGACTAAGCAAGGTCCTTGTGGAGGTGGTTTGCCATTGCCTTCCTCCGACCATAATGGGGATGAATGATGATGATGAAGACAACACAACAACACCCAGTCATCTCGAGGCAGGGAAAATCCTTGATCCCGCCCGGAATCGAACCTGGGACCCCGTGTGCGGGCAGCGAGAACGCTACCGGAAGACCACAAGGTGCGGACTTAGGACTTGAAAAGGACCCAGAATATGTTTCCTAAGCAATATGAAGGGGTTAGTGAGGAGCAAGGAGATCGTTTTCACCAGGACGCTAAAGTGATGGAAAAACGCTACCAAGGCCGCTGGAACACCAACATGATGGAGGACCACTATTGGTTACTTCACCGAAAAGTTCAGCAAGTGACTCATTGCAGATAAAGCTACACAAGAAGTTTCCAAGACGAAAGAGAAAGAAAATACATACCAATTCAAGCTGACAAGTGAATCCTCTATTGACACATATCAATGTTTTAAGTAGCTTACTGTAAATACAAAGTCTAGCGGTTCTAGGCGCTCAGTCAGGAACCGCGCGTCTGCTACGGTCGCAGGTTCGAATCCTGCCTCGGGCATGGATGTGTGTGATGTCCTTAGGTTAGTTAGGTTTAAGTAGTTCTAAGCTCTAGGGGACTTATGACCACAGATGTTGAGTCCAATAGTGCTCAGAGCCATTTGAACCATTTTTTTGTAAACACAAACCATGCTTATGTTGTAACAAAGCATTTCATTAATATCCCCATTTTCTTTTTAGCATGGGATTTTTACACTATATAGTAAAAAGCCATTTACTTTAAAACTATGGGTGATACAAAAAACTAAGGCTAGATTTAGATTCACCTCATAAAAGTCTATAAAGATCAGCTATCAAAGCAAAAAAAAGTTTCGTTGACTTCTGTTATTCTTTACCATAAAAAAGTGACTGTTAGTATTGGGAAACCTTCATGTTACCCCACGTTCCAATGTTGTAAAAGTTATTCAAGAAGGCAGATCCAAGATGGCAGGATAGATGTGGCAAATTCACAATGACAACGTGATGGTAAGTTCAAATTTTGGTGGAAAAAAGGTTACTTGCGCTACCTCCAATAACCTAAGTCATCTGACAACCCCTTTTCCTTGGAATTGATGCAAAAACGACTCGCTCTGTGCTGAGCTGCTGGATATGATGGATGTAAGTCTTTCATTTGCATGCAGTGGGATTGTTATTGGGAGAAGCTCCATCCACTGTGTTCACCATGAGGTCTGGAGGCCAACTGACCTAGTACACAGTACTGCCACTAGAGGGTGCTGTCATCCCATTGGAGTCTGGAGAAAAATGATGGGAAAAGGACTCAGTGTGTGTCCCGCTGCTGGAGAGGAGGAACTGTTCTGTATTTTAAACATGATACATCAGTCCATACTAATGTAAAATTGCCACCTTCTGAAGAAGACAAATTTAAATTTGTTGTAACCTAGGTAAAGAATTCTTTATCCATTGCAACTGGTCGGCTGTTAATAATTTCAGGACTCTTCTGTACATATTTTCAGTGGGAAGTTGGAACAATTGATTTAGTGACGGATTTCACATAGTTTATTTATTACGCTGATACAAAGCACTTACCCTGGAGTGCTTGGGGTAATAGTAAATACCCTACAGACCTGCAAACTAATTGTAAATTACCGAAATAATGCAGTACACTGATGCACAGACACAAAAAATACTCATAAATTGTTAAAATAATACATGTATTACACTCTGCATACACGCTCACTAATTGTAAAATGTTGAAATAATGGATTGCATACCCAACAGATCTGCAAAATACTCGTAAATTACCAAAATAATACAGCACAGCGATGCACACTCACGTTGACTACGCGTAAAATTGGCGAAACAATGTGTGTATTACACTACACAAACACCCTCACAATGCTTGAAGAGCCGAAAAAATACATTGCAGAAATATTCATTCCATGTATAAACGCTTTCGGATTATCGTTAAGAAATTCGACCGCATAGTATCAGAGTTCCAAAGCGGAATGATGTTGGATGCATTCTCCCCAGCGGTTATAACAGGACAGGCTGTCCCACATACGAGATGTGTCTGGCTGTACATTTGTTTACCTCAGGTACAGGGCTGAGCGAGTTGTTTGGATAGCAGTTTACACAAGCTGGCACACCAAAAACGTTGTCAGAGTTTTACCGACCTCACATGTCTATGTAAGTAAGAGTCAAATCTCTCTCTCTCAAATTGTAAAGTGTTGCAGAAATGGTGTTAACAGTCGCTTTTGTTGTTATAGGAACTTCCGTAATGTCCCAGCCTGTGTGCATGTAAATTCTTGTCCTAACAGGACCTGTTCACTAAAATAGCCCGGAATAACAGCGAATGCATTTTTCCTAGTGGTCCTAAAGATGCACGCCATCCATGTTACCTTTCCTAGAAACCGCGACGTCATGCTTTCAACAAACATCCCTGAAATGGTAAACGTTTTCACTGCTATGTAGAAGCTCCTATGTCCCAGCATGAGGGATGTCTTTTGAATGAATGGAGCATTCGGACTGGCTCTTACTGAATTTATCTGAAAAATTACTGATGCCACCAGTGTGGGAGATCGCCATATTGCACTGACAGTTAAACCTGGCAGAAGTGGTCTACAGATCATAAAATACAGGAACACACTTCCTCAATTACACTGTTCTACCACTGTGGACGGAAGCTTCAATATTTTAGCGTGAAGCCGATCTTCAACCTGGCCAAACAAAACCATCACCTCCGTGTCCTGCATATAGCTAGCGACCACCTGACACTGGTACATATACTGCAAAGACAGATAGAATAAGCACATGGACCATATCTAGTCCTTGTAGCACTAGATATCTCCCATTAGGTCGTTAGGTCATCCGCTGCAGCTGACGGTCACAAGTTATCTGCCCACGCACACACACCGGTCGAATGCATGACTAGAGCAACCTCAGTGGACCCAGGTCACTCTCTGAGCCGTTGTACATAGGTTGAGTTGGTTCCCCTCGGTACAAAGACGTTACTGCTTGTGGTCCCAACCTGACTGCTTGCTTTCTTTCTACACCCATTTCCAGACTCTGGGATTACAAGAAAATATGTATTTTCACGTGTTTTGCCAGAACATCATACTATGTTCGCGATACTTCTCGATATTAAGCACATAGCATTATGCTACCGATTGTTTGCACAGTTTAATTACAAAATATAGAATGGAAAGCATTTCTCTAGAAACCTGAAAATTTAGTGAGGTGCAGCGTGTTGATAACCACTGAGTAACTAGAACCTTATCCTGTCTGCAAAGATCTTTAGGTGAAAACTGTAAAATAAATACAGGAAACTGATATTTCACCTCGCAAATACCGATTTCAGTAATATAATAGATGCCAAATCATCCTTATAATTTCCAGTCAGCCAAGGTGTTTATCATGTCTAGAGAAACAGCGAACATGTCTTCCACCCATCTTTCACCTGCTAGATACGCACACCACAATTGATGCTCTCAACCAAATAGAGGCAGAAAATGTGCAGAAGCAGTCAAATGGACAACTTACATGGAAAGGAATAATGGTCCAGTTCAAACACACAGCTATATTGAATCTCCTCAGATTTCCACGAATAACATATGCGATCACGAAGGCTGTACAAACATTTTACCATTCAGTAGACTAAAGGGCGACACAGTTAAGTCAGCTACATTCCTGTATCCCAACCACTCTCTCCATTCAGACAGCTCCTGCCATTAGCTGGAAACATGAATCTTTCCCTCCACAAGCAACCGCCGCCACGTACTCCTCGCACACCAGGCAGAATCGTCCTAGGAAACACACACACACACAGACACACAGACACACACACACACACACACACACACACACACACACTTACTTTATAAGCCTGATGCTCAAGGTGAACCTATCACGCATCCCCTACTACTAAGCATAATACTTCGCCAATAACTGATTGCTCGCAATATGAAACAATACTGAGCGAAAATCAGCGATAGGTGGACATGTCACATAAGCTTTTCCTGCGAGTGGTACCACTGTGTCTTACAAAGAGAGGAGATGTTTAAAACACGATCACAACGACCATGTTACTGTCACAGTTGGTCTTAGTTCTACCGGCGCACAACGTTAAAGATATACTGACTTTACAAATCGATGTATTGAATCAATTTGAAATATTTTAGAGCAGCTAAGGCAATTTATGACATTTTAGAATACCACAAATGAACTTACCATGGTTCCTTCTTCAGACTGTGACGTTGATGCTCCAAATTTTATTAATATATCCCAAAAATTTCATGGTATTTGGTACTACAGCAATAACATATGAAAATTCTGACAATAACTTCGAAGCTTTTGCTTGGAGGTCATCACCAGTGAGCGACCTGTATATTTGCAGGGAGCCCAGGTACTGCATGCTTGACGCTCCCGGGTCGGAACGGTGTAAACAACGATCAGACGGAATTTCTTGTCACTTGTGGCTGTAAATCTTCCTCTTTGCATTCTGTAACTGGGACATCAATATACGGAAACAAGTCAAGAAATACACTATTAACTTCGTATTACAGTGCGGTCAAGAGCAGCTTCGAATCGTTACCTTAGATTTTTCTGAATGTGTACTTCACGGCTTACAGTTAGACTTTCTCGCCAACGTAATTAACGCCAATTAAACAAATGATAAAGCATATGCACTAGTAGTCCGCTTCTTCGATGACGCCACTGTATTTCGTTTCAAGAGATACTTCTACAGTAACCGTGACCTAGTAGGTATAAGACAACGCGCCATAAGAGAGTATAAGTTGGCCTCTGAGACACTACCAGTACGATACAACAGGCGCTAGGACTATTCGGAAGTGGTCTGGAAATACAACAGGAGAAATAGTCCGGAAATGGGCATTTTAATGAATGTCATGGTGTGCTAGCTGTGCGAATAGGCTTGTCCGTAAATGGTTACAAAGCTATGGACCTGTGAAATTTGTGGAGCCTTAGACCAGCTTCTCAATCAGCGTGTGAATCCTGCTGTAGTCAGACAAGCGTTCAACCTTCGAGAGGAATGACGAAATCGATCTTAGCAGGCAGAATCTCCTACGCTGGCGCGATGATTAGGAATCCACGCGCATCGTCAGAGGCAGTTGACTAACAGCTGCGGAACACACCTACGACATGTGTACTCCTCCTGTTGCCACAAGAGTCAGCTCATCCGAGACTTCATAATGAGACGCGATTCAGCGACAAGCGTGAGGCCAAAGCAGACGCCCTCACAAGCGCTACCCTCTGTTACACAAAGAGCCCATGCTGAATCCTTGTAGCTTCCGAACCGGCCAGATAGTGCAGATATATCTCATCAATATGGGCCTGAGTGCATGAGGGCATGCAGAAAGGCTAGCACACCACAGACGGCCAGCGTAAATCAGCGGGGATACGCTAACAAAATGAACAGAGATGATCGGAACCGCCTTAAAAAGACGAACTGTAAGCAGTCGAAATTACTTAACGTTGTGTGGGGTTTCACGATAGTTTAACTGCCTCTTAAATTTTTTTTCAAACAAACTGCCCATCGACGCAATAATGACCTCTAAAATATGAAGATAATGAAAGGTTCGTTAAAC
This sequence comes from Schistocerca nitens, assembly GCF_023898315.1. Taxonomy (NCBI): domain Eukaryota; kingdom Metazoa; phylum Arthropoda; class Insecta; order Orthoptera; family Acrididae; genus Schistocerca; species Schistocerca nitens. Next base: position 425,492,093 of record NC_064615.1, on the reverse strand, counting down.
GAGAAAGCCACCTTCTGTCTGTAACGTAACAACATATTATAGATAAATTTGATATGTATTAAAAAATTTCATTTATAAAAAGTAGTTTCTCTATTACGAGGGGCGTTCAGAAAGTAAGCTCCGATCGGTCGCGAAATGGAAACGACTATGAAAATCCGATAAAGCTTTGCACAGATGTGTTGGGTAGTGTCTCTAGTATAACCCCAGTTAGCATCACGTCGCTCTTCTCATTTCTGAGCTCGCAGTGAGTGCGTAAATATGTCTAGAAAATAGTGTCTGCCGCCAAGTACGAGGGCCTGGTGAGAAATTTCGCCTGAAGCTATGCAGCTAACATTACATAACTGTCGTGCTGTTTCTTCTTCAAGACAATTCTCAGCCGCATTCTGCAGGGGCAATGAAGATGCTCCTGCATCGTTTTCAAATGGAAATGTGAGATTACCCACAATACAGTCCGCAATTGTCTCCCCCTGAGTTTCATCTCTGGTCACATGAACCGCTGTCTTTGAAGACAACATTTTGACACAGACAACGAGGTGTAGGCCAGCGTGGAGAATTGGCGGAAAGCACTGGCGGCTGCCTTCTATGATGAGGCTATTGAAAAGTTGGTACAACGCTATGACAAAAGTCTAAGTCAGAACGGCGACTACGTAGAGAAGTAGCTGAAAGGTGTAGCTAATTGTTACAAGTAAAACATTTCTGATGTTCACTGTGGTTTCAATTTGTCAATCAATCGGAGCTTACTTTCTGAACAGGCCTCGTATATTTGTACAGTCATGCTCAAAAGTATCAGAACGACCTGAACTGCATTTCTCCTGATTCGCATGCAACGCACATAACGCAGCTGTCTACCAGGTCCTCTAATCGCTCCTTGGTACCGTCGTTTGACTATTGAAAATGGTTCCAACACGTCACCACTAGAAAACACTACTTGTATCGCAATAACTCAAGATGTAAAGTAATACTACGATACTAAAAATAACAGGGAACACCTAATCACAGGTAAGACTGTCGTTAAGGCTTGAAAGCTCACATTTATTACAATAAATGACATACCTGAAATATGTTACCACTCTCATTATTACGTGAGATAGGTAATGCACGTAGTAAGTTCGTCGTATTCATGATTTACTCTTCAAAGTTACATAGCGTACTTATTATTTAACATAAAACGACATTAAAATTTAAGTTATTCACGAGCAGCTAGTTGATAATACGTATGAACTTCAAATGACACGACGAACCGTCTCGTTCTGCATATGGATTCGAACCAAGGTCATGCAGACTAAGAAAAGATTCCGTGACTGACGGAAACTAACAGTCATTCCTGATTGGGCATACAGAGAGTGATATAGCTCGATTTTAGACAGAATAAATTAGCAAATACCAACTTTAAAATACATAACGCAAACATTTTTAACGAACGCTAATTCCTACCCATCATCTATTGTCCCTGTTAACGAACTACGAGAGATGTTAAATATTGCTTCTTAACAAGTAACTTACTTGAAATGCCGTGAGGTAAAGCTTTGTGTTGGACAGGGATTCGAATCCAGAACCTAATCGGATAGATATCGAAGCACAATCAACTGTGACATATCGCATTTTCTCGGCAATAGCTAGATGTTTTAACTGAAATGACGAGACGAAACGTTAATTTTTTCCTTCCCAGGACTCCAACCTAGTACCTATCGCTGTTATATTCTAGAGAGAACGAACGTTAAATATGGGTTTGTTGCACCAGCAGCGACATGTGAGGATGTTTGAACTACAAATAATATGACGAAGAGTTCAGTGCTGACTGATAACAGAGCTCCACATAAATCGTTGTTGACTACACACAAAGAGAAATCAGCTACCGAATTTTTCTCCGCCAGCAGCTCGGAATAACGTCGTGAACTTACAGTGATCTCGTAAATAGTTCTGTGTCTCACTGGGAGTCAAAAACGTGAAATATCGTTAGTGTTGATAACGAATGAAAATACATTAAACATCGAAATTATTATCCACCAGCAGATAGGTGTTCTCATGGTAGAGATTGATAATACATAATGAAATCTTTAGTGCCGGGCCAAGATTCGAACCCACACACGCGCAATATGTGGAGATGTTGAGGAATCTGCAGTTTTGAACAAACAACAAATTGTAGCCGAGCTGTACTGTCACGAAGGGAACAAATTCCGCGTTACGGGCGGCCTGAGTTGCATTCCCAGTTCAGAACCAATTTTATAGACATACAGAAGCTCAGATAAAAGATGGAATAAGTGTCCTGTGATCTTACATAGCGTTTGTTTCGTCACTAGGAATAAATAACTAGTATAGGAAAGGTTACAGGTGATAGAGTTTCTACATGTCGCCTTCCAGACTTTATTGTGGCTCAACCTAACGTCTACTTGGTAGAGAAGGAATATCATTTTTAATGTGAATTTCAGACCAAAATGCCAATATATCTCCTTCACATGGTGTAGCCAGTAGAGAATGGAATCTGTCTCTCCCTATCTAAAATCACTGACCGAAGTTGGAATCGAATCCAGACCATAGAGATATGAACCTATCATCAGCCCAACAGACCACCAAATCCTCTCCTCAGTGGCTCACCAAGAACTAGCTGCCTCGGCTACCCAGGGCATACATTCAACTTTATTTTGTAAACACCAAAATAAATTCACGTAACTGCCACCAACACATAACTGCCAACAGTGTAGAATGCAGAAATTTAAATAGCAAGTGTTCCTTTCCACTTGAGCTACTCTATTGCGCTATCTGTTTGTTGAAAACGTCGTGCAGTGCAAAAGAAAAGATATAACTGTTTGTCTCTCACAATTCTAGACCCGGCCACATGCATTACCTCACAGCGCTGTGGAAAGCAGAAGTTCTGGAGGAATTGTTTTTGAAGTCTGGAGCAGGTGTGCCTATGTGTCAGCTAAGTATCGCGCGCGGTAGATAAGACGTCGCGAGTTCGAGTACATTCACTGCCATATTTTTTAAAACGCAATTCTGCTGTCTGCTAAAGTTATCAATCTAATGGTACTTGTAACATAATACCATTCACTTCTCAACCCAAAATAGTCGTATGTGGGAAAAGGGCTAACTTCTGCGACATTTTGTTCATTTCAGGTTTAAGAGACAGCCAGACAGTAGATGCACCTCGAAACATTTGTATTATGTATGAGTAGAGCGCATCGTGCCAAAATACGTCGGAAAACTGTTTTCTACATTAGCTGTCGTCTGGTAGTTGCATTTCATTTTACTTCAAACCTTGTTTGACAGCTTTAACTCAGAACAAGTTTTCTACATGCATGTAATCAATAAACCGCATGTGCATTTTCAGACTGTTATAGATAACATCAGAGAATTCGCATGTATCGTTGACGATTAATTTCTCTCTCAAGTTTACCATTGTTTTAACAACATTAAAGGAAACCTTACGAAAATTGTGCACTGTATTATAAAAAATGAAATAAAACTACCCACGATAACCTTGCGACGAATGTCTGTTGTAATAAAACTGAGTATCTGTACACAAGCGTGCCTCTATCGACACGAATTGGTAAAATACTACACACTTAGATTTTGATTGGGTCTGTGTTTAATTGGTATGCTGTGTCGTACTGAAGATCTATGCAAATGTGGCATTTCATAAATAAAGTTATGTATTCCTAGAAACCGAAAATTTGCTTGTCAGCAGCGGAAAGAGGCGTTACCCGTTGTGCAGAATTGTAAGTTTTTCACCATTGCACTATGAGCCGAAAGTATTTCCTTGCGATTTCCTTATCGATGTTTGATCTGACCGTTTGTAGCTCTTTCACAGAAAGGATAAAAACGCTACACTCAGAAAGACTGGAACTGCCAACCATACCAGAAGCTTCTAGAATGAAATTTTCACTCTACAGCGGAGTGTGCGCTGATATGAAACTTCCTGGCAGATGAAAACTGTGTTCCGGACCGAGACTCGAACTCAGGACCTTTGCCTTTCGCGGGCAAGTGCTCTACCGACTGAGTTACCCAAGCAATCTGCCAGGAAGTTTCATATCAGCGCACACTCCGCTGTAGAGTGAAAATTTCATTCTAGAAACATCCCCCAGGCTGTGGCTAATCCATGTCCCCGCAATGTCCATTCTTTCAGGAGTGCTAGTTCTGCAAGGTTCGCAGGAGAGCTTCTGTGAAGTTTGGAAGGTAGGAGACGAGGTACTGGCAGAAGTAAAGCTGTGAGGACGGAGCGTGAATCGTGCTTGGGAGCTCAGTCGGTAGAGCACTTGCCCGCGAAAGGCAAAGGTCCTGAGTTCGAGTCTCGGTCCGGCATACAGTTTTAATCTGCCAGGAAGTTTCATATCAGCGCACACTCCGCTGTAGAGTGAAAATTTCATTCTAGAAACATCCCCCAGGCTGTGGCTAAGCTATGTCTCCGCAATATCCTTTCTTTCAGGAGTGCTAGTTCTGCAAGGTTCGCAGGAGGGCTTTTGTAAAGTTTGGAAGGTAGGAGACGAGGTACTGGCAGAAGTAAAGCTGTGAGGACGGGCCGTGAGTCGTGCTGGAGTAGCTCAGTCGGTAGAGCACCTGCCGCGAAAGGAAAAGGTCCTGAGTTCGAGTCTCGGTCCGGCACAAAGATCTATAATCTGCCAGGAAGTTTCATAACAGATGCTTTTTCACAGGTCAGCACGTTACCATGGAGCTGGCGACGTAGTATGTGTATTACCTTCCTCTTACAGGACAAATAGCGGCTAGAACTCGTAAACCGCTTTTTAAAAGACGAGATTACTTGCGATTTCCACGTGCAACGAGTTTCCTGGGCTGAAAACCGTAAATTTACAATCTTTTGTTATACCTCAAGCGATAATAACTCAGATTATTCAATGGAACTGACAGGAAAAATCAAGTGATCTTTGAGGATCCGTGCGCACCAGGAAGTAACTCATCGATCACATAGTTGCCAAACATACATTGCCTTGTTGCCAAATCTCAGTTACAATACCAGCAGGAAGAAGACGAACCGATGTGATCTTACAGCTAACTGGGAAGTGACCATAGCTGGTGTCTCCAAGTCTCGGCTGCAACGGCGTGGAATACGTAATGCGTCAGATTCGTATTTCTGTAACTAGGTTTTGCGACTGGGGCGTAGTTACTAATAATACTCAGAACTGACTTAGTTTGAAGTAAAATAAATCAGTAAAAAAATTTTCGCAATATTAGTTCAAATTTAATATTCGCTTCTATAATGTAGGAAAGTATTTCACAGTTGCAAAACTCGCATCCGACTCATTGACCCTACACTTAATCACTGACCATAAATTGTAGCTCAGAGTGACACCAGTTTAAGTAACCTAATGTAGCGAAGACTGTTTGCCAGTGCTCTTTCTCACCGGAAAATATGCAATTCACTC